>NW_027363793.1:0-460476 GCF_046119375.1 Phyllobates terribilis | reverse complement strand
CGGCCCCGGGAGCCAGCCACCGCGGCATCCCCCAAAACTAACAGCAAGGCCCGGGTGCCGAGTTCCCATCCCTTGGGCTCGTCATCTCTTCCTGGCATCACGAACAGGATCCTGTGCCCGCTGCAACGACGGAGTGTTGGGTCCGTTGCCACCGGGTAATGTGCGCCTTTAATCAAAAACTGTATATTTATCTGTGGCGAAGATTGCCGCCATTGTTGGGCCGCCGAGCGGGTAGAAGGGCGTAACCGCGGGAAACTGAGAGGCGTACCTGCTAAAGGGCGCGAAGCCCCGGACACGCCCCACGCCTCGACGTCAAACCAGGAAGCGCCAGGTCCTGGAAGGAGCGCCGGTGAACGCTCTGACGTAGGACGCAAGCGACGCAAGGTCCTGAAGAAGAACGTCACCTGCAGAGCTGCGGCCTACCGGAAGAAAAGAAGAGAAGGTAGGCCACAGTTAGCTAGGGGGGCGACAGAATGTCCGAAGAACAGCACAAAGCCGGAATACCGGTTAACCGCCCTGATGCTCAACTTGTGCCCGACGCCGAGCAGACCGAAGTAGCCGCTCCACCAGCAGGGCCTGTAACCCCTGTCATACCCATGGCCCTACCGTACATCCCCGGAGCGAAGTAGCTCCCCCAGTACAGCGGCAAACCAGATACCCTGTCTGGATTTAAGCGGAAAATATGCGGTATACTGGATACGTACTCTATGACAGGCAAGCAAATAGCGCTGTGGTATTAGGACAATTAACCGGTGCTGCGGAGCAAGAAGTAGAAACCTAGTCGGCCGCAGACCAAGAGTCAGTGTCCGCAATCTTTAAAAAGTTACAGACTGTCTTTGAGAATCGTACTGAGACAGACCTCCTGATGAGGTTCTACAACTGTTCTCAGCAACCGGAGGACAGTGATCGGGACTATGCCTGGCGTTTACAAGGGGCCCTGCGAGATCTGAAACAGGTTAGTCCAACCAGCATCAATAATGAAAATAAAATGCTGAAGGAACAGTTTATCTCCAGAGGAGAGCAGAACTGTGCGTTGGTGGTCCCTGGATCATCCAGATGCCACCTTTGATATCCTTAAGGACATGGCTACAAAAGGACTGCAGCCCCTGGAAACAACTGCTATCCAATGTTACCAGGGTGGGGCCACCCCTGTGCCTGCAGCGTCCACGTTTTCCCCAGCGGCTGCTGGAGCCAAGGTGCAAGCAACGTCCCCTAGTGACCTGGACAGCCTGCGCTCTGAAGTGCGCCAGTTGAGCAAAACCCTGACCACTGTACTGAGAACCCTGCAGCTGCGGACGGAGCCCGAGGAGGAAGGAAGGATCCTGCTAGCCGACAGCCCTGAGGATGTCCCCTGGATGAGAAGGAGGAAGAGGACAACACCACCCCCTGGGAGGATCAGCGACCAACGCCGTCCACCGAAGGACCCTGTCTGTCACCGCTGCCACAAGTCAGGTCACACCATCCAGAGCTGTCCTTTAAATGAGAAAAGCCTGGGGCCGAGGGCCGACACCCAGGAGTAGACTCCCCAGGCCCAACAGACTGGTACAGCAGGTTTGTGGGAGGAAGACCTTTCCTGTCCGTTGTGCTGGACGGCATTGCGACATCTGTTCTGCTGGACACAGGATCTCAGGTAACCATCATGCCTGACGTCCTCTACAAAAGGTTCTGGTCCATGGATGACCTAAGCCCACCAGCTCCAAACCTTTCCGTTTATGCCTCAAACGGCCTCCCCCTTAACCTAGTCGGGGTTAAGGATGTGGCAGTAAAGGTGGGAAGAGTGGAACTGAAGGACCAGGGACTAATTGTAGTAGAGACTATTCCTGATGACACAAATTTGGATATGGTACTTGGCACTAATATTGTTAGTAACTTTCTGGGAGAAGTGGTGTTCTTGCTCCAACAGATAGCTGACACTGCCAGACCAGGGCAGAGAAGGGCGCTCCAGAAAGAGATCTGAGCCCTTATGCACCAGCAACAGGTAAAGCTAACAGGTGGTGAAATTGGTAATGTACTGGTGACAGACCCGGTACCCATTGTGATTCCCCCGATGAGTGAAATGCTGATATGGTGTAGAGCAGCAATAGGTCTTAAAGGACGGAGCTACTAGGCGGTAGTGGAGCCCCTTAGCTCCGAGCATAGGCCTACACTCTTGACTGCCAGAGGGGTAGTGGATGTACGCAATGGGAGGGTGCCCGTACGCCTCCTAAACTATGGGGAGGACGAGATTAGATTACCTTGCTACGCCACTGTTGCCAAACTGTACACAGTAAATAACAACTCCATACACACGGTGGAATCCTTAACCTCACCAGACGAAGTGGAGGATAATGACCCGGCAACCCAGGTGGAGGATTAGTGTCAACAGCTCCATGTTGGGACAGACACCACTACTGCTCATCAGAAGCAGGGTGTACACCGGGTGGTTCAGGAATACGAGCAAGTATTCAGTAAGCACTCACTTGACTTTGGGAGGATTAAGGGGGTTCAACACCATATCCCCACAGGTGACCATCCACCCATCAAAGAACGTTACAGGCCTATACCACCAGCACACTACCAGAAGGTGAAGGAGATGTTGCACGACATGAGGAAGGCAGGGGTAGTAAGGGATAGTTGTAGTCCCTGGGCAGCTCCCCTAGTTCTAGTCAGGAAAAAGGATGGAAGCATGAGAATGTGTGTAGATTACAGACAAGTAAATCGCATTACACATAAAGATGCATACCCTTTACCACGTATAGAGGAATCCCTGGCTGCCTTAAAGTCTGCAAATTACTTCTCCACCCTTGACCTCACTAGTGGGTACTGGCAAGTAGCTGTTGCTGAGGAGGATCGGGAGAAGACGGCCTTCACAACCCCGATGGGACTCTGCGAGTTCAATAGTATGCTGTTTGGACTCTGCAACGCCCCCGGAACGATCCAAAGATTGATGGAGTGCTGCCTGGGACGCCGTAACTTCGAGACTGTACTACTATACCTGGATGATGTGATAGCATACTCCAAAACGTATAAGGACCACTTGAAGCACCTGGCGGAGGTATTCGAGTCGCTGTCCCGGTGTGGGATGAAGTTGAAGCCCTCAAAGTGCCACCTGCTCAAGAGAAAGGTACAGTACCTGGGGCACATCATTAGTCCAGAGGGAGTAGCACCAGACCCGGAGAAGATCACTGCCATCCAGAAATGGCCGGAGCCGAAGAGCCTCAAGGAGGTACGTCAGTTCCTGGGACTAGTCGGGTATTACCGGAGGTTTGTGAAGGACTATACCAAGAAAGCGGTGCCTCTGCAAGACCTCCTGGTAGGACAGTCCCCCAGAGGCAGAAATCCCCCGTTCCAGTGGGGTAAGGAGCAAGCTGAATCCTTTAAGGTGATGAAGGAGATCCTGACCGGCGAAGAGATCCTAGCCTACCCTGACTACAGCCAACCGTTCCTGCTGTACACTGATGCCAGCAACGAAGGATTAGGCGCTGTACGGAGTCAGAAGCAGAATGGCAAAGAGAAGGTGATCGCCTATGCAAGCAGGAAGCTCCGCCCGACAGAGAGGAACCCAGAGAACTATAGCAGCTTCAAGTTGGAGTTCCTGGCCCTGTTCTGGGCCATCACCGAGCGGTTCAAGCACTATCTAGCCTCCAGTAAGTTCACTGCCTTCACTGATAACAACCCCTTGACTCATCTAGAAACAGCCAAGCTAGGAGCCTTGGAGCAACGATGGATGGCTCGGCTGTCAAATTACCAATTCACTATTAAGTACCGGGCGGGCCGCAAGAACGCCAACGCCGATGCCCTGTCCAGGATGCCTCATCAGTCAGACACTGAAGAAGAAGTGGACGACCTGGAGGAGATTGAACTACCTGCCTTTCATTAGAATGGGATGGTCCACGTGCAACGAGCCTCCAGGATGCCTCTCGGTAACACGTTAAACCCCCTGCCTCACCACAGCTGGAAGGAGACTCAGGACAGCGACCCGGTTGTCAGCCGTATCAAAGAACTGATAACCCAGGAAGGTTCCTCCCTGGAGAAGGAAGCGTCTCTCCAAGCCGAGCAGCTGTGGAATGTGAAGAGCCGGCTGTTCATCTATAGAGAGAAGCTGTGTCGGAGGTACGTCAACCCCAAAACCCATGAGATGGTATGGCAGACAGTGGTGCCCAAGACAGACATCCAGATGGTGTTGGAAGCCTTCCACGATCAGGCGGGGCACTTCGGCTGGAAGAAGCTAGAGACCCTGCTGAAGTGTCGGTTTTATTGGGTAGTTCCATTGAGAGGTGGTGCCGGAATTGTGGACCCTGTAGCCTCAGAAGAAAAGACTGCAGCAGCCATAAGGCACCCCTGCAACCCATCAAGACGACTCGTCCCCTGGAGATCGTGGCCCTGGATCATGTCAAGCTGTCACCCAGCAGGTCAGGATATTCCTATGCCCTGACCATGGTGGATCACTACTTCCGGTTCCTGGTGGTCGCCCCCGTCAAGGACCTGACGACAGAAACTGCGGTCGAAGACATTTCAGGCGTACTTCTGCAGGCCCCATGGATACCTGGAGCAGGTGCTGACAGATCAAGGCCCAGCCTTTGAAGCCGAACTGTTCAAGGAGTTCTGCCATCTGTACAGGTGTAAAAAGATCAGGACTACACCGTACCAACCCCAAACCAACGGTCTCTTTGAAAAGATGAATAACATCATCATCGACCTGCTGAAGACCTTACCACTAGAGGAGAGAAATCAGTGGCCAGACCTACTACCTGACCTGATAGATCTGTTCAACCACATACCTGTGAATTCCACCAATTGTACTCCAGCATATCTCATGCGAGCCAGACCCAGGAAGTTGCCCATGGACCTGGAGCTTTGTGTAGTAGAACCAGAAGCAGATATGTCCACTGAGGACTGGGACACGACCAGACAGGAGCAGTACAGAAGAGTACAGGCCTTTGTCGAAGACAGTCTCACTCGGGTAAGGGACAAGCAGGAAGCCCACTACAATAAAAGTGCGCCCGCAGAATCCTTCACACCAGGAGAAGTGGTGTTAAAAAGAAAAAGGAGAAACCACAAACTTGATGACCAGTGGGAGAGAGAACCCTACACTGTTAAATTCAAGATTCGATAATAGGAAGACCTGCCTAATTAGTAGAGACGGAGGAATAACGACTGCAACGGTATCTAGAGACCATCTGAAGTTGTGTCCAGACCTGCTAAAGCTCCAAGAAGAAGTGCCTCTCACCGTACCGGAGGAGCCTAAAGAAGCAGTACTCCATACTCACTTAGGAGATTTCCCGGCAGATTGGCCTCAACTAGGAGGAGCAGTAATAATACCTGTGATCCACTTCTTTCAACAGCCAGAAAACCCTCCACAGCAAGTAGAGCCTGTAAGTGCTTCAGAAGAGCCTGCTCAAGAAGAATCCACGGAAGAAGAATCCCTGGTTTGAGCAGAGCAAGAAGGCCCAGCCAATGGTATACTTGCCAGTCCTGTAGAGAGGTTAAGGCAACCCTGCAGTTCCCCAACACTTAGAACTGGCAGAATGGGAGGTAGTGCAAATACTAGTGCCCCACGCATCCCAGTACCACGTAGGTCGACGCATAGCACACGAGGTCAGACCCCTGTCAGATACAGAGAATAGAGAAGGAAACTCTGACAGTGTAAATAGTTGCCCCTGGGGTATTATATTGTGTATTTTCATGCATATATATTTATTAACTTGTTGTTTTGCCTTATAATGGACAATTTAAGTGAAATGGACACTTTTCCTTGTTACCTTTAGTTACTCGTCAGGGTACATAAAGAACTTTGTGGCTGAGGACTATGTGCAGCCCAAAAACTGCTTCTTGTAAATAATTGCACTCCCTGGAGTGCCCCTTTAGGTGACCTCGGAAGAAAAACGTGTCTGGTGTGGGACTAACGGAGGTCCGACTCAGGATCTCCAAGCCCTGCAGCCACCCCAAGGCCTACGTTGAGGGTTTGGGACAGGTCCCTCAAGCTACCAAGTACTCTACCCTGTGAGATGGACATCCTGTAGGGAACCTCACCAGAAGAGACTTGAGTTGCTTATTGTATATATGTATATATTTGTTATTTATAATGTTTTATTATGTAACGTTTAAGCAAAGTGCCTCCCATAAAGGGAAGAGTTATTGAATTGTTGTTATAAAAAGTACTTCAGTCCGGGAGTACTGAGCTTTGCTAGGGGGGGAATGTGGCGCCCCTGCTGCGCATTGGTGCCACAGATCCTAGAGGGGTGCATGGACGGATTCCTCCACAAGAGGCCCTCGTAGCATACACACACACCTCCACCTTCCACCTCAGACCAGCAGAGGGAGCCCGTTAGGGATATAAAAAGGGAAGGTGGAGCTAGGCAGTCAGTTCCTGCAGAAGATGAGCCTGAGAGAGGTCAGCCTGCAGTGGAGCTCAGTCTAGAGAACAGTTTCCTCAGGGGACAGAGGTAGTTCCAGTCCCTCTAGAGAGAGTTCAGACTCATAAAGCTCAGTCAGTGAGCTTAAGGCGTGCCGACGCCATAAGAGCGGTGAAGAGTAGCGCGGTTTACTGCCAGTGTGAAGCCTAGTGAGGGCCCCGAGCGCGGCCGAAGGCAAGTAGAGTAAGCGAGCTACGTAGGGGGCAGAGGAGCTTAACCAGCTCACCCCACAAGCATTTACCGGACACCGGGTCCGCGTCTGCAAGGATCTCTAGGACCAGCAGAAACAACCGGGATCCCTGGCGAACTACATGTCCCAGCAACACCAAAAGCTGCCTGTAATACCAGGGTCAGGAATCACTGAGGCCCAAGAGACCAGGGAGTGTGATCTCCAACAGAAGGCCCTACCACCAGGTCAGCTGATGCAAGACAGAGACCAAGTTAGGCCTATCTCCAGGCAGGTCATAAACTTAACAGGAAAAGGCAAGAAACAGGAGGCCCCACACTCGCTCACTGGGGAGAGTCCTGAAATGCACCCTTCACCCTACAGTGCCCTTGATCGTGCCTGAAACACCACCAGTAAAGGTACTGAAGTGAACTGTCGTGTGTGTGCCTATTCTTCCTCCGACCCGGCTGGGTCCCTCTGTCCTGCATCCCTTCTCCTACGCTGCCCTGAGGCCCCGCTCCACCTGTGGGGAGCAACACCATCTAAGCTGCCTGATCACTGGCCTCAGAGGACTGTAGCAGCGCTGGTGATCCTCACCAGACACCACGGGTGGAGTCACAAACTCTTTCCTATCTCATACACCTTTTCCCCACCATTCCTTCTTTCTTTTAAAGAGTGACCCCAGGGTACGGGCCCGGGAGCCGGCCACCGCGGCGTCCCCCAAAACCAAACAGCAAGGCCCGGGTGCTTAGTCCCCATCCCTTGGGCGCATCACTTCTCTCAGCACTCCCATCATTGCTCTCTCCTAGCCCCCTCCATCATTGCACTCTCCCAGCACCCCCCTTATTACTCTGTCCCAGCACCTCCATCATTGCTCTCTCCCAGCCCCACATCATTGCTCTCTCCCAGCCCCCCACCATTGCTCTGTCCCAGCACCCCCATCATTGCTCTCTCCCAGCAACACGTCATTGCTCTCCCCTTCCCCACCATCCCCATCATTGCTCTCCCCAGCTCTATCAGCCCCATTATTGCTCTTCCCAGCCCCATCATTCCTCTCCCCAGCCCCATCAACCCCACTATTGCTCTTCCCAGCCCCATCAGCCCCATTATTGCTCTTCCCAGCCCCATCATTCATCTCCACAGCCCCATCAGCCCCATTATTGCTCGCGCTGCATGATGACGTCATCAAGCTGCGCGTGCCTGGGTCAGGGAGGAAGCAGAGGACGAACCCTCCAGCTCCGCTGCTATTCTCCTCCTGACAGCAGCGGAGCTGCAGGGATCGCTCCCTGACCGCCGCATGCAGGGAGCAGCTGCACCTTGCGGGCCCCTTGGTGCAGCTGCATGGTGGGGACCCGGCACAGCTGCACCGGCGGCGGTATGTCCACCCCTGGACTGCTCTGGGGCCCCCCCAGCTCACGGGCCCAATAGCAGTCGCGTGGTCTGCCGCCATTGGCAGTACGCCACTGTGTACGGCATATACAGTGGGTGTGTGGTGCATATGGCGTATACAGTGTGTGTGGTGCGTACGGTGTATACAGAGTGCGTGTGTGTGGTGTGTACGATGTATATGTGTCACCCCAGGCCTGGATGCCACAAATATTAAAGGCTGTGTCTGAGAGCAGGAGGGAGGTTCCCTGGTCAGGGACCATTAGCATGCAGCACCTCCTGTCCCAGGCCAGTAGGGGGAGCAGGCTTTCCCTATAAAAGCTGGAACTGGGGCAGGGTTAGAGAGACCAGAACCCACTTCTGAAGTGTCCAAAAGGGTTCTCAGAGAAGAGGGACAGGTCAGCAGCAGCTGAGGAGTCCGTGAGGCAGAGGAGAAGCTGCAAGCCAGGGACAGAGGCGACGAGAGCCGGTCTTGGCTGAGAGAAATACACAACCGGACATTGGGATCTGAGGCTGTCAGGGTTGCAAGCCCAGCAGCAGAGAACCAACCCGTGAGGGATTTCAGGTCCCTTGGCCTAAGAAGCCTGGAGGCTCCGGCACACAGAGGGACCAGTACAGCAAGGAGAAGCAAAAGGTACCCAAGGCCCGAGTCGCAAGCCATACAGGTAAAGTACACGGCCAGCTCAGGGACGTGGGCTATTACACCACGAAAAGCGGGATAGTCAGCAAGAGCATAGAGAGAGAACGGTAGGCCTACACACTCACCCTGACCAGTGGGGCTCGCCCGAATGCTCTCAGATACCCAGGCCCATTCCTAACCGGTACTCCTGTTGGGTCAGTAATAACATCTGCAATAAAGACCCTGGACTGTTTGAATCGGACTCTGAACTCTTACTATTGCGGCCTGCACTATCACCCCCAGCATTCACCTACACTGCCCTGAGGCTACACTCTTCCCGTGGGGAGTTGTCCTACCCCTGTGCTGCACACCAACACCAGCCTCAGTGGTCTGCCTCGCAGCGGCGGTTATCTCTGACCGCAATCCACGGGTGGCGTAGTCGGACATTCCCAAATGTATAAATAGACTGCCACAGCATTTGGTCTGACCACCCTGAGCCACGGGATCGGGTTGCCACTACTACCCCCAGCATCGTACAGAAGCCCGGTTCCGGGTGCCCCACGGCCCAGGGGGCGAGTCAGCTTTGGCGTAGTCGGCAGGATTGTGACCAACCCGCCACAAATGGGTATTGCGTGCCTGAAAAAGACTTTATACTTACCTGAGTGAAGTTTCCCGCCATTCGGGGCCATTTCCCGCCAATCTGAGCCATTTCCCGCCATCGGGCGCCATCTTCGAGACGCCGCGCGGGAAGAAGAGGGGCGCGGACGTCCAAAAACGCGCGAGACCTGAAGCCCTGCCCTACGCTGAGACGCCGTTCAAGGTCCTGGAATGAGAGAGAGCGACTCCGACGTCATCACCGAGCGACGCAAGGTCCTCGCCCAGAGCATCGCGAGCGGAGCCGCGGCCTACAGAAGAGGATCGTCGGAAGGTAGGCCTCGGTTAACTAGGGGGGAGGAAGATGTCGGACGCGGAGGGACCCTCTACCACCAGCTTAGCCGCTGCAGCTGTGATGCCGTTTTCCATGCTCAATATCCCCGGAGCGGCCTGGCTGCCACAGTATGCCGGCGAGTCGCATACCTTGGGCGACTTTAAAGAAAGGCTGTATAGCCTGTTCAAAGTTTATCCCCTCACAGAAGACCAGAAAGTAAGCATACTGATAAGACAGTTAACTGGTGTGGCCCAGCGGGAGGTAAAGTCTTGGACAGCGGAGGTGAAAAGGACTGTAAGGGGGGTTCTGACCCGTCTACGGGACACCTTTGATACCCGTACCTCAGCAGAAATCAAAATGCGGTTCTATGGATGTAAGCAGCGAGCTCAAGATAGCATCAGAGACTATGCCCTAAATTTACAGGAAGCCTTGGGGGCAATTAAGCAAGCTGACCCTGGCAGCGTGCAGGATACTGATAAACTGTTGACTGATCAGTTCATAGAAGGTCTGCTGTCCAGCGCCCACAGAACCCAGCTACGCCTCATGGCCCTACAGAACCCCGATTTGACTTTTGCACAGTTCAAAGATAGGGCCATCCGGGTGCTCCGAGAACCCGCACCAGGTGGCGCTGTAGTTTCCCGGCACCCTGCCATCACTTACCACCAGGAGGCAGCGCCCTACCCTGCAGACCTTGTGGGGACTGATGCGCAGGCCCTAAACCCATCCCCGCCTGCAAACCTGCACCATCAGGTCCAAGAACTGACAAAGAGTGTTGCTGCATTGACCAGGACCGTACAGTTGTTACAGATGGACCCGTCAGGACCAATCAAGCTGGCTTCCAGTCCGGAGGATGTCCCGTGGTGTCGACGGAGGAGGATCCCGTCGTTCAGAGGGAGGCCCGCCGATCGTTACACTGAGGATGGACAGCCGATTTGCCGCCGTTGCAGCCAGCCGGGACACGTAGCTAGGTACTGTACTTTAAATGGGTCCGACCTGGGGCAGAAAGCCAACCCCCAGGCATAAGGTCACCAGGCCCGTCTAATTGGCGTGATAAGTACGTAGGGGGACGCCCGGTTTTACCCGTAGTGCTGGACGGTATCCCCATGAGTGCACTGCTGGACACCGGGTCCCAAGTGACTACCATCCCCTATGTACTTTTCAAGCAGTACTGGAGTGACACTGACATAACCCGCTATCCAGACAGTGACTTGAGCATCATCGCCAGCAATGGCCAGCCCGTGCCGCAGGTGGGGTTCAGAGAGATGACCATTAAGATTGGTAAAGTTGAACTGCCGGCACAGGGAGTGATCACTGTGGACATTGACCGTCGAGAAAGTCACCCTAAAATAACCTTGGGTACTAACGTGATTGAAAATTGTCTTTCAGAAGTGATTGTAATTTTGCAGCAGGTGGCAATGAATGCGAGCTCCAGCTAACAGAGGGTCTTCCAGAAGGAGATAAGAGCCCTGAAGAGACGGGTAGAACTGTCTGGTGGTGAGATCGGTAGCGTGAGGATGAGCGACCCGTTCCCCATTGCCATGCCTCCCAAAAGTGAAATGATGATCTGGTGTTGGACTGCAATCGGGTTAAGAGGGAGAGACTACCAAGCCATGGTAGAACCCGTGTACTCAGACAGCAGGCCCACCATTTTGACAGCCCGGGGGGTGGTTGATGTCCGCCATGGAAGGGTGCCCGTCCGGATCTTAAACATCGGAGAAAGGGAAGTACACTTGCCCCGGTACGCTACACTAGCCAAATTGTTTGCCGTCGAGCACAATGCTCTCAGGGTCGTGGAACCCTTGCCTCCATCTCCCCTGGTGGAGGGTAATGGCTCCCAGAAACTTAAGGAGGACTGGTGCCAGAAACTCCACGTGGGTGCTGACTCCACTCCCTTGCACCAAAAACAAGGAGTCTACCGGGTGGTTCAGGAGTACGAGAGAATCTTTAGTAAGCACCCGCTAGACTTCGGCAAGGTGAAAGGGGTAGAACACCACATCCCCACGGGGAGCCACTCACCAATAAAAGGGAGATACAGTCCTGTACCCCCTGCACATTATCAGAACGCAAAGGGCATGCTGAGAGAAATGAAAGAAACCGGGGTCATTAGAGATAGCTGTAGCCCCGGGCAGCCCCCTTGGCTCTGGTAAAAAAGAAAGACGGTACCATGAGAATGTGCATGGACTATAGACAAATCAATCGTATCACCCATAAAGATGCGTACCCGTTACCTAGGATAGAGGAGTCCTTAAATCAGCTAATTTCTTCTCTACGTTGGACCTTACTAGCGGGTACTGGCAGGTTCCTGTGGCAGAGGCTGACAAGGAGAAGACCGCCTTCACCACCCCAATGGGATTAAGTGAATTCAACTGCATGCCATTCGGGCTCTGCAACGCACCCGGGACCTTCCAGAGGCTGATGGAATGCTGTCTAGGGCACTGAAACTTTGAGACGGTCCTACTTTACCTGGAAGACGTGATTGTCTGTTCAAAGACTTACGAGGACCATCTAAAGCACCTGGCCGAGGTGTTCAAGGCCCTGGCATGCTTTGGTATGAAAGTGAAACCCTCCAAGTGCCATCTGTTAAAGCCAAGGTACAGTACCTGGGGCACGTGGTGAGTGCAGAAGGAGTAGCCCCCGACCCCGACAAGGTCACAGTAATCAAGAGCTGGCCAAGCCCCTCAAACATCAAAGAAGTGAGTCAGTTCCTCGGGTTGGTAGGCTACTACCGAAAGTTCATCCCCGGGTTCACAAAGATGGTGGCTCCAATGGAGGACCTCCTAATAGGTCAGTCTAAATCCAGAAGTCAAAAGCCACCCTTCAAGTGGGACAAGCCGGAAAGGGAGTCCTTCCGCCAGCTGAAGATGGCCCTCACGGGGGATGAGATCCTGGCCTACCCCGATTATGGCCAGCCTTTTATCCTCCACACAGACGCCAGTAATGTGGGGTTAGGAGCCGTACTGTCCCAAAACCAACAGGGCAGAGAAAGGGTGATCGCGTACGCCAGCCGGAAGCTGAGGCCCACTGAAAGGAACCCGGAGAATTACAGCTCCTTCAAGCTAGAATTCTTGGCAGTGGTGTGGGCCGTCACAGGGTTCAAGCATTACCTGGCCTCCGCAAAGTTCACTGTGTACACGGACAACAACCCGTTGACACACCTGGACAATGCAAGACTAGGTGCCCTAGAACAGCGGTGGATGGCCCGGCTATCAAATTATGACTTCACAATCAAATACCGGGCAGGCAGAACCAACGCCAAAGCAGACGTCCTATCAAGAGTGCCCCACCTATCCGAAGGAGAAGAAGACTCGGAAGAGCTGGAGGAAGTAGAGCTCCCTGCGTTCCACCGGTATGGGGCCACTCAGTATTCTCACCGGGTAAGAGACAAAGACCTAACCACCGTCATGTTCAACCCCTTACCCCACCACGGCTGGGCTGAAACGCAAGATAGTGACCCTACAGTTCGCCTGGTGAAAGACCTGTTAACCCAGGCAGACGCTAGCCCTGGCCCGGACGCTCCAGAGGAAGCCAAGCAGTTATGGAAGGAGAAAAGCAGGCTATTCCTCTACGAAGTTAAGCTGTGCAGGAGGCTGGTCAACCACCGGACGCACGAGCTGACCTGGCAGGTAGTGGTCCCGAGACGGGATGCAGCAATGGTCCTGGAGGCCTACCATGACAGAGCGGGACACTTCGGGTGGAAGAAACTGGAGTTCCTACTGAGAGAGCGGTTCTACTGGATCGGTATGAGAGGGGCCATAGAGAAGTGGTGCAGGGACTGCGGCCCATGTCACCTCAAAAGGAACGACCGTACCAGCCAGAAGACACCCTTGATGCCCATCGTCACCAGGCAGCCTCTTGAGCTGGTAGCTCTGGACCATATGAAGTTGGCTCCAAGCCGGTCCGGCTACATCTATGCCCTCACGATTGTGGACCATTACTCTCGGTTCTTGGTGGTGGTCCCGGTTAAAGACTTGACAGCCCAAACAGCGGCCAGAGCCTTCCAACAACACTTCTGCCGTCCACACGGGTATCCGGAACAGGTCTTGACAGATCAAGGTCCAGCGTTTGAGGCGGAAGTCTTTCAGGAGTTCTGCAACCTCTACGGCTGTAGGAAGATTTGGACAACGCCTTACCACCCGCAAACCAACGGGCTGTGTGAGAAAATGAACAATATCATCATTGATCTCCTCAAGACGTTGCCCCTGGAAGAACGCAGCCTGTGGCCGGAGAAGCTGCCAGACCTGATAGACTTGTACAACCATATCCCGGTGAATGCTACAAATTGCACCCCGGCTTACCTGATGCGAGCAAGACCAGGTAAGCTGCCGGTAGACCTGGAGATGGGAGTCCTGACACCCAAGAACACCTCCTCAGACGCGGACAGGGATACGGAACGGCGGCTACAGTACAAGAAGGTACAGGAGAGTGTGGAGAGGAGTCTGGCTCAAGTGAGAGAAAAACAAGAGAGGCTCTTCAACCAACACGCCCCTGCTGGTCCCATGGAACCTGGTGAGCAGGTCCTGAAGCGGAAGAGAAGGCTTCACAAGTTAGATGACCAGTGGGAGAGCGACCCGTACACAGTACTGCCGTCCAACCACAACAACCCGAAGGTATGTGTAATTACCAAGGATGGAGGAGAAACCACTAGCACTGTCTCCAGAGACCACCTAAAACGTTGCCCTGAGCAACTGCAGAGTCCAAGAGAAGATCAAGATGACCTTGAACCCGTAGAGGACAAGGAAGAAATGGTCAGCACCGTTCTCTGAGAGTTCCCCCGGTCCTGGACTCGGATAAACAATGCCATAGTGGTACCCATCCTACAGTTCCTTCAACCTACCCAGCAGGAGCCTACAGGAGAGCAGGAAGAACAAGAGGAACAAGCAGCCCCGAAGGCAGAAGAACCCATGCCAGCAGCCCAGGAGAGTCAACCCTCTGCTGACAGTGAGCCTGCCATGCCTGCGGTAAGCCAAAGGACCCGCAGACCGCTGCCTGCCCTGCCTGTAAACCCAGCTAGTAGCTGTACCCTAAATGCTAGTGGGGAAAGCCAGGATAGACCACCACCAGACAGTGGGTTAAGCAGGTCAACCCGGATCACTAGGGGTCAAATACCAGCTCGCTGGAAAATCTGAATGTAAAGTATGTAGTTAATGTTTTATACTTGTTACCTGGTTATTAATACTGTTTTCCCAGTTTTCCTAGATACAATGGACTGACAAGTCATGGACACTGAATGGCCGGAACTGTCTTGTAAATAGTTGCACTAGGTGCCCTCTTGTGAAGATGGCCACAGAAGAAAAACCTGTCCGGCGTGGCTCCCTTGTGGCCCAAAGTAGTTAGCTCGGCCTTGTTGCCACGCCCAAGGCCAGGAGCTTGGGGTTTATGGAGACAGGTCCCCACACTGTGGAAAACTTCACCTTGTTGGGTGATATGGACACCCGGTCACGGAAGCGCCGTGACCTTAAGGACAAAATGTACTTGTATATACAGTACAGACCAAAAGTTTGGACACACCTTCTCATTTAAAGATTTTTCTGTATTTTCATGACTTTGAAAATTGTACATTCACACTGAAGGCATCAAAACTATGAATTAACACATGTGGAATTATATACCTAACAAAAAAGTGTGAAACAACTGTAAATATGTCTTATATTCTAGGTTCTTCAAAGTAGCCACCTTTTGCTTTGATGACTGCTGTGCACACTCTTGGCATTCTCTTGATGAGCTTCAAGAGGTAGTCACCGGAAATGGTCTTCCAACAATCTTGAAGGAGTTCCCAGAGATGCTTAGCACTTGTTGGCCCTTTTGCCTTCACTACGCGGTCCAGCTCACCCCAAACCATCTCGATTGGGTTCAGGTCTGGTGACTGTGGAGGCCAGGTCATCTGGCGTAGCACCCCATCACTCTCCTTCTTGGTCAAATAGCCCTTACACAGCCTGGAGGTGTGTTTGGGGTCATTGTCCTATTGAAAAATAAATGATGGTCCAACTAAACGCAAACCGGATGGAATAGCATGCCGCTGCAAGATGCTGTGGTAGCCATGCTGGTTCAGTATGCCTTCAATTTTGAATAAATCCCCAACAGTGTCACCAGCAAAGCACCCCCACACAATCACACCTCCTCCTCCATGCTTCACGGTGGGAACCAGGCATGTAGAGTCCATCCGTTCACCTTTTCTGCGTCGCACAAAGACACGGTGGTTGGAACCAAAGATCTCAAATTTGGACTCATCAGACCAAAGCACAGATTTCCACTGGTCTAATGTCCATTCCTTGTGTTATTTAGCCCAAACAAGTCTCTTCTGCTTGTTGTCTGTCCTTAGCAGTGGTTTCCTAGCATTTATTTTACCATGAAGGCCTGCTGCACAAAGTCTCCTCTTAACAGTTGTTGTAGAGATGCGTCTGCTGCTAGAACTCTGTGTGGCATTGACCTGGTCTCTAATCTGAGCTGCTGTTAACCTGCAATTTCTGAGGCTGGTGACTGGGATAAACTTATCCTCTGAAGCAGAGGTGACTCTTGGTCTTCCTTTCCTGGAGCGGTCCTCATGTGAGCCAGTTTCTTTGTAGCGCTTGATGGTTTTTGCAACTGCACTTGGGGACGCTTTCAAAGTTTGCCCAATTTTTCGGACTGACTGACCTTCATTTCTTAAAGTAATGATGGCCACTTGTTTTTCTTTACTTATTTTTTCTTGCCAAAATACAAATTCTAACAGACTATTCAGTAGGACTATCAGCTGTGTATCCACCTGACTTGTGCACAACACAACTGATCGTCCCAACCCCATTTATAAGGCAAGAAATCCCACTTATTAAATCTGACAGGGCACACCTATGAAGTGAAAACCATTTCCGGTGACTACCTCTTTAAGCTCATCAAGAGAATGCCAAGAGTGTACAAAGCAGTCATCAAAGCAAAAGGTGGCTACTTTGAAGAACCTAGAATATAAGACATATTTTCAGTTGTTTCACACTTTTTGTTAAGTATATAATTCCGCATGTGTTAATTCATAGTTTTGATGCCTTCAGTGAGAATGTACAATTTTCAAAGTCATGAAAATACAGAAAAATCTTTAAATGAGAAGGTGTGTCCAAACTTTTTGTCTGTACTGTATGTTATGTTGTCATTTATACCCTGTTTGTTGTTGGCCAAAAAGGCTTAGTCCCGGAGTACTAAATTTTACTAGGGGGGAATGTGTCACCCCAGGCCTGGATGCCACAAATATTAAAGGCTGGGTCTGAGAGCAGGAGAGAGGTTCCCTGGTCAGGGACCATTAGCATGCAGCACCTCCTGTCCCAGGGCAGTAGGGGGAGCAGGCTGCCCCTATAAAAGCTGGAACTGGGGCAGGGTTAGAGAGACCAGAACCCACTTCTGAAGTGTCCAGAAGGGTTCTCAGAGAAGAGGGACAGGTCAGCAGCAGCTGAGGAGTCCGTGAGGCAGAGGAGAAACTGCAAGCCAGGGACAGAGGCGACGAGAGCCGGTCCTCGCTGAGAGAAGTACACAACCGGACATTGGGGTCCGAGGCTGTCAGGGTTGCAAGCCCAGCAGCAGAGAACCAACCCGTGAGGGATTTCAGGTCCCTTGGCCTAAGAAGCCTGGAGGCTCCGGCACACAGAGGGACCAGTACAGCAAGGAGAAGCAAAAGGTACCCAAGGCCCGAGTCGCAAGCCATACAGGCAAAGTATACGGCCAGCTCAGGGACGTGGGCTATTACACCACGAAAAGGGGGATAGTCAGCAAGAGCATAGAGAGAGAACGGTAGGCCTACACACTCACCCTGACCAGTGGGGCTCGCCCTAATGCTCTCAGACACCCAGGCCCATTCCTAACCAGTACTCCTGTTGGGTCAGTAACAACATATGCAATAAAGACCCTGGACTGTTTGAATCGGACTCTGAACTCTTACTATTGCGGCCTGCACTATCACCCCCAGCATTCACCTACACTGCCCTGAGGCTACACTCTTCCCATGGGGAGTTGTCCTACCCCTGTGCTGCACACCAACACCAGCCTCAGCAGTCTGCCTCGCAGCAGCGGTTAACTCTGACCGCAATCCACGGGTGGCGTAGTTGGACATTCCCAAATGTATAAATAGACTGCCACAATTTGGTCTGACCACCCTGAGCCACGGGATCGGGTTGCCACTTCCCCCCCATCGTACAGAAGCCCGTTTCCGGGTGCCCCACGGCCCAGGGGGCGAGTCATATACAGAGTGCGTATGTGTGGTGGTGCGTACGGCGTATACAGTGTGTGTGTGTGTGGTGTGTACGGCGTATACAGTGTGTGTGCGGTGGTGCGTACGGCGTATACAGTGTATGTGGTATGTACAGCGTATACAGTGTGTGTGGTATGTACGGCGTATACAGTGTGTGTGTGTGGTGCGTACGGCGTATACAGTGTGTGTGTGGTGCGTACGGCGTATACAGTGTGTGTGTGTGGTGCGTACGGTGTATACAGTGCATGTGGTATGTACGGCGTATACAGTGTGTGTGTGTGGTGCGTACGGCGCATACAGTGTGTGTGTGGTGCGTACGGAGTATACAGTGTGTGTGTCTGGTGCGTACGGCGTATACAGTGTGTGTGTGGTGCGTACGGCGTATACAGTGTGTGTGTGGTGCGTACGGCGTATACAGTGTGTGTGTGTTGCATGCGGCGTATACAGTGTGTGTGTGTGTGTGTATGTAAATTAACCTTAAAGAGTAAATCAACTTTTGGGACGTTTTTTAATGTGATTTAGGGTCATTAATTCTGAGCAGATTTGTGGGGACCCCAATCCTTTGCTCCTTTGCTTAAAAGACCTCCTAGAAGAGCGCAGCTCAGTAGATAGGAGAGTACACTGAGCGGAGCAAATGCAGCAGAAAGTCATAGTCATGTCTCCTCACCTCTTCACTTCTAAGAGATCTTCTGAGTGATCAGGGTCTCAGATTCGCACTAATCTGCTCAAAATTATAGGACCTAAATCATGTAATATATATCCCAAAATTTAAGTTACTTTTTAAACGTTTAATAGTTCCACTGCTTGCATCTAATCAGTACATTGGTTCCTATATGGTCCACAGTCTGATGATGACTGGTAACAACTCCCAGTATCTCCTTACCATTGCTAAGGACATACTGGGAGTTGTAGTTAAGTCCTCCATTCTCTGGAATTCCTATTGTTAGCAATGCCCTTCCTCCACCAATTGCAAATACAAAGGATCCATCCATGGGGTGAGATCTTGGGAATAATTGAATCGTACCTACATTTAAAAAAATAAAAAATAAATCTCCTATTCTTAATAATTACCGTATTTTTCGGACTATAAGATGCACTTTTTTCCTCCAAAATTTTGGAGGAAAGTGGGGGGTGCGTCTTATAGTCCAAATACTATATTATTGTATGGCCGCATGGTGGTGGGTGTGGGGGAGCCGCAGCGGGGCACAGGAGGCAGCAGCCACCTGCTGCAGCCTAGCTGTACCCGCTACTAAAGAAAATGAATATTCCCTGCTCCCCATACCCATGGGCGCGGAGAGCAATGAATATTCATTTCTCTTAATAGCCGGCACACTGTACTGCAGCGCGGCTCCTGCTGCGCTCTGTGGTCAGTGTGCCCGCTATTAAAGCTCATGAATATTCGCTACAACCCACTCCCATGGGTTGTAGCGAATATCTATGGTCTTTAATAACAGGCACACTGACCGCAGAGCGGCAGCAGAAGCCGCGCTGCGGTACAGTGTGCCGGGCATTGAACAGACTGCTCCCCACGCACAGAGTCCTGGCGTGGGGAGCAGTGACTATTCCAGCACAGCGTCTCACACTGTGTGAGGGAGCATGGCAGGGACACCATGCGCGCCTTGCCATGCGCCGCTCACACAGTGAGAGTGTCAGCAGCAGTGCAGGACAGCGCTGGAGGAGAGAAGAGGTGAGTATGATAGTTCATTTTTTTTTGTAGGCAGCGTGATAGAGGCTCAGAGGGTGCCATACATACCAGTATGGGGGCTCAGAATGTGCCATACATACCAGGATGGGGGCTCATAAGGTGCCATACATACCAGAATGGTGCTCAGAAGGTGCCATACATACCAGGATGGGGCTCAGAAAGTGCCATGCATACCAGGATGGGGGCTCAGAAGGTGCCATACATACCAGGATGGGGGATCAGAAGGTGCCATGCATACCAGGATGGGGGCTCAGAAGGTGCCATACATACCAGGATGGGGGCTCAGAAGGTGCCATACATACCAGGATGGGGGCTCAGAGGGTGCAATGCATACCAGGATGGGGGCTCAGAGGGTGCCATGTGACTCGCCCCCTGGGCCGTGGGGCACTCGGATCCGGGCAGTAGGGGAACGATGGGAGTAGTAGTGGCAACCCGGTTCCGTGGCTCAGGGTGGTCAGGCCAGTGGTAGTCCGTTATGCGCTGATGATTATGTCCGACTACGCCACCCGTGGATTGCGGTTATTAGGAACCGCCGCTGCATGCAGACCGCTGGGGCTGATGAGGTGTGCAGCTAGGGTAGTGTGACTCCCCAAGGGAAGAGTGCGGCCCCAGAGCAGTATAATGGATGGTGGGAGTGATGGTGGTGAGAGTCCCAGTACCGGTAGTGCTGGAGGCGCGAAGGAGCACACAGACAACAGGTTGCAGTCCAGGGCGTTTACTAAAACAGGTAAACTGACCCATAAACAGTCCTGGCTAGGAGGGGACCTGAATGTCTGAGAGCAATGGGGAAGTTGGCCCTGGTCAGGGTGAGGGTATAGGCCTACCGTGCTTTTTGTGCTCCTTCTGGCTATCTCCTCCTTATAGGGTAACAGCCGACGTTTCCGAGCTTTCCGTGTACTCTCGCCTGTATGGCCTGCGATGTGGGTTCCTTTCTGCTCCCGGCCTGGTACGGCTTTACTGGTCCCTTCTGTTGTGGCAGAGCCTCCAGGTTTCTTAGGCCAAGGAACATACAGTCCCCTGCAGACTGGTTATCTGCTGTGGGATGTGGAATCCTCCCAGCCTCAGACACCAAAGTCTGGTAAATTAAGTCCTTTATCTGCCAAGACAGGCTCACTTCGCCTCTTGTCTCTGGCTTGTGGCTCTCCTCCTGCCACACTTCCTCTTAGGGTGCAATACAACTTTCTGTCCCTGCTCTGCTCCGGGACAAGTCTCAGTATTGAGACAGGTCATCCAGTTCTCTCTAACCCTGCCCCCAGCACCAGCTTTTATAGGGGCAGCCTGCTCCCCCTACTGGCCTGAGACAGGAGGTACTGCATGCTAATGTTCCCCTGACTAGAGAACCTCCCCCTTGCTCTCAGACACAGCTTTATTACATTTTGTGGCATCCAGGCCAGGGTGACACATTCCCCCCTAGTAAAATTTAGTACTCCGGGACTAAGCAGTAAACAAAGACAATATACATGACTATAAAACATTATCAGGAAAGTGACACACAGATTGAGTTCTTAAGGTCACAGTGTGGTCTGTGACCGGGTGTTCATATCACCAATACAACGGGGAGCCTTAACCAGGTGGGGGTCTGTCCTACCCCAAGTCCTTCACAGTCTTAGTTCATTCCTTGGTCAGGCTCCGAACGCAGTCCATACAAGGTCCCGGTTATAAATAGTCCATAACCTTCGAGTCTGTACGGCATCTGTAAGGAACTGAAACACACAATTACTAATCACGCACATAACTTGGCAAACAATTCAACATTTGGCAACAGGGTTATTTACAATTTTAGCGCGCTCTATATTTTCCAGCGAGCGGGTATCTGCCCCTTTGTGCTCCTGGTTGATCCCCTTAACCCACTGTCTGGTGGTGGACCGACTTGGCTTTCCCCACTAGCGTTAGGGGTACAGCTACCAGCTGGGTGTACAGGTAGGGCAGGCAGCTGTCTGCGGGTTCTTTGGCTTACCGCAGGCATGGCAGGCTCACTGTCAGCAGAGGGTTGACTCTCCTGGGCTGCTGATACAGGCTCTTCTGCCTCTGGAACCGCTTGCTCCTCTTCACCTTCCGGCTCTTGTGTTGGTTGTTGCTGTGCCGGCTGCAGGAAATGCAGGACGGGTACCACTATGGCATCGTTTATCCGAGTCCAGGACTGAGGGAACTCTCCAAGAACGGTGCTGATCATTTCTTCCTTGTCCTCTGCGGGTTCAAGGTCACTTTGATCCTCTTCTGCACTACGGAGTTGCTCGGGGCATTTTTTGAGGTGGTCTCTGGAGACGGTACTAGTGGTTTCTCCTCCGTCCTTGGTGATCACGCACACCTTCGGGTTGTCGTGATCAGACTGCAGTACAATGTAGGGTTCCCTTTCCCACTGGTCGTCCAACTTGTGAAGCCTTCTCTTTCGCTTCAGGACCTGCTCACCAGGTTCTAGGGGACCAGCAGGGGCGTGTTGGTTGAAGAGTTTTTCTTGCCTCTCTCTCACCTGGGCCAGGCTCTTCTCCACACTCTCCTGTACCTTCTTGTACTGCAGTTGCCTTTCCGTATCCCTGTCCGCGTCTGGGGAGGTGTCCTCGGGTGTCAGGACTCCCATCTCCAGGTCTACGGGCAGCTTACCTGGTCTGGCTCGCATCAGGTAAGCCAGGGTGCAGTTTGTAGCATTCACCGGGATATGATTGTATAAGTCTATCAGGTCCGGCAGTTTTTCTGGCCACAGGCTGCGTTCCTCCAGGGGCAACGTCTTCAGGAGATCAATGACTATATTGTTCATTTTCTCACACATCCCGTTGGTTTGTGGGTGGCAAGGCGTTGTCCGAATCTTCTTACAGCCATAGAGGTTACAGAACTCTTGGAAGATTTCAGCTTCAAACGCTGGACCCTGGTCTGTCAGGACCTGTTCCGGATACCCGTGTGGACGGCAGAAGTATTGCTGGAAGACTCTGGCCGCTGTTTGGGCTGTCAAGTCCTTTACCGGGACCACCACTAGAAAAAGGGAATAGTGGTCCACGATTGTCAGGGCATAGATGTATCCTGACCGGCTTGGAGCCAATTTGACGTGGTCCAGAGCTACCAGCTCAAGAGGCTGCGTGGTGACGATGGGCCTCAAGGGTGTCTTCTGGCTGGTGCGGTCCTTCCTCCTTAGGTGACAAGGGCCACAGTCTCTGCACGATTTTTCTACAGCTCCTCTCATGCCGACGCAAAAGAACCTTCCTCTTAGCAGGAACTCCAGTTTCTTCCAACCGAAGTGCCCCGCTCTGTCATGGTAAGCCCCCAGGACCATAGCTGCATCCCGCCTTGGGACCACGACTTGCCAGGTCAGCTCGTGCGTCTGGTGGTTGACAATCCTTCTGCACAGCTTGCCTTCGTAGAGGAACAGTTTGCTCTTCTCTTTCCACAGCTGCTTGGCTTCCTCTGGAGCATCCGGATCCATGCGGGCGTCCTCCTGGGACAGCAGATCTTTCACCAGGCGGATGGCAGGGTCACTATCTTGGGTCTCGGCCCAGCTGTGGTGAGGTAGGGGATTGATCATCACGGTTGTTAGATCCTCCTCCTTCACGCGGTGGGAGCATTGAGCGGCTCCATACTGGTGAAACGCGGGGAGTTCTACCTCCTCCTGCTCTTCTGGGTCTTCGTCACCTTCAGGTAAGTGAGGCATCCTCGATAGGGCGTCAGCGTTGGCATTGGTTTTGCCGGCCCAGTACTTGAACACGAAGTCATAGTTGGAGAGACGGGCCATCCACCGCTGTTCTAGGGCACCCAGTCATGCATTGTCCAGGTGTGTCAACGGGTTGTTGTCCGTGTACACGGTGAACTTTGCGGAGGCCAGGTAATGCTTGAAGCGTTCTGTCACGGCCCACACCACCGCCAAGAATTCTAGCTTGAAGGAGCTGTAATTCTCCGGGTTCCTCTCGGTGGGCCTCAGCTTCCGGCTGGCGTACGCGATCACCCTTTCTCTGCCCTGTTGGTTTTGGGACAGTACTGCTCCCAATCCCACATTACTGGCGTCTGTGTTGAGAATAAAAGGCTGACCATAATCAGGGTAGGCCAGGATCTCATCCCCCGTGAGGGCCATCTTCAACTGGCGGAAGGACTCCTCTTCCGGTTTATCCCACTTGAAGGGTGGCTTTTGACTTCTGGACTTAGACTGTCCGATCAGGAGGTCCTGCATAGGAGCTGCCATCTTAGTGAACCCGGGGATGAACCTTCGGTAGTAGCCTACCAACCCGAGAAACTGTCTCACCTCTTTGATGTTCGAGGGCTTTGGCCAGCTCTTGATTGCCGTGACCTTGTCAGGGTCGGGGGCCACTCCTTCCGCGCTTACCACGTGCCCTAGGTACTGGACCTTTGGTTTCAACAGGTGACACTGCGATGGTTTCACCTTCAGGCAATAGCCTGCCAGGGCTTCGAACACCTCGGCCAGGTGCTTTAGATGGTCCTCGTAGGTCTTCGAATAGACGATCACGTCGTCCAGGTAGAGGAGGACCGTCTCGAAGTTTCGGTGCCCTAGACAGCATTCCATCAGCCGCTGGAAGGTCCCTGGTGCGTTGCAGAGACCGAAAGGCATACAGTTAAATTCGCTCAGTCCCATCGGGGAAGTGAAGGCGGTCTTCTCCTTGTTAGCCTCTGCCACAGGAACCTGCCAGTACCCGCTAGTAAGGTCCAAAGTAGAAAAGAAGTTAGCTGATTTTAGTGCGGCTAAAGACTCCTCTATTCTAGGCAGCGGATATGCGTCTTTGTGGGTGATACGGTTGATTTGTCTATAGTCCACGCACATTCTCATGGTGCCGTCCTTCTTTTTCACCAGAACCAAGGGGGCTGCCCAGGGGCTACAGCTATCTCTAATGACCCCAGCTTCTTTCATTTCTCTTAGCATACCCTTGGCGTTCTGATAATGTGCAGGGGGTACAGGCCTGTGTCTCTCTTTTATTGGTGGGTGGCTCCCTGTGGGGATGTGGTGTTCTATCCCTTTTACTCTGCCGAAATCTAGCGGGTGCTTACTAAAGACTCTCTCGTACTCCTGTACCACCCGGTAGACTCCTTGTTTTTGGTGCAGGGGAGTGGAGTCAGCACCCACACGGAGTTTCTGGCACCAGTCCTCCTTTTGTTTCTGGGAGCCATTACCCTCCGCCTGTGGAGATGGAGGCAAGGGTTCCACGGCCCTGATAGCTTTGTGTTCGACAACAAACAGTTTGGCGAGTGTAGCGTACCTGGGTAAGTGTACCTCCCTCTCCCCAATGTTGAGAATGCGAACGGGCACCCTCCCATGACGGACATCAACCACCCCCTGGCTGTCAAAATGGTGGGCCTGCTGTCTGAGTACACTGGTTCTACCATGGCTTGGTAGTCTCTACCTCTCAACCCGATTGCAGTCCGACACCAGATCATCATTTCACTTTTGGGAGGCATGGAAATGGGGAATGGGTCACTCAGTCTTACGCTACCGATCTCACAACCAGACAGTTCTACCTGCTGCCGTCTCATCAGGGCTTTTATCTCCTTGTTGAGGACTCTCTGTTGGCTGGAACTAGCATTCACCGCCACCTGTTGTAGAATTACAATTACCTCTGAAAGACAATTTTCAATCACGTTAGTACCCACAGTTATTTTAGGGTGACTTTCACGACGGTCAATGTCCACAATAATTACTCCCTGTGCCGGCAGTTCAACTTTACCAATCTTAATGGTCATCTCCTTGAACCCCATCTGCGGCACGGGTAAGCCATTACTGGCGATGATGCTCAAGTTACTGTCTGGATACCGTGTGATATCAGCATCAGTCCAAAACTGCTTAAAAAGTACATAAGGGATAGTGGTTACTTGCGACCCAGTATCCAGCAAGGCGCTCATGGGGATACCGTCCAGCACCACGGGTAAAACCGGGCACCCCCCAACGTACTTATTATGCCAATTGTAAGGGCCTGGTGATCTTATGCCTGGGGGTTGGCCCTCTGCCCCAGGTTGGACCCGTTTAAATTACAGTACCTGGAAATGTGTCCGGGCTGGTTGCATCGACGGCAAATGGGCTGTCCATCCTCTGCGTAGCGGTCTGTGGGCCTCCCTCGGAACGACGGGATCCTCCTCTGTCGACGCCACGGGACATCCTCCGGACTTGAAGCCAGCTCGATGGGTCTTGACGGGTCCACTTGTAACGCCTGGACGGTCCTGGTCAACGCCGCGACGCTCCTGGTCAGCTCCTGGACTTGGTGGTGCAGATCCTTCGACGGGGCTTGGTTCAGGGCCTGTGCATCAGCCCCCACGGAGTCCATAGAGGAGGGCGCCGCCTCCTGGTGGTAGGTGAGAGCAGGGCACCGGGGGTTTATAGCGCCACTTGTTGCGGATTCACGGAGCACCCTTATGGCCCTGTCCTTGAATTGGGCAAAGGTCAGATCAGGGTTCTGAAAGAACATGAGGCGCAGCTGGGTCCTGCGGGCGCTAGACAGCAGACCTTCTATGAATTGTTCTGTTAGTAACTTATCCGTTTCCTGCACGCTGCCAGGGTCAGTTTGTTGGATGGCCCTTAGGGCTTCCTGCAAATTTAGGGCATAGTCTCTGATGCTGTCCTGTGCCCGCTGCTTACATCCATAGAACCTCATTTTAATTTCAGCGGAGGTACGTGTGTCAAAGGTACCCCGCAGCCGGGTCAGAATACCCTTCACGGTCCTTTTCTCCTCAGTGGGCCATGATTTTACCTCCCTTTGGGCTGCACCAGTTAACTGCCCTGTTAATATGCTGACCTTCTGTTCCTCCGTCATGAGGTAGACTTGGAACAAACTGTACAGCCTTTCCTTAAAGTCAGTTAGGGCATGGGGCTCCCCTGAGTACTTGGGCAGCCAGGCCGCTCCAGGGATGTAGGGCAGGGAAAATGGCATCACCGCTGCTGCAGCTGCGTTGGTGGTAGTGGGCGCCTTTGTATCCGACATCTTCCTCCCCCCTAGTTAAGCGTGGCCTACCTTCCGACGATCCTCTTCTGTAGGCCGCGGCTCCGCTGCTGCTGCTCTGGACGAGGACCTTGCGTCGCGTCCTGGTGACGTCAGCGTCGCTCTCTCTCCCTTCCAGGACCTTGAGCAGCGTCGGTGCGTGGGGCGGAGCTTCGGGTCTCGCGCGGTTTGGACGTCCACGCCCCTCTTCTTCCCGCGCGGCGTCCTGAAGATGGCGTCCGATGGCGGGAAAACGTCTGAAGATGACGGGAACCGATGGAAGATGGCGGGAGACAGCTGGAAATGGCGGGAAACGGCTCCGGACGGCGGGAAACCTCTTTTCAGGTAAGTGCAAAGTCTTTTTCAAGCACGCAATACCCGTTTGTGGCGGGTTGGTTGCAATCCTGCCGACTACGCCAAAGCTGACTCGCCCCCTGGGCCGTGGGGCACTCGGATCCGGGCAGTAGGGGAACGATGGGAGTAGTAGTGGCAACCCGGTTCCGTGGCTCAGGGTGGTCAGGCCAGTGGTAGTCCGTTATGCGCTGATGATTATGTCCGACTACGCCACCCGTGGATTGCGGTTATTAGGAACCGCCGCTGCATGCAGACCGCTGGGGCTGATGAGGTGTGCAGCTAGGGTAGTGTGACTCCCCAAGGGAAGAGTGAGGCCCCAGGGCAGTATAATGGATGGTGGGAGTGATGGTGGTGAGAGTCCCAGTACCGGTAGTGCTGGAGGCGCGAAGGAGCACACAGACAACAGGTTGCAGTCCAGGGCGTTTACTAAAACAGGTAAACTGACCCATAAACAGTCCCGGCTAGGAGGGGACCTGAATGTCTGAGAGCAATGGGGAAGTTGGCCCTGGTCAGGGTGAGGGTGTAGGCCTACCGTGCTTTTTGTGCTCCTTCTGGCTATCTCCTCCTTATAGGGTAACAGCCGACGTTTCCGAGCTTTCCGTGTACTCTCGCCTGTATGGCCTGCGATGTGGGTTCCTTTCTGCTCCCGGCCTGGTACGGCTTTACTGGTCCCTTCTGTTGTGGCAGAGCCTCCAGGTTTCTTAGGCTAAGGAACATACAGTCCCCTGCGGACTGGTTATCTGCTGTGGGATGTGGAATCCTCCCAGCCTCAGACACCAAAGTCTGGTAAATTAAGTCCTTTATCTGCCAAGACAGGCTCACTTCGCCTCTTGTCTCTGGCTTGTGGCTCTCCTCCTGCCACACTTCCTCTTAGGGTGCAATACAACTTTCTGTCCCTGCTCTGCTCCGGGACAAGTCTCAGTACTGAGACAGGTCATCCAGTTCTCTCTAACCCTGCCCCCAGCACCAGCTTTTATAGGGGCAGCCTGCTCCCCCTACTGGCCTGAGACAGGGGGTACTGCATGCTAATGTTCCCCTGACTAGAGAACCTCTCCCTTGCTCTCAGACACAGCTTTATTACATTTTGTGGCATCCAGGCCAGGGTGACACACATGCATACCAGGATGGGGGATAAAGGGGTGTCATGCATACCAAGATGGGGTATAAAGGGGTGTCATGCATACCAGGATGGGGGATAAAGGGGTGCCATGCATACCAGTATGGGGGATAAAGGGGTGCCATGCATACCAGGATGGGATGGGGGGCACTTATACCAGGAAGGAGGGGCCATACATACCAGGATGGAGGATATTAACAGAATTGGGGGACATTACCCCAATACCAGTGTCAGCAGTAGACCCCCTCCCCCATAACAGGGCATCATGACCACATTTTTTGCTTAATTTTTTTCCCCTATTTTCCTCCTTTAAAACCTAGGTGCGTCTTATGGTCCGGTGCATCTTATAGTCTGAAAAATACGGTAACCCCTTTACCCCCGAGGGTGATTTGCACGTTAATGACTGGGCCAATTTTTACAATTTTGACCACTGTCACTTTATGAGGTAATTACTCTGGAGTGCTTCAACGGATCCCCCTGATTCTGAGACTGTTTTTTCGTGGCATATTGTACTTCATGATTGTGGTAAAATTTCTTCGATATCACTTGCGTTTATTTGTGAAAAAAACGGAAATTTGGTGAAAATTTTGAAAATTTTGCGATTTTCAACATTTGCATTTTTATGCCCTTAAATCAGAGAGATATGTTACACAAAATAGTTAATAAATAACATTTCCCACATGTCTACTTTACATCAGCACAATTTTGGAACCAAATTTTTTTTATTAGGGAGCTATAAGGGTTAAAAGTTGACCAGCGATTTCTCATTTTTCCAACAAAATTTACAAAACCATTTTTTTAGGGACCACATCATATTTGAAGTTACTTTGAGGGGCCTTTATGACAGAAAATACCCAAAAGTGACACCATTCTAAAAACGGCACCCCTCAAAGTGCTCAAAACCACATTCAAGAACTTTATTAACCCTTCAGGTGCTTCACAGGAATTTTTGGAAAGTGGAAGAAAAAAATGAACACTTTTTTCACAAAAATGTTATTTTAGACACAATTTTTTTTATTTTCGCAGGGGTAACAGGAAAAAATACGCCAATACCCCATATGTGGGGAAACTACAGTGTTTGGGCGCACGGCAGAGTTCAGAAGGGAAGGAGCACTGTGTGACTTTTTGAACGCAAAATTGGCTGGAATTGAGAGCGGACGCCATGTCGCGTTTGGAGAGCCCCTGATGTGCCTAAATAGTGGAAACCCCCCACAAGTGACCCCATTTTGGAAACTAGACCCCTCAAGGATTTTATCAAGGGGTATACTGAACATTTTGAACCCAGAGGTACGACACAGAATTTGATAACATTAGTTCATCAAATTGAATAAGTTGTCATTAGTCTTGAGTGCAAGTGCTCGCTACTTGAGTTTGCATTGGGTACTCGGGTATGCACCATGTATCGTACGTGCTCGAGTGACATGCTCAAGTCCCCGCTCGCATGCTTCACGGTTATTAGACACCCAAAAAAAACATCCAGGGATCACTCGTGCATGACAGGCAATCCCTGCGAGTTTTTTTTTGGCCACGAAGCATATGGGGCGGAGACTCGAGCATGTCACTCGAGCACCCGCGATACTCGGTGCATACCCAAGCACCCGATGAAAACTCAAGTAGCGAGCACTTGCGCTCAACACTAGTCACCATACCGTCATCTTTTTTTTTTTTACTTTTGAAAAAATCCCAAACCTGATACAACCCTAACCCTAGCCCAACCCTAACCCTAGCCCAACCCTAACCCTAGCCCAACCCTAACACAATCCTAACCCTAGCCCAACCCTAACCCCAACCCTAGCCCAACCCTAACCCTAACCCTAACCCTAACCCCAACCCTAACCCTAGCCCAACCCTAACACAACCCTAACCCTAGAGTTTATTTTTCACGCCGTTCCTCGTGCGGTATAAGTGATTAGACGGCTTTATTCTTCGGGTCGGTGCGATTACAGCGATACCAGAATCATATCAGGTTTTTATGATTGACAGCTGTCACACACTAAAAGACGCATTTTTTTGTAATATCTAGTTTTTGCATCGCCATATTTTGAGAGCTATAATATTCCAGATTTTGGCCAGCAGAGCCATGTGACAGCTTGTTTTTTGCGGGACGAGTTGACGTTTTTATTGTTGCCATTTTCAGGCACTTGACATTTTTTGATCGCTTTCTATTTCGATTTTTGGGAGGCAGAATAAACAAAAACCAGCAATTCCGGAATTGTTCTTATGGGTTTTTTTTTATGCTTTTCCGCGTGTGGTGAAATTGATAAGGCAGCTTTATTCTTTGGGTCAGTACGTTTACAGCGGTACCACATTTATATCGTATTTCTATGTTTTGGCGTTTTTACACAATAAAAGTTATTTTATAGAAAAAATAATTTTTTGCTTTATTCTGAGAGCTATAACTTTTTTATTTTTCGGCTGATGGAGCTGTATGGCGGCTTGTTTTTTGCGGGACAAGATGACAGTTTTCAGTGGTACCATTTTTATTTACATTCGTCTTTTTGATCGCGTGTTATTCCATTTTTTTTGGGTGGTATGATGATAAAGCATTGTTTTTTGCTTCGCTTTTTTTTTTTTTACCATGTTCACTAAAGGGGTTAACTAGTGGGACAGTTTTATAGGTCAGGTCATTCCTTACACGGCGATACCAAATATGTGTTCTTTTATTGTTTTTTTGGTTTTTTTCATAATAATATTTATTGATGGGTACATTATATATTTTTTTTTTGGTGGATTATTTTTTAATTTTTTTTTTTATATTTTTACAATTTTTTTTTTCCATTTTTTAACACTTTTTGGACTTTTATTCTGTTTCCCACTATGGGACTTTCACTTTTTTTATTCTGATCGTCTGTATAGCACAGGGATGGAGCACCATCCCTGTGCTATTCAGGCTGTCAACGCTGCAGATGCAGAAGATACTTTGGTCATGCACTGCGCATGACCAAAATATCTTCCTGCTGTCTGATGACCTGGATGTTGTCATGACGACATCCGGGAAGCTGCGGCAGACAGCGCTGGAGGCCGGGAGAGGAGGTGAGTATTGCGATCACCTCCCCTTGCCCCCGCAATGCTGAGATCGACTTTGATCGCAGCATTGAGGGGGTTAATGAGCCGGGAGCGGTGCGGGACCGCTCCCTGCACATAGTTACAGCTAATACCTGGTGCTATCAGCTGACACCCGGCGGCGATCGCCCCGCACCGCTTGTGTGCGGGCGCGATGGCCATATGACCTAATAGTACGTCATTGGTCCAATCGGCCCAGGTCACCATGACGTACTATTAGGTCACACATCAGAAAGGGGTTAATTTTTAGTGTATTATTGGTTTTAATGATTTTTAATCATGAAATTTATATGTAGATTTATTTATTTCTAAAGCCTGTATGCAATTATGAATCACGTCAGTGCCTATCTATTTAAAGCACTCAGCGTGGTATACATTCTGGAATCACCTGATGAAGGGGACAGATCGTCTCTGAAACGCGTTATGTGTTGAATAAATCGACTTCTCTTGCCTAACCTGGTGGTTCCTAACTCAGAGCGTGGCGACCTGTGGATCTCCACCACCCACTATTCATTATCTTTCGCTGTATCATGGCTCCTGAGCATGATGCCGGGGAGGGCAGAAGGTGCTGCAGTGCTCCAGGACCGCAGTCATTACCGCTTAGTATCAGCTTTGTGTCTGGCATGCACAACTACCAGAGGTGAGTGGAATACCTCTCACCCCTCCATCTATATGCTGTGACATTCTTCACATGGCGCGCCTTCTCTTTTTGGTTTATTTTCTCATTTTTCTGTCTGTGAGCATAGAGCTGATGTGACTTGCCAAAAAGCACAGGTTTGTTTCATCTGTCCAAAGGACATTCTCCCAGAAACTTTGGAAAATTCCTGTCTTGCCTTTTTTCTGATTTGCTTTGAACAAAGGTTTCCTCCTCCTCTTCTTCCATGAATTTCACTTTGGTCAAGACAGCGACAAATGGTGCGATCTGACACTAATGTACCCTGACCTTGGAGTTCACCTTTAATCTCTTTGAAAGTTGTTCTGGGCTCTTTTGTAACCATTCAAATTATCCATCTCTTCAATTTGTCATTAAATTACTCTTGCGGCCACATCCAGGGACATTGGCTGCAGCCTCATAGACCTTAAAGCTCTGAATAATATGTGCAAATGTTGTAACAGGAACATTTGTTTGGAGATGGTCTTATAGCATCTACCTTTAACATGTTTGTCTATAATTTTCTTTCTAATTTCCTGAGACTGCTCTCTCTTTACCTTTCTTTGGTCCATGTTCAGTGTGGTACACACCATGATACCAAGCAGCACAGAGACTACTTTTTACCCTTTGCAGGAATTGTCTGGTCCAAATTGATAAGTCTGCGGTCACTCTGTGTGACTGCAATAAGATGAAAAACTTGGCACTCAAGATGACTCAATGAATCTTGAGAATTTAATAGTAGAAAAAGTAGTACAAAACAAACGTTTCGGTCATGTAAGACCTTCCTCAGTGTACAGAAATGTTGGTGGTGGACATGAATGAGAGGTGCAGTGTCCAGCTTCTATATAAACCACTGTGTGGTATCTTATAACAAGGGTGATGGCGGTGGGAACACAGTGTCTGTATACTTCACTATCAATGCTGATCTGTGTAACATCCCCTCCAGCACCTGATGTGAACCTGTTGAGTGTTGCGTCTCACATATTGGAGACAGCACCCACATTCCAACAGGTAAACAGTAAATAACATACCACAGGTTAGATGTTGGTAAAACAGAAAAGCTTCTCCTGTCACCTTCGATTGAAAGTAGGTACATCCATGCTTCAACACTGTGTAGCATAAACGCTTAATGTTTGAGTTTGGGAGCTATTGGGAGATTGTTAGAAGGTTTATCCCTACCGTTAAAGGAAACCTGTCATCAGGATTTTGCTAAGTAAACTATAAGCATTGTCAGGTTGGTGCTGTTACACTGATTAAAATGATATCTGGTTTGAAGAAATCTGTCTAGTGGTTCTTGTTTAATCTGTTTGCAGTTTGGAGTTAATGAGATGCTTGTGCTTCGAGACCGGCCTGTGGGCAGGTCGTTTTTTTGGTTCTCTGGCCTCATTGTCATCATTCTGGGCTTAAATGACAGGTCACTGAACCTTTAAATACTGCGCTTGCACAGATAGATGCTACTGTGCATGCACCGGCGCCATTTTGTTGGAGGCAAATTTTTTTTTTTAAGACCACAATATTAAATGTGCAGTATTTAAAATAGGAGGAAGGTCATGGAAGGTTATTTAAGCCCAGAGCACAAGCATCTCATTAACTGCAAACACAGATTAAAATGATACCTGGGTTGAAGAAATCTGTCTTATGGTTCTTGTTTAATCAGTGTAACAGTGCCAACCTTTCACTGCCTGTAGTTTACTTATCAAAATCCTGAGACAGATTAACTGACCACCAAGGTCACATACACAATTAGTTCTCAATAGTAGGACAATGAGACTCTGTTCAACGTCTATAATAGCAAATCATATAGAAAAAATGACGTATAAGAACATAATTTTGCAAAAAATTCATAAATTTATTAATACACATTAATTAAAAAAACATCCATATTGAAAAAGTGGCATAAATACATAAGTAGTGAGCTATAATAGAGATGCCAAGACCAATACAATCATATAATAAATAGATTAAACCTACATAGTTGAAGAAAATACGGGTATGGGTATGTAAACCACATGCCCTATCCCAGCTGTAAGCATAATATCAAAGCTTCAATGCAAATGCTAAGGTGGACAGTGCATAAATAGTTGATATAAAAGTAAATCCATTTAGCACTTGAAAATAAGTGGGAATGTAGTATTACTCACATATGTATTGTTTATCAGTCCAGGTATCGTCACCCCTACGCGCGTTTCGGCGCTGTGCCTTCTTCTGGGGGTTATAGTATGTCTGGAACCGGTATCCCTTAAGTATTACTTATTGTCCAATGGGTGAAAGTAAGACAGGACGCAGCTATTAGAATAGCCAACCGCTCATCATAATACATACATATAGAGTCACGTGTGCCCCTGTATTACCACTCACATCTGGAAGTATATAGTAGGACCCCTTCGCTTCAGGACGCAATCATCTACCCCTCGTCCCCCGTGATAACAAACCACACCTCCCAGGCCACATGAGCGGGACTTGCTATGACGCGTCGGAACACAGTCATCCGCCCCTCGCCACACATAAATACAAGCCACACCCCCCAGGTCACATGGACGAAAATCGCTGTGACATCACAATCTGACCAACGGGGAAAGCCCATAACAGGGGACATAGCGCTATAATGTGGTAAGTATACATTATAAAACGCCCAACAAAAGTGTAGATAAATGAATATAGGAAGTGGACAATCGGATCTAATGAGAAGAGTCGTGGCTAAACCACAGCTATTTAACCCAATAGTGCCCAACTAACGCAATAATGAACCAATCACAGAATAATAAGTGTGAACAGATAACATATCACAATGGAAACAAATCGCAGATCAAAAGAAGCAGGATATATCTCAGTAGATGCATAGCTGTGGGACCCCTTCCCCCATATAATTGCCATCAGTAGCCAATCATAATCAAAAGACATTCTTCATATCAATTGTATGGCTAATGTTAATCCAATATTGTAACTAAATATTACCGAAAAATACTGTCCATGGGGGCATGGCGCCATTGCCCCAACGGAGAGCACCAGTCAAAAACCACAAAAAATGCGGTGTAATATGTACATATAAAAGATACAGTACACTGTGTAATGGAGAAAAATGATAGAAACATTCAACAATTAAATCCTACACAATAGGTTGTAAGCATAAACATACAAAAAACACAATACACCGCATAATACTGCTCAATATCAAGTATATCCAGCAATTAGATGAATTCATTCGTTGCGTAGCTTTTCTTTGTCCCAGTAGATGATAATATCTCTGTGACCTATTGTCAGTAGTCCAGGAGAATCATTGATTAATCAAGATGTATAAATCGTCCACAGCCATCCATCAATAGGAGTAACCAGCAGAAAGAGACACGGAAGGCAGCCGCAACCAAGGACAAAAGAGTATGTACTAAGGAAAAAATGAACATTAATTAGACAACAGAGGATAAAACAAGGGAGGGGATTATAAACATCATTAAAATACAGATAAATCTAGCGGGTGCAGGGGTGGGGGAGACATAGAGGCAATCAGAGGAATGGTGAAAAGCTTAAGGACTTGTTGAGGCCCTGAGGATGTAATGTTTGCAATAGCCAAATCCATCTGGATTCTTTCTGTGCAAGTAGGCGACTAGCACTACCTCCACGCAACGTACTATAAACATCATCGATGCCTTTAACTTGAAGACCTGATGGATCACAGGCATGATAGTTTTTAAAGTGTCTAGGGATTGTTTTCAACAACTCCAAATTATCCTCAGTGGCTGCTGCCATAATATCACGTCCATGTTCCCTCGCTCTGGTCTTTAACATCCTAGTGGTCAGACCTATGAATACCAAAGAGCAAGGCCATGTAGCGTGATAAATGACATTACGTGCTGTACACGTAATGGAGTGTAGGATAGTCAATTCTTTCCCACTGGATGAAAGAAACTTTTTAGTATGTTCGATGTTTGGACACGAAATACATGAACCACATGGGGTACAACCCCACGTTTGTCTTATTTCAGCCAGTCCTATTTCGCCAATTTTCTTCTGAGTATTAGGTGTAAGGTAGCTCCTTACCAAGTGATCTCGGAGGCTCGGAGATCGACGGGCTGTGACTGACGGATACATAGGCAAATATTGGCGCAACGTCTGATCCGCAAGTAAAATGGGCCAGTGTTTCCTAAGCACATCACACATTTTGCGCCATTGTGAATGGTACCGTGTCACCATCCTGACACAGTTCTCTTGTTTGTGAGCTCGATTAGAATACATTAATTGTTGACGATTACTGTTTTTGGCTCGATTATAGGCATGCTTAATACTTCTTCGACTATATCCGCGATCTAAGAACCTGTGTTTCATTTCCTCCGCTCTCCTTTCAAAATCAACCTCTGTTGAACAAATACTCAAAATTATCAAAATCCTGATGACAGGAGCGCCGCATAAAAGCAGGAATATGCGGCTATTATGCTGCGTGGGAAACTAAGCCTAAGGGACTCCATCTTTAATTAAAAAAATCCTCGCTCCGACGTCATCCATGGGTCTTCTGTCTTCAGCTCTGCTAGATCTTTGCCATCAGACAAATATGTCTGCTGACAGATGAGCAGGCACAGAATGACACTGGAGCACTGTTACTGTGTAGTGCAGTGCTATGTTGCTTTTTTTGTCATTTCATGTAGTGTAGAAATCTTGGGAAAAGTGTGGATTGTGCTCTGGAAGTGATCAGTTATAGCTAACTATGTTATTTTCTGCAGAGATAAGTCCTGCATAGAAGATGTGATATATCGGTCTGCAGATAAAGAACTTGTGAGTATGTGTATTACCTATACATTCACACTGACACTATATACAGAGCTCCTGTGTATAATATCAATGGTGATCATTGTATTACCTGTATACTGACTCTATATACAGAGCTCCTGTGTATAATGTCACTGGTGATCACTGTATAACCTGTACACTGACACTATATACAGAGCTCCTGTGTATAATATCAATGGTGATCATTACATTACCTGTACACTGACATATACAGAGCTCCTGTGTATAATATCAATGGTGATCATTGTATTACCTGTACACTGACACTATATACAGAGCTCCTGTGTATAATGTCACTGGTGAGCACTGTATAACCTGTACACTGACACTATATACAGAGCTTTTTTTACATTTTTATTATTTTAGTATTATTTGTCACTATGTGGTGCCATTATGTGCTTTGGTCATGACATGACGATATTTGTCCCTTGTATGTGGTATTATTCAGTCACTATGTGGTGGTAATATGTGGTCTCATGGTGTGTCAGTATTTATACCTTGTATGTGGTAGCATTTGATCACTATGTGGTGGTATTATGTGCTTTGGTCATGGTGTGGTAGTATTTGTGCCTTGTATGTGGCATTATTTGGGCACTATGTGGTGGTAATATGTGATCTGGTCATGGTGTGGTGGTATTTCTGCCTTCTATCTGGTAATATTGGTCTTGGTAGAGTGGATTGTGGTTGGTCATTTGTTTTATCTGATATCAATAAGGGGAAACCTCTTTATTTCCAATAGATATTAAATACTTGGATGTTTAACCCCTCCCTGCCCTGTGACTATTACACAGCAGCAGAAGTTCACCAGAGAAAGCAAGTTGGCATTTGGTGAGATTTTCACCTCTGTATTTATAAGACAAAACCAGGAGTGGGTGAGAAATGCATAAAACATGACCTCGGATTGCTCCACTCCTGGTTTTGTCTTACAAATACTGAGGTAAAAATCTCACCAAATACTCAAAGTGCCACAATCTTCTGACAGTGCGGATTCCACCAATAAATAAGTGATCACCTTCCCAACCTGTGCATCGCTGATAACTTGTTTTCACCAATAAAAACCCTTTAATGCAAACTACAGTAATTGTACATCACATTTCTGGTGAGCGCACAGTGATGGGCAGGAGCCGCCAGTATAATGGGTATAACGGCTAACAGGTATTTGCAAATAGCTGAAGGGTGGGCCCGGGTGGGTGGGCCCCTGGAGTTAATTTCCCTGGTGGGCCCCAGACACCCCAGTCCAGTAGGATCTTGTCTGTGTTGTCAGAGGAGAAAAAATATATTTTTTCCCTTCTTCTGGGGATTCTGAGCAGATCTTTCCTTCCTCATCCTGATCAGAATCAAGGGATTGTATGTCCTCTTCTGAGCTTAGCTCCAGCTCCCATCTTAGCACGGGGACCTGGCTGAGATGTCTATGGGGGAACGAAATTAGAGATTGAAGTTTGCACCTCCTCTCTAATCATGGACCTCATGTCAGATAGAAAAGTAGACTGTTCATCCCTGATGATTTTAGAGGTCCACCTCTCACATAGCTGTTTCCCAGGCAATTTTATACTGCAGAGAGCACATCTTCTAGATTTACCTGAGACCTAGACAGCCCTTTTGGGTGCAGATACTGGTGCAGCAGGGGTTCCCTTGTCCTAGAATTGTAAGAATGGGGAACATACTAAGTATACAGGATTTTTAATAGTGAGTAATTGACGCGCCCCCTCGGCCGAGGGTTACTCGGCAGCCGGGCCTCTGTGTATGCCGGTGGGGGATATCACGGTGGCTGGCCCGGTCTGTGACCCATGGCGGTCAGCAAAAAGGGGAAATATATAGGGGATTTGGAAAGTTCGTGGAACGCGGCAAAAGGGAGCCGCCGCTGTGGAGCAGTCCTCTGAAGCTGATGTTACTGCAGCAGGGATGGTGTGGCTCCAGGGCAGTGTAGGTAGTGTAAGTTGCGCTGGGCGTTGTAGTGCAGGGAAGGAAAGATGGCGCAGATGAAAGGAATGGACGGAGGCAGTGTGGTGCAGTCATCCGAGTCTTTACTCACAGTTCTTATGACAGTTCCACTCGTGCACTTTACAGGTGTCAGCCTCCCACGTCGCGCTGCGTTCACCAGGCAGGGGTTCAGCACTTCCTCAGGCCGATTAGGAGCACCTGACAGAACCCCACTTTCTTGTGTTCCTAGCTAGACCGTCTTCACGCTGGGTCTTTCTCCCTCCTGCCCTGCGCTTCCCCACTCTCAATCCCGCTCGGGTGCTCTGAAGTCCTTCCTGTCTCGTCGGAGTTCCCGGACCTGCTTGACCCTCACGGGGATTAGAATGAGGCTTCGGCAGCTGACTATATAAGCCAGAAGCCTCCGGTTTTCCCAGCCGAGACTTAGAGTAACACGGCTGGACCAGGGGCCGGTCCCCTTCTTGCGGCCTACGATCCCTCTGTCTTCTGGCAGATTCGGGGCGTACGGGTGCTGTCCTGCACTCGCCGTACCCCCTGGGATCCCTTACTTAGAACGGAGCCTACTCCTCTGCTCCCCACCTGGGCCTCTAGGACTGGGCCCTACTTGTGGAGCAGAGCTCCTAAAGAGCCTCTGCTCCCAGACTGTCCTCACTCACTCACTCCTCTTACTCCACTGCCACCCTAAGATGGCTTCCCTTTATATACCTACTGTCAAAGTGCTCCCTCTAACTACTTCCTCCACCCACACCCACTACTGGTTCCCCCTACCTTTAGGTTCCCCCCACTCCAGCCAGGGACAGGGCTCAGCAGGAAAACATCTTGCCCTTCCAGCCGGCCTGGAGTAGTGTAGTGTTGGATGCAGGTTTTGGGGTTCCGGGCAGCACTCCCTCCTTACCTGAGAGAAGGGGATACCACACCTCTGGGTGAGGTGCAGTACCTCTGTGGCGACTGAACCCTCAGGGGCGCCACATAATCTCTTTACCAAATACTCACATGTACCAGGGTCTGCTCTGCAGGGGCATCTGATCGACCAGAATCCAAAAGGAGGAGACAGTTAAGCAAAAGGCATCAATAGGTGGGAAATACAGCTGGGAAGAGCGGAGGCATTGGAAGTGCTTCCACACACCCAAAGTACTTCAGCCTCGTTTGCTTATCCATTCAAATGCAGCTTCTCTGTAACGGAGGAATAGACTCTAGCAAAAGGAAATACTGTACTTGTATTTGCAAGAGTTACATGTGCATATAAATAGTTTGAGGCGTGTAATCCTTCTGACAGATTCCTTTTAAAGGGTACCTGTCCTTTCAGGTGACTAGTCAGAACAGGCTGTCACAATTTCTGGTTATTATATGACTTGAATCGTGTGTTTTCATCAGTTTCCCCTCTGCAGGCTCTATCTCTGATTTTCAGTCCTCTCTGAGCTAGTGGGTGGAGATTAGCTACTATGATGTCTATACCATACACGGACATGATGGATTCTTGCTGCTCTTGCTCTAAGCACAAAGACAGTAGCAACAGAAGCAATGTGGACATTATACAGCATTACTGTGCTGTGGCTGTAAATCCATCAAAGAGAAATACATTACCTATAAGCTGTGGCTCCATCCGCCTGTGTCTTTTTGTCTCTGCCCCCTCCTCTCCCTTCCCTCTCCTTGCAGTAAAAATGCAGGTGTAACCTGACACCTCACTGTTCTGGCAGTCTATCTTGTTTTGTCCAAGACAGATTTGAGTTTGTTTTTATTCCTGAGCAGGGCAGTATTAGCCGCTAGGCACTGGAGGGCGGGTGCCTAGGGTGGCAGGTTGCTGGGGCGCACTAATCAGCTTCTTGTCCAAATGGAAGAAAACACATCTGAGTAGTAAGGGGTGTGGGATAAAGGGGTGCAGGGTGTGTGGTATAGTAGGTCGTCTCACTCAGCTTCTTAGAGGTAGATACAGGAACATTTTCTGTTTAAGTTTTCAACTGATTTATTAAAATTGTACTGCATAAACCAGTCCAAAATTAGGAAAACAAACACGGCCCTTCTGGCTCAATGGAAAACTGAAATAGGTTCAGTTCTTTTTAACATGAGCACAGCTCTGGTGCTCTCATCTACAGACACACCAAACACTGAATGACTCCAAAAGCTTCGTATTTACCTTCTGGCCCATACCCTGGGGTGGAGATATGGTGAACAGCCTCCTACCCACTCTTTAGCTGTTCACTAAACCCAGCCCTTAGCATGGTCGATTAACCCCTCTCAGCACTTAGTATGCTGGAGCATTTTTCCGGGTTCATATCACTGATGGTAACATCCTGATTGACACATAATTCCCCTCCAGTATTTTACCAGTGACCTTCGCACAGTTGATAAGTGTGCATGGATATGCAGGGTGTGTGGGATAGAGGGATGCAAGGGGGTGCTGTGTGCGTGAGCTAGCGGGGTGCGAGGCGGTGCAGGTTGCTTGAGTTAGTGAGCGAGAGCTGTGCAGACTTTGAGAGGGATGCTCTGCCGATATATGACACGCCCCCTGGGCCGTGGGGTACCCGGTGCCGGGCCGGTAGATGCTGGGGGATGTCACAGTGGCGGTGACCCGGTTCGTGATCCAGGGCGGTCAATAAAAGGGGCTATATTTACAGGGGATTTTTATAGTTTATGTTATAGTTTGTGACGCCACCTGTGGAATGCGGCTAAAGGGAGCGGCCGCTGAGGAGCCGTCCTCTGAAGCTGATGTTACTGCAGCAGGGATGGTGTGGCTCTCCACAGGAAGAGATAGCTCCAGGGCAGTGTAGATGTTGTTGTAGGTTGCGCTGGGTGTTGTAGTGCAGGGAGTGATGGCGCTGCAAGAAACACAGACAAGGTGGTGCAGTCCTCTGGATCTTTACTCACGGTTATTGCAGTCCAAGTTACAGACATCAAGGTAACTTCCCGTGCCGTGCTGCATTTACTCAGTGAGGGGTTCAGTCCACCCCCAGGTAACTCCGGAGTACATAGCAGGACCCCCTTCTGTGTCCTCTCTCTGGCTGTCTCCCTGAACCTCATACCAAGTGTCCCAGTCCAGTACCTGCGGGCCTTGGCGGGCGACGTCTGTTCCGTCCCCTGGGTCCTATATAGCTACTTTCCTGGTGAGACTGGTATGGAATGTTGGCTACTGGACATGAAATACTGCAGCCTCCGGTTTCTAGTTAAGACGTGCAATCTTCTACTAGTTGAGGGACCAGTTCCCTGTATGCAGCCTGACCCCTCCACCTCCCGGCAGATTCGGGCGTACGGGTGGCCTCTCGCACTGCCTGTACCCCTGGGATCCTTTCTTCTGGTTCCTGGAGCCTTCCTGCTCCCTCTCCTCTCCTTCTCTTCTTCCTCTCAGCCTTGGGCCTCACTGGCTAGGCCCGCCTCTGGAAAAGAGCTCCTACAGAGCCTCTGCTCCTGGCACTTTCCTCCTCAGACTAATCTGTCTTTCTAAGGTGGTTTCTCTTTTTATTTCTTCCTTCTATGTGCTCCCCTTAACTACGTCCTCCACCCACACCCCTTTACTAGGTTCCCCCCACTCCAGCCAGGGACCAGGGACTGTGCTCTCCCGTAGGAGCAATCTCGCCCCGCCCTCTGAAGTGTGGTGTAATGAATGCAGGTGTTGGGGTCCTGAGCTGTACTCCTTCCTTACCTGAGAGTGAGATACCACAGCTCTGGGTGAGATGCAGTACCTCTGTGGCGACCGAACCCTCAGGGGCGCCACATATATATGTGTGTGTGTATATAATATGTGTGTATGTATATAATGTGTGTGTGTATATATCTACATATATCTATATATACACAGCTCATTTTCATTTTCTCTGATTTTTCTCTTTATAGGTCTATTTTTGAGTAAAATGTACATTGTTGTTTTATTCTATAAACTACTGACAACTTGTCTCCGAAATTCAAAGCTAAACATTTTGTATTTATTTGCAGCAAATGAGAAATCGTCAAAATAATAAAAAAGAAACAGAGAACCAGAGAACCAGCGCTGTCAGACCTCAAATACTGCAAAGAAAACAAGTTCTTATTCATTAAGAAACAACAATACTCCTGTTTTAACTCAGGAAGAGTTCAGACATCAATATTTGGTGGAACAACCATGATTTTTAATCCCAGCTTTCATGCGTCTTGGCTGCTTTCCTTCAGTCTTTCACGCTGCTTTTGGGTGACCTTATGCCACTCCTGGCACAAAAATGTAAGCAGTTCTTCTTTGTTTGATGGCTTGTGACTATCCATCTTCCTCTTGATTATATTCCAGAGGTTTTCAATAGGGTTCAGGTCTGGAGATTGGGCGGCCATGACAGGGTCTTGATGTGGAGCTCCTTCATCCACACATTGATTGACCTAGCTGTGTGGCATGGGGCATTGTCCTGCTGGAAAAACCAGTCCTCAGAGTTGGGGAACATTGCCTGAGCAGAAGGAAGCAAGTGTTTTTTCAAGGATAACCTTGTATGCGGCTTGATTCATACGTCCTTCGCAAAGATTAACCTGCCCAATTCCAGCCTTGCTGAAGCATCCCCAGATCATCACCGATCCTCCACCAAATTTCACAGTGGGTGCAAGACACTGTGGCTTGTATGCCTCTCCAGGTCTCCGTCTAACCATTAGACGACCAGGTGTTGGGCAAAGCTGAAAATTAGACTCATCAGAGAAGATTACCTTACTCCAGTCCTCTATGGTCCAATCCTTATGGTCTTTGGCAAACTTCAGCCTGGCTCTCCTTTGCTTCTCATTGATGAAAGGCTTTTTTCTAGCTTTACATGGCTTGAGGTCTCTAGGAGCCAGTTATGAACTGTTCTTGCCGTGCACTTCACCTCAGCTGCCATTTGCCATTCCTTCTGTAGGTCACTTGATGTCATCCTGCGGTTGCTGAGTGACATTGGAATAAGATGACGGTCATCCCGGTCAGTGGAGAGTCGCTTTCGCCCTCTGCCGGTCTGTAGCTTTGTTGTCCCCAATGTCTGCTGCTTGACCTTGTTGTAATGGACTGCCGTCTTTGAAATTTTAAGGATGGAGGCAACATGACGCTCACTGTATCCCTCTGCTAGAGAAGCCAGAATTGAGCCCTTCTTTTCCTCACTCAAGACTTCTTTTCAACTCCTTTGGCATGGTTAAAAGTTAGTTTTTCATTCAAATTACTTTTGGGCTATTCCTAGCACTTGTTTTGCCATCCAGCTTGTCCTATTACAAGAGGATTGTGAAGACCACAGCAGTGTTTTTTATCCTTTCCCTCATTACATAAGATTTGGTTCAGGTGATCACCTAATCAGAAGCACATTAAGTAAAATGAGGTGGACTGTGGTTGGAATTCAACTGACGCTGGAATAGAATGGCTGTCAGACATGTAGAGATGGGGATTTTTTTCCATTGATTTGAACAAAGGCAAACCGAGTCTAAAGTATGAATCTTTAGGCTCCATTTGCTCTGCTTTCAGATGTCTCATTTCAGACAGCACAATCCTGAATTTCAGGGATTCAGTTGTAAGCCTTGTGTAAAGACCTGAATGCAGCGCTGAATGTAGTGTGAATAGGTCCTTACATCCTACACCACCTCAGGGGATTGTTGTTATGGAGTATTGCCCCTGGGTGGCCACAGTTATGACATCCACCAGGGCTCGCGGTCACCCACCCTAGCTTTGGTATTCTGGGGAGCTGGTATAATGAATATCTGAGAAGAGCCCTAGAGAAGCAAGAACATTGGACAACCAAGATGTGGTGGCCTCAAGTCAGGTGTAGTGTTCAACAGGGCAAGACTTTCTAACTTGTATCTATTTTGTATGGGTATCGTGGTTGTGGGGGACTTCATGTGTCCAGTAACCATAGTGGATGCCCTTTCCTAAACTAATCAAGGATTCCTGTGGACCTATTGAGCTAATAGAACCAGCAGTCAAATTAATGTCCCAAATTATCCCCACAAATTAATAACTAATAGGGAATTAGGTAATGCACACGGAGCATGATGCTTCGCACTTGTCTTTGGTTTGCTGCGGATTGCAGGAGGTTTATGGACTAGTTGATGTGCGGCCCCACAACTTGTCTATAGTAGATACCAGCCCCATCATCTTTTTTTCAACCTTTGTATGTGAGGACCCTGCACACGACTGGTCCCATTTCCATACTTTTTCCATTAATAGCCGGTCATAATAGAGTAAACCAGAGATGTGGGTCATCCATTTCAGGTGTTGTAGGTGTTCTCAGTCTTCTGAAATCCCTTTAAAGAGAACCTGTCACTTTCCATAACGATGTAATTTTTTACCTGGTGTAAATGCCCGTTCTGAATACGGCGTTGCTTTTCTTGTGTTCCTGCCCCTCTGTCCCTCTTCCCTGGATGTAAATCATCTTTTTAGCCAAGTGGACTAAGAGTGGGATATATCAACCAATTCATCTCCACCCACCTGTCAGACAGATATGTTACATCTCCTCAGATGGATGCCAGCTCTGCAGGGAATTATTTGACATAAAGAGGTTGTCCGGCACCACTCACATCTGCATTGGTGGTGAGCGACACTGATGACATTGCTCTGGGAGATACAAAACAGGACATGTACTTTATTAAAGGGAATCTGTCAGCAGATTTTTGCTACTTAATCTGAGAGTAGCATGATGTAGAGCAAGATATCCTGATTCCAGGGATGTGTCACTTATTAGGCTTTGTGTTGTAGTTTCAATACAATCCATGTTTTATCACCAGGAGATGATCACTGCCTGACTAGGTCTCAGGTACAGGCCAGTCAGGCTCATCTGTGTAACCCCGCCCTCACCACTGATTTGCAGTTTGTACACAGGAATCTGCCAGCGTGGGCGGGGTTACACAGGGCTTAACATTCTGAGCACTGATTCATTTACAACAGAGAAAGCAGGGATTCTATCAAAACTGCACCAAGCAGTCTAGTAAGTGATACATCGCTGGAATCAGGCTCTCTGCCCCTACATCATGCTGATCTCGGATTACGTAGCAAAACCTTCTGACAGATTCCCTTTAACTGGAATTGTGTATCTGTCCTATCCTATTGCAATAACTATAGATGCAAGTCGGAAACGCATTTGCGGTTAAACATTATTCTGGTTAGGATCGCGACCTATGGTGATGTTTTTATATATTTTTTGCTACAAATAAACTCACAAGATTTTTAACCCTATCCTGACCCTGTAACACTATTTTCTTCGTTCTAATAAATAGGTGGAAAATTTGGCACAAATCCCTCCAAGTATCTGCTTTACTACCTATAGCCAGCCTTGGTAAATGGGCTATTGTGGTCATTTCTGAGTGAGGCCCTAGTTTTGTCTTGGGGCCCATGGCTACTTATTGCACCCTGTGACACCTATTTAGCCATTTTCCTGGGTTTCCTGCATTCTGCTTTGCTGTGATCTGGTCATCAGTCTTTCAGGTAGTGTGTTTTATAGGACCAATACAATATAAGTGCCCCCATCACAGAGACCGACCCCCAAAACACTGGTGATGTCACTTGGGCTGGAGTTATATGTGACCTGCTCTATTACAGGTGCATCTCACAGAACTAGAATATCATCAAAAAGTTACTTTATTTCAGTTCTTCAATACAAAAAGTGAAACTCATATATTATATAGAGTCATTACACACAGAGGGATCTATTATATAGAGTCATTACACACAGAGTGATCTATTTCACGTGTTTATTTCTGTTAATGTTGATGATTATGGCTTACAGCCTATGAAAACACAAAAGTCATTATCTCAGTAAATTAGAATACTTTATAACAGCTTGAAAAATTATTTTAAAATCCGAAATATTGGCCTATTGAAATGTATATTCAGTAAATGCACTCAATACCTGGTCGGGGCTCCTTTTGCATCAATTACTGCATCAATGCGGCAATGTGGCATGGAGGTGATCAGCCTGTGGCACTGCTGAGGTGTTATGGAAGCCCAGGTTGCTTTGATAGCAGCCTTCAGCTCGTCTGCATTGTTGGGTCTGATATCTCTCATCTTCCTCTTGACAATACCCCATAGATTCTCTATAATAGATTCTCTATGGGGTTAAGGTCAGGCCAGTTTGCTGCCAATCAAGCTCAGTGATACTGTTGTGTGTAAACCAGGTATTGGTACTTTTGGCCGTGTGGACAGGGGTCAAGTCCTGCTGGAGAATGAAATTTCCATCTCCAAAAGTTTGTCAGCAGAGGGAAGCATGAAGTGCTCTAAAATTTCCTGGTAGACGGCTGCGCTGACTTTGGTCTTGATAAAACACAGTGGACCTACACCAGAAGATGACATGGCTCCCCAAACCATCACTGATGGTGGAAACTTCACACTAGACCTCCAGCAGCTAAACAAATGAAATGAAACAAATTAAAATTGGAACTCTGGGACCTTGTGGAGTGTGTCAATGACTGCCTTCTGGACATCTGTCAAGTCAACAGTCTTCCCCATGATTGCGGAGCCTACTGAAATAGACTAAGGGGCTTTTTAAATGCTTAGGAAGCCTTTGCAGGTGTTTTTTGCTAATTATTTAAGTTTACTGAGATAATGACTGTTGTGTTTTCATTGGCTGTAAGCCATAACCATCAACATTAACAGAAATAAACACTTGAAATAGATCACTCTGTTTGTAATGACTCTATATAATATATGACTTTGACTTTTTATATTGAAGAACTGAAATTAACTTTTTGATGATATTCTAATTTTGTGAGATGCTCCTGTATGTAGCACCCTCTATACTCCCTGGTCCTGCAGCAGCTGCCATCATGTATACAGCAGATGAGACAGACACTTTATTATATGCCGGATGAGCCAAGTCTGGTTCTAGTTCTGGAATATTGAGCGTCAGCGTTCACTCTCATCATTGTTTCTGTAGGGTGAAGTCCACACAAATAAAACACACAACACAATATATTATTATTAATTTTTTTATTGGAATAGCAATAAGCCACATTGTAATAAAAATATTACTGGCCCTTTAATAAATTAAAGTTCACAATGACTCTCAGGTCAGGCCCGATAGAGACTACAGAACTTGCTGCGGATAGTGCAGACCTGATGAGAGCCACTGGAACCAAAGATCCAGAAGAAGGCGAAGAAAACCCCCTAGGGGGGAAAAAAATTCCTTCCTGACCCCAGTTCTGGCGATCGGATATCTCCCTGGATCTCGTCTCTCCTGCTGCATATTGCTGTATATCTGTACGTCAGGTCCGGATGGTGGGGCCCCCCGCCCGCCCCGAGTCTAGCCCCAGGTCTGGACTGTGGGCCCCCTCGTCAGCCCCGGCCACGGACTGTGGGGCCCCCCACCCGCCCCGGGTCTGAACTGTGGGGCCGGCTGCCCCGGGTCTAGCCCCGAGCCTGGACTGTGGGGCCCACCCTATGTCCGGACTGTGGCCGCCCCGTGTCCGGACTGTGGGGCTCGTCCACCCCGTGTCCGGACTTTGGGGCTGCCTGCCCCGGGTCTAGCTCCAGGTCTGGACTGTGGGGCATGTCAAGCCCGTGTCAGGACTGTGGGGCCCATCCTCCCCGTGTCTTGACTGTGGGGCCACCTGCCCCTGGTCTAGCCTCAGGTCTGGACTGTGGGGCCGCCAGCCCTGGTACTAGCCCTATATCCGGACTGCGGCCGCCCCGTGTCCGGACTGTGGGGCCGCCTGCCCCGGGTCTAGCCCCAGGTCCGGACTGTGGGGCCCCCCGCCCACCCCGATTCCAGACTGTGGGGTCCCTCGCCTGCCCCGGGTCCAGACTGTGGGATCCCCCGCTTGCCCCGGGTCTGGACTGTGGGGCCGACTGCCCCCGGGTCTAGCCCCGAGCCTGGACTGTGGGGCCCGCCAACCTTATGTCCAGACTGTGCCCCCCCCGTGTCTGGAATGTGGGGACCGTCCACCCCGTGTCCGGACTGTGGGCCGCCTGCTCCGGGTCTAGCCCTAGGTCTGGACTGTGGGGCATGCCCGCCCCGCATCCGGACTGTGGGGCCCGTCCACCCCTTGTCCGGACTGTGGGCCGCCTGCCCCGGGTCTAGCCCCAGGTCTGGACTGTGAAGCCGCCTGTCCCGGGATTAGCCCCGTGTCCGGCCTGTGGGTGTCCTGACTGTAGGGCTCGCCCGCCCCGAGTCCAGACTGTGGGGCCCATCTGCACCGTGTCCTGACTTGGGGCCGCCTGCCCCGGGTCTAGCCCCAGGTCTCGACTGTGGGGCCACCTGCCCCGGGACTAGCCCCGAGCCTGGACTGTGGGGCACGCCCACCCCGAGCGGGAAAGGGAGGCCCATCCGCTCCGAGCCTGGACTGTGGGGCCCGTCCGCCCCGTGTCCGGACTGTGGGGCCGCCTGCCCCGGGACAAGCCCAGTCCCCGGACTGTGGGGCCCGCCCCATGTCCTAACTATGGGCCCGCCCACACTGTGTCCTGACTGTGGGGCCCGTCCACCCCGAGCCTGGACTGTGGGGCCGGTTGCCCCCGGGTCTAGCCCCGAGCCTGGACTGTGGGGACCGCCCGCCCTATATTCGGACTGTGGCCGCCTCGTGTCCGTACTGTGGGGCCCGTCCACCCCGTGTCCGGACTGTGGGGCTGCCTGCCCCGGGTCTAGCCCCAACTCTGGACTGTGGGGCATGCCCGCCCCGTGTCAGGACTGTGAGGCCCGTCCGACCCGTGTTCGGACTTTGCGGCCGCCAGCCCCGGGTCTAGCCGCAGGTCTGGACTGTTGGGCCGCCTGCCCCAGGACTAGCACCGTGTCCTAACTATGGGCCCGCCCACCCCGTGTCCTGACTGTGGGGCCCGTTCGCCCCGTGTCCTTACTGTGGGGCTCGCCCGCAGAGTGTCCCGACCGTGGGGCCAGCCCGCCCTGTGTCCTGACTGTGGGGCCCCCCGCCCCGGGTCTGAACTGTGGGGCCGACTGCCCTGGGTCTAGCCCCGAGCCTGGACTGTGGGGCCCACCCTATGTCCGGACTGTGGCCGCCCCGTGTCCGGACTGTGGGGCTCGTCCACCCCGTGTCCGGACTTTGGGGCTGCCTGCCCCGGGTCTAGCTCCAGGTCTGGACTGTGGGGCATGTCAACCCCGTGTCAGGACTGTGGGGCCCATCCTCCCCGTGTCTTGACTGTGGGGCCACCTGCCCCTGGTCTAGCCTCAGGTCTGGACTGTGGGGCCACCAGCCCTGGTACTAGCCCCGTGTCCGGACTGTGGGGCCCGTCCGCTCCGAGCCTGGACTGTGGTGCCCGTCCGCTCCAAGCCTAGACTGCGGGGCCCGTCCGCTCCGAGCCTGGATTGTGGGGCCCGCCTGTCCCGGGTCTAACCCCGAGCCTAGACTGTGGGGCCCGCCCTATATCCGGACTGCGGCCGCCCCGTGTCCGGACTGTGGGGCCGGTTGCCCCGGGTCTAGCCCCGAACCTGGAATGTGCAGCCCGCCCACCCTATGTCCGGACTGTGGCCGCCCCGTGTCCGGACTGTAGGGCTCGTCCACCCCGTGTCCGGACTGTGGGGCATGTCCGCCCCATGTCAGGACTGTGGGGCCGGTTGCCCCGGGTCTAGCCCCGAACCTGGAATGTGCGGCCCGCCCACCCTATGTCCGGACTGTAGGGCTCGTCCGCCCCGTGTCCGGACTGTGGGGCCCGTCCGCCCCGAGAACGGACTGTGGGGCCCGTCCGCCCCGAGCCCGGACTGTGGGGCCCGTCCGCCCCGAGCCCGGACTGTGGGGCCCGTCCGCCCCGAGCCTGGACTGTGGGGCCCCTCCGCCCCGAGCCTGGACTGTGGGACCCCTCCGTCCCGAGCCTGGACTGTGGGGCCTCTCCACCCCGAGCCTGGACTGTGGGGCCCCTCCGCCCCGAGCCTAGACTGTGGGGCCCCTCCGCCCCGAGCCTGGACTGTGGGGCCCCTCCGCCCCGAGCCTGGACTGTGGGGCCCGTCCGACCTGAGCCTGGACTGTGGGGCCTGTCCGTCCCGGGTCTAGCCCCGAGCCTGGACTGTGGGGCCCGCCCTATATCCGGACTGCGGCCGCCCCGTGTCTGGACTGTGGGGCCGCCTGCCCCGGGTCTAGCCCCAGGTCCGGACTGTGGGGCCCCCCGCCCGCCCCGATTCCAGACTGTGGGGCCCCTCGCCTGCCCCGGGTCCAGACTGTGGGATCCCCCGCTTGCCCCGGGTCTGGACTGTGGGGCCGACTGCCCCCGGGCCTAGCCCCGAGCCTGGACTGTGGGGCCCGCCAACCTTATGTCCAGACTGTGCCCCCCCCGTGTCTGGAATGTGGGGACCGTCCACCCCGTGTCCGGACTGTGGGCCGCCTGCTCCGGGTCTAGCCCTAGGTCTGGACTGTGGGGCATGCCCGCCCCGCATCCGGACTGTGGGGCCCGTCCACCCCTTGTCCGGACTGTGGGCCGCCTGCCCCGGGTCTAGCCCCAGGTCTGGACTGTGGGGCATGCCCGCCCCATGTCCGGACTGTGGGGCCCGTCCACCCCGTGTCCGGACAGTGGGCCGCCTGCCAGGACTGTGGGCCGCCTGCCCCGGGTCTAGCCCAAGGTCTAGTCTGTGGGGCCGCCTGCCCCGGGATTAGCTCCGTGTCCGGACTGTGGGGCCCGGCGGGGCCCGCCCGCCCCGTGTCCAGACTGTGGAGCCCGCCCGCCCCGTGTCCAGACTGTGGAGCCCGCCCGTCCCGTGTCCTGACTGTGGGCACCGCACGCCCCGAGCCTGGACTGTGTGGCACGCCCGCCCCGAGCGGGAAAGGGGGGCCCGTCCGCCCCGAGCCTGGACTGAGGGGCCCGTCCGCCCCGAGCCTGGACTGTGGGGCCCGTCCACCCCGAGCCTGGACTGTGGGGCCCATCCGCCCCGAGCCTGGACTGTGGGGCCCGTACGCCCCGAGCCTGGAGTGTGGGGCCCGTACGCCCCGAGCCTGGACTGTGGGGCCCGCCCTATGTACGGACTGTGGCCGCACTGCATCTGGACTGTGGGGCCCGTCCACCCCGTGTCCGGACTGTGGGGCCGCCTGCATCGGGTCTAGCCCCTGGACTGGACTGTGGGGCCCCCCACCCCAGGTCCGGATGGTGGGGCCCCCCGCCCGCCCCGAGTCTAGCCCCAGGTCTGGACTGTGGGCCCCCGCGTAAGCCCCGGGCACGGACTGTGGGGCCCCCCACCCGCCCCGGGTCTGAACTGTGGGGCCGGCTGCCCCGGGTCTAGCCCCAAGCCTGGACTGTGGGGCCCACCCTATGTCCGGACTGTGGCCGCCCCGTGTCCGGACTGTGGGGCTCGTCCACCCCGTGTCCGGACTTTGGGGCTGCCTGCCCCGGGTCTAGCTCCAGGTCTGGACTGTGGGGCATGTCAAGCCCGTGTCAGGACTGTGGGGCCCATCCTCCCCGTGTCTTGACTGTGGGGCCACCTGTCCCTGGTCTAGCCTCAGGTCTGGACTGTGGGGCCGCCAGCCCTGGTACTAGCCCCGTGTCCGGACTGTGGGGCCCGTCCGCTCCGAGCCTGGACTGTGATGCCCATCCGCTCCGAGCCTAGACTGCGGGGCCCATCCGCCCCGTGTCCGGACTATGGGGCCGGTTGCCCCGGGTCTAGCCCCGAACCTGGAATGTTCGGCCCGCCCACCCTATGTCCGGACTGTGGCCGCCCCGTGTACGGACTGTAGGGCTCGTCCACCCCGTGTCCGGACTGTGGGGCATGTCCGCTCCGAGCCTGGACTGTGGTGCCCGTCCGCTCCGAGCCTAGACTGCGGGGCCCATCCGCCCCGTGTCCGGACTATGGGGCCGGTTGCCCCGGGTCTAGCCCCGAACCTGGAATGTGCGGCCCGCCCACCCTATGTCCGGACTGTGGCCGCCCCGTGTCCGGACTGTAGGGCTCGTCCGCCCCGTGTCCGGACTGTGGGGCTCGTCCGCCCCGTGTCCGGACTGTGGGGCCCGTCCGCCCCGAGCCCGGACTGTGGGGCCCGTCCGCCCCGAGCCCGGACTGTGGGGCCCGTCCGCCCCGAGCCCGGACTGTGGGGCCCGTCCGCCCCGAGACCGGACTGTGGGGCCCGTCCGCCCCGAGCCCGGACTGTGGGGCCCGTCCGCCCCGAGCCCGGACTGTGGGGCCCGTCCGCCCCGAGCCCGGACTGTGGGGCACGTCCGCCCCGAGCCCGGACTGTGGGGCCCGTCCGCCCCGAGCCCGGACTGTGGGGCCCGTCCGCCCCGAGCCCGGACTGTGGGGCCCGTCCGCCCCGAGCCCGGACTGTGGGGCCCCTCTGCCCCGAGCCTGGACTGTGGGGCCCCTCCGCCCCGAGCCTGGACTGTGGGGCCCCTCCGCCCCGAGCCTGGACTGTGAGGCCCCTCCGCCCCGAGCCTGGACTGTGGGGCCCCTCCGCCCCGAGCCTGGACTGTGGGGCCCCTCCGCCCCGAGCCTGGACTGTGGGGTCCCTCCGCCCCGAGCCTGGACTGTGGGGCCCGTCCGACCTGAGCCTGAACTGCGGGGCCCGTCCGCAGCGAGGATGGACTGTGGGGCCCATCCGTCCCGGGTCTAGCCCCGAGCCTGGACTGTGGGGCCCGCCCTATATCCGGACTGCGGCCGCCCCGTGTCCGCACTGTGGGGCCGCCTGTCCCGGGTCTAGCCCCAGGTCCGGACTGTGGGGCCCCCCGCCCGCCCCGATTCCAGACTGTGGGGCCCCTCGCCCGCCCCGGGTCCAGACTGTGGGATCTCCCGCTTGCCCCGGGTCTGGACTGTGGGGCCGATTGCCCCCGGGTCTAGCCCCGAGCCTGGACTGTGGGGCCCGCCAACCTTATGTCCGGACTGTGCCCCCCCCGTGTCTGGAATGTGGGGACCGTCCACCCCGTGTCCGGACTGTGGGCCGCCTGCTCCGGGTCTAGCCCTAGGTCTGGACTATGGGGCATGCCCGCCCCGCATCCGGACTGTGGGGCCCGTCCACCCCTTGTCCGGACTGTGGGCCGCCTGCCCCGGGTCTAGCCCCAGGTCTGGACTGTGAAGCCGCCTGTCCTGGGATTAGCCCCGTGTCCGGCCTGTGGGTGTCCTGACTGTAGGGCTCGCCCGCCCCGAGTCCAGACTGTGCGGCCCATCCGCACCGTGTCCTGACTTGGGGCCGCCTGCCCCGGGTCTAGCTCCAGGTCTCGACTGTGGGGCCACCTGCCCCGGGACTAGCCCCGAGCCTGGACTTTGGGGCACGCCCGCCCCGAGCGGGAAAGGGAGGCCCATCCGCTCCGAGCCTGGACTGTGGGGCCCGTCCGCCCCGAGCCTGGACTGTGGGGCCAGTCCACCCCGAGCATGGACTGTGGGGCCAGTCCACCCCGAGCATGGACTGTGGGGCCCGCCCGCCCCGAGCCTGGACTGTGGGGCCCGTCAGCCCCGAGCCTGGACTGTGGGGCCCGTCAGCCCCGAGCCTGGACTGTGGGGCCCGTCAGCCCCGAGCCTGGACTGTGGGGCCCGTCAGCCCCGAGCCTGGACTGTGGGGCCCGTCAGCCCCGAGCCTGGACTGTGGGGCCCGTCAGCCCCGAGCCTGGACTGTGGGGCCCGTCAGCCCCGAGCCTGGACTGTGGGGCCCGTCAGCCCCGAGCCTGGACTGTGGGGCCCGTCCGCCCCGAGCCTGGACTGTGGGGCCCGTCCGCCCCGAGCCTGGACTGTGGGGCCCGTCCGCCCCGAGCCTGGACTGTGGGGCCCGTCCGCCCCGAGCCTGGACTGTGGGGCCCGTCCGCCCCGAGCCTGGACTGTGGGGCCCGTCCGCCCCGAGCCTGGACTGTGGGGCCCGTCCGCCCCGAGCCTGGACTGTGGGGCCCGTCCGCCCGCCCCGGGTCTGGACTGTGGGGACCATCCGCTCCGAGCCTGGACTGTGGGGCCCGTCCGCCCCGAGCTTGGACTGTGGGGCCCGTCCGCCCCGAGCATGGACTGTGGGGCCCGAGAGTGGACTGTGGGGCCCGCCCACCCCGAGCCTGGACTGTGGGGTCCGCCCGCCCCGAGCCTGGACTGTGGGGCCCGTCAGCCCCGAGCCTGGACTGTGGGGCCCGTCAGCCCCGAGCCTGGACTGTGGGGCCCGTCCGCCCCGAGCCTGGACTGTGGGGCCCGTCCGCCCCGAGCCTGGACTGTGGGGCCCGTCAGCCCCGAGCCTGGACTGTGGGGCCCGTCCGCCCCGAGCCTGGACTGTGGGGCCCGTCCGCCCCGAGCCTGGACTGTGGGGCCCGTCCGCCCGCCCCGGGTCTGGACTTTGGGGCCAGCTGCCCCCGGGTCTAGCCCCGAGCCTGGACTGGCCCGCCCTATGTCGGGACTGTGGGGCCCGTCCACCCCGTGTCCGGACTGTGCGGCCGCCTGCCCCGGCTCTAGCCCCAGGTCAGGACTGTGGGGCATTCCCGCCCCGTGTCAGGACTGTGGGGCCCGTCCGCCCCGTGTCCGGATTGTGGGGCCGCCTGCCCTGGGACTAGCCCCGTGTCCGGACTGTAGGGCCCGCCCACAGGGCCCGCCCACCCCGTGTCGTAACTATGGGCCCGCCCGCCCCGAGCCTGGACTGTGGGGCCCGTCCGCTCCAAGCGTGGACTGTGGGGCCCGTCCATCCAGAGCATGGACATTGGGGCCCGAGCGTGGACTGTGGGGCCCGTTCGCCCCGAGCCAGTACTGTGGGGCACATCCGCCCCGAGCCTGGACTGTGGGGCCCGTCCGCCCCAAGCCTGGACTGTGTGGCTCCCCGCCCCAGGTCAGAAATGTGGGGCCGGCTACCCCGGGTCTAGCCCCGAGCCTGGACTGTGGGGCCCGCCCACCCTATGTCTGGACTGTGGCCTCCCCGTGTCCGGACTGTGGGGCTCGTCCACCCCGTGTCCGGACTTTGGGGCTGCCAACCCCGGGTCTAGCCCCAGGTCTGGACTGTGGGGCCCGTCCACCCCGTATCTGGACTGTGGGGCCGCCTACCCCAGGTCTAGCCTCAGGTCTGGACTGTGGGGCCTGTCCGCCCCGAGCCTGGACTGTGGGGCCCGTCCGCCCCGAGCCTGGACTGTGGGGCCCGTCTGCCCCGAGCCTGGGTTGTAGGGCCCGTCCGCCCCGAGCCTGGGCTGTGGGGCCCGTCCGCCCCGAGCCTGGGCTGTGGGGCCCGTCCGCCCCGAGCCTGGGCTGTGGGGCCCGTCCGCCCCGAGCCTGGGCTGTGGGGCCCGTCCGCCCCGAGCCTGGGCTGTGGGGCCCGTCCGCCCCGAGCCTGGGCTGTGGGGCCCGTCCGCCCCGAGCCTGGGCTGTGGGGCCCGTCCGCCCCGGGTCTAGCCCCGAGCCTGGACTGTGCGGCCCGTCCGCCCTATATCCGGACTGCGGCCGCCCCGTGTCTGGAGTGTGGGCCCGTCCGCCCCGTGTACGGACTGTGGGGCCGTCTGCTTCGGATCTAGCCCCAGGTCTGGACGGTGGGGCCGCCCGCCCCGAGTCTAGCCCCAGGTCTGGACTGTGGAGCCCCCCGCCAGCCCCGGGTACGGACTGTGGGGCCCCCCGCCCGCCCCGAGTCTGGACTGTGGGGCCGGTTGCCCCGGGTCTGGCCCCGAGCCTGAACTGTGCGGCCAGCACACCCTATGTCCGGACTGCGGCTGCCCCGTGTCCGGACTGTAGGGCTCGTCCACCCTGTGTCCGGACTGTGGGGCCGCCTTCCCTGGGTCTGGACTGTGGGGCATATCCGCCCCATGTCAGGACTGTGGGGCCGCCTGCACCGGGACTAGCCCCGTGTCCGGACTGTGGGGCCCGTCCGCCCCGAGCCTGGACTGTGGGGCCCCCCGCCCCTGGTCTGAAATGTGGGGCCGGCTGCCCCGGGTCTAGCCCCGAGCCTGGACTTTGGGGCCCGCCCACCCTATGTCTGGACTGTGGCCGCCCCGAGTCCAGACTGTGGGCCTCGCCCTATATCCGGACTGCGGTCGCCCCGTGTCCGGACTGTGGGGCCGCCTGCCCCGGGTCTAGCCCCAGGCCCGGACTGTGGGGCTCGACGTCCGCCCCGATTCCAGACTGTGGGGCCCCTCGCCCGCCCCTGGTCCGGACTGTGGGATCCTCTGCTTTCCCCGGGTCCGGACTGTGGGGCCACCCGCCCTGGGACTGGACTGTGGGGCCGACTGCCCCCGGGTCTAGCCCCGAGCCTGGACTGTGGGGCCCGCCCGCCTTATGTCCCCACTGTGGCCCCCCCCCGTGTCCAGACTGTGGGGACCGTCCACCCCGTGTCCGGACTGTGGGCCACCTGCTCCGGGTCTAGCCCCAGGTCTGGACTGTGGGCCGCCTGCTCCGGGTCTAGCCCCAGGTCTGGACTGTGGGGCATGCCCGCCCCGTGTCCGGACTGTGGGGCCCATCCACCCCGTGTCCGGACTGTGGGCTGCCTGCCCCGGGTCTAGCCCCAGGTCTGGACTGTGGGGCCACCTGCCCCGGGATTAGCCCCGTGTCCGGACTGTGGGGCCCGCCCGCCCCATGTCCTGACTGTGGGGCCCGCCCTGTGTCCTGACTGTGGGGCCCGCCCTGTGTCCTGACTGTGGGGTCCGCCCTGTGTCCTGACTGTGGGGCCCGCCCTGTGTCCTGACTGTGGGGCCCGCCCACCCTGTGTCCTGACTTTGGGGCCCGCTCGCCCTGTGTCCTGACTTTGGGGCCCGCCAGCCCTGTGTCCTGACTGTGGGGCACACCCACCCACCCACCCCGTGTCCTGACTGTGGGGCTCGCCCGCCCCGAGCTTGGACTGTGGGGTCCGTCTGCCCCGAGCTTGGACTGTGGGGCCCGTCCGTGCCGGGTCTAGCCCCGAGCCTGGACTGTGGGGCCCGGCCGCCCTATATCCGGACTGCGGCGGCCCCGTGTCCGGACTGTGGGCCCGTCCGCCCCGTGTCCGGACTGTGGGGCTGCCTGCATCGGGTCTAGCCCCAGGTCTGGACTGTGGGGCCCCCCGCCCCGAGTCTAGCCCCAGGTCTGGACTGTGGGACCCCCCGCCTGCCCCGGGTACGGACTGTGGGGCCCCCCGCCCGCCCCGAGTATGGACTGTGGGGCCGGTTGCCCCGGGTCTGGCCCAGGGTCTGGCCCCGAGCCTGGACTGTGCGGCCCGCCCAACCTATGTCCGGACTGCGGACGCCCTGTGTCCGGACTATAGGGTTCGCCCACCCCGTGTCCGGACTGTGGGGCCGCCTGCCCCGTGTCTGGACTGTGGGGCATGTCCGCCCCATGTCAGGACTGTGGGGCATGTCCGCCCCATGTCAGGACTGTGGGGCTTGTCCACCCCGTGTCTGGACTGTGGGGCTGCCTGCCCCGAGTCGAGCCTCAGGTCTGGACTGTGGGGCCGCCTGCCCCGGGACTAGCCCCATGTCTGGACTGTGGGGCCCGTCCGCCCCGAGCCTGGACTGTGGGGCCCGTCCGCCCCGAGCCTGGACTGTGGGGCCCGTCCGCCCCGGGTCTGAAATGTGGGGCCAGATTCCCCGGGTCTAGCCCCGAGCCTGGACTGCGGGGCCCGCCCACCCGGGGCCCGCCCACCCTATGTCTGGACTGTGGCCACCCCGAGTCCAGACTGTGGGGCTCGCCCTATATCCGGACTGCGGCCGCCACGTGTCCGGACTGTGGGGCCGCCTGCCCCGGGTCTAGCCCCAGGTCCGGACTGTGGGGCCCCCCGCCCGCCCTGATTCCAGACTGTGGGGCCCCTCGCCCGCCCCGGGTCCGGACTGTGGGATCCCCCGCTTGCCCCGGGTCCGGACAGTGGGGCCCCCTGCCCCTGGTCTGGACTGTGGGGCTGACTGCCCCCGGGTCTAGCCCCGAGCCTGGACTGTGGGGCCCGCCCGCCTTATGTCCCCACTGTGGCCCCCCCCCGTGTCCGGACTGTGGGGACGCCTGCCCCGTGTCTGGACTGTGGGGCATGTCCGCCCCATGTCAGGACTGTGGGGCATGTCCGCCCCATGTCAGGACTGTGGGGCTTGTCCACCCCGTGTCTGGACTGTGGGGCTGCCTGCCCCGAGTCGAGCCTCAGGTCTGGACTGTGGGGCCGCCTGCCCCGGGACTAGCCCCATGTCTGGACTGTGGGGCCCGTCTGCCCCGAGCCTGGACTGTGGGGCCCGTCCGCCCCGAGCCTGGACTGTGGGGCCCGTCCGCCCCGGGTCTGAAATGTGGGGCCAGATTCCCCGGGTCTAGCCCCGAGCCTGGACTGCGGGGCCCGCCCACCCGGGGCCCGCCCACCCTATGTCTGGACTGTGGCCACCCCGAGTCCAGACTGTGGGGCTCGCCCTATATCCGGACTGCGGCCGCCACGTGTCCGGACTGTGGGGCCGCCTGCCCCGGGTCTAGCCCCAGGTCCGGACTGTGGGGCCCCCCGCCCGCCCTGATTCCAGACTGTGGGGCCCCTCGCCCGCCCCGGGTCCGGACTGTGGGATCCCCCGCTTGCCCCGGGTCCGGACAGTGGGGCCCCCTGCCCCTGGTCTGGACTGTGGGGCCGACTGCCCCCGGGTCTAGCCCCGAGCCTGGACTGTGGGGCCCGCCCGCCTTATGTCCCCACTGTGGCCCCCCCCCGTGTCCGGACTGTGGGGCTCGCCCGCCCCGTGTCCAGACTGTGGGGCTCATCCACCCCGTGTCCAGACTGTGGGGCCGCCTGCCCCGGGACTAGCCCCGTGTCCGGACTGTGGGGCCCGTCCACCCCGTGTCCGGACTGTGGGGCCCGTCCACCCCGTGTCCGGACTGTGGGGCCCGTCCACCCCGTGTCCGGACTGTGGGGCCCGTCCACCCCGTGTCCGGACTGTGGGGCCCGTCCACCCCGTGTCCGGACTGTGGGGCCCGTCCACCCCGTGTCCGGACTGTGGGGCCCGTCCACCCCGTGTCCGGACTGTGGGGCCCGTCCACCCCGTGTCCGGACTGTGGGGCCCGTCCACCCCGTGTCCGGACTGTGGGTCGCCTGCCCCGGGTCTAGCCCCAGGTCTGGACTGTGGGGCATGTCCGCCCCGTGTCAGGTCTGTGAGGCCCATCCACCCCGTGTCTAGAATATGGGACCGCCTGCCCCGGGTCTAGTCTCAGGTCTGGACTGTGGGGCCGCCTGCCCCGGGTCTAGCCCCAGGTCTGGACTATGGGGCATGCCCGCCCCGTGTCCGGACTGTGGGGCCCGTCCACCCCGTGTCTGGACTGTGGGCCGCCTGCCCCAGGTCTAGCCCCAGTCTGGACTGTGGGGCCCGCCCCGTGTCCTGACTGTGGGGCTCGCCCGCCCCGTGTCCTGACTGTGGGGCCCGCCCGCCCCGTGTCCTGACTGTGGGGCCCGCCCGCCCCGTGTCCTGACTGTGGAGCCCGCCCGCCCCGTGTCCTGACTGTGGAGCCCGCCCGCCCCATGTCCTGACTGTGGGGCCCGCCCGCCCTATGTGCGTACTATGGCCGCCCCGTGTCCGGACTGTGGGGCCCGTCCACCCCGTGTCCGGACTGTGGGGCCGACTGCCCCGGCTCTAGCCCCAGGTCAGGACTGTGGGGCATGCCCGCCCCGTGTCAGAACTGTGGGGCCCGTCCGCCCCGTGTCCGGACTGTGGGGCCGCCTGCCCCGGGACTAGCCCCGTGTACGGACTGTGGGGCCCGCCCGCCCCGTGTCGTAACTATGGGCCCGCCCGCCCCGAGCCTGGACTGTGGGGCCCGTCCGCCCCGAGTCTGGACTGTGGGGCCTGTCCGCTCCAAGCGTGGACTGTGGGGCCCGTCCGCCCCGAGCGTGGACTGTGGGGCCAGAGCGTGGACTGTGGGGCCCGTTCGCTCCGAGCCAATACTGTGGGGCCCATCCGCCCCGAGTCTGGACTGTGGGGCCCATCCGCCCCGAGCCTGGACTGTGTGGCCGCCTGCCCCGGGCCGAGCCTCAGGTTTGGACTGTGGAGCCCGTCCGCCCCGAGCCTGGACTGTGGGGCCCGATCGCCCCGAGCCAATACTGTGGGGCCCATCCGCCCCGAGCCTGGACTGTGGGGCCCATCCGCCCCGAGCCTGGACTGTGTGGCCCCCCGCCCCGGGTCTGAAATGTGGGGCCGGCTTCCCCGGGTTTAGCCCCGAGCCTGGACTGTGGGGCCCGCCCACCCTATGTCTGGGCTGTGGCCGCCCCGTGTCCAGACTGTGGGGCTCGCACACCCAGTGTCCGGACTTTAGGGCAGCCTACACCGGGTCTAGCCCCAGGTCTGGACTGTGGGGCATGTCCGCCCCGTGTCAGGACTGTGGGGCCTGTCCACCCTGTGTCTAGAATGTGGGGCCGCCTGCCCCGGGTCTAGCCTCAGGTCTGGACTGTAGGGCCGCCTGCCCCGGGTCTAGCCCCAGGTCTTGACTATGGGTCATGCCCGCCCCGTATCCGGACTGTGGGGCCCGTCCACCCCGTGTCTAGAATGTGGGGCCGCCTGCCACGGGTCTAGCCTCAGGTCTGGACTGTGGGGCCGCCAGCCCCGGGTTTAGCCCCAGGTCTTGACTATGGGGCATGCCCGCCCCGTATCCGGACTGTGGGGCCCGTCCACCCCGTGTCTGGACTGTGGGCCGCCTGCCCCGGGTCTAGCCCCAGGTCTGGACTGTGGGGCCCCCTGCCCCGGGATTAGCCCCGTGTCCGGACTGTGGGGCCTGCCCGCCCTGTATCCTGACTGTGGAGCCTGCCCGCCCAATGTCCTGACTGTGGGGCCCGCCCTGTGTCCTGACTGTGGGTCCCGCCCGCCCCGTGTCCAGACTGTGGGTCCAGCCCGCCCCGTGTCCAGACTGTGGGTCCCGCCCGCCCCGTGTCCAGACTGTGGGTCCCGCCCGCCCCGTGTCCTGACTGTGGGTCCCGCCCGCCCCGTGTCCTGACTGTGGGTCCCGCCCGCCCCGTGTCCTGACTGTGGGTCCCGCCCGCCCCGTGTCCGGACTGTGGGGCTCGCCCGCCCCGTGTCCTGACTGTGGGGCTCGCCCGCCCCGTGTCCAGACTGTGGGGCTCGCCCGCCCCGTGTCCAGACTGTGGGGCTCGCCCGCCCCGTGTCCAGACTGTGGGGCTCGCCCGCCCCGTGTCCAGACTGTGGGGCTCGCCCGCCCCGTGTCCAGACTGTGGGGCTCGCCCGCCCCGTGTCCAGACTGTGGGGCTCATCCGCCCTGTGTCCGGACTTTGGGGCCGCCTGCCCCGGGACTAGCCCCATGTCCGGACTGTGGGGCCCGTCCACCCCGTGTCCGGACTGTGGGGCCCGTCCACCTCGTGTCCGGACTGTGGGGCCCGTCCACCCCTTGTCCGGACTGTGGGGCCCGTCCACCCCGTGTCCGGACTGTGGGGCCCGTCCACCCCGTGTCCGGACTGTGGGGCCCGTCCACCCCGTGTCCGGACTGTGGGGCCCGTCCACCCCGTGTCCGGACTGTGGGTCGCCTGCCCCGGGTCTAGCCCCAGGTCTGGACTGTGGGGCATGTCCGCCCCGTGTCAGGTCTGTGAGGCCCGTCCACCCCGTGTCTAGAATATGGGACCGCCTGCCCCAGGTCTAGCCTCAGGTCTGGACTGTGGGGCCGCCTGCCCCGGGTCTATCCCCAGGTCTGGACTATGGGGCATGCCCGCCCCGTGTCCGGACTGTGGGGCCCGTCCACCCCGTGTCTGGACTGTGGGCCGCCTGCTCCGGGTCTAGCTCCAGGTCTGGACTGTGGGGCCAGCCCGCCCCGTGTCCTGACTGTGGGGCCCGCCCGCCCCGTGTCCTGACTGTGGAGCCCGCCCGCCCCGTGTCCTGACTGTAGGGCGGGCCGCCAGCCCCGTGTCCTGACTGTGGGTCCCGCCCGCCCCGTGTCCTGACTGTGGGGCTCGCCCGCCCCGTGTCCAGACTGTGGGGCTCGCCCGCCCCGTGTCCAGACTGTGGGGCTCGCCCGCCCCGTGTCCAGACTGTGGGGCTCGCCCGCCCCGTGTCCGGACTGTGGGGCTCATCCGCCCCGTGTCCGGACTTTGGGGCCGCCTGCCCCGGGACTAGCCCCGTGTCCGGACTGTGGGGCCCGTCCACCCCGTGTCCTGACTGTGGGGCCCGTCCACCCCGTGTCCGGACTGTGGGGCCCGTCCACCCCGTGTCCGGACTGTGGGGCCCGTCCACCCCGTGTCCGGACTGTGGGTCGCCTGCCCCGGGTCTAGCCCCAGGTCTGGACTGTGGGGCATGTCCGCCCCGTGTCAGGTCTGTGAGGCCCGTCCACCCCGTGTCTAGAATATGGGACCGCCTGCCCTGGGTCTAGCCTCAGGTCTGGACTTTGGGGCCGCCTGCCCCGGGTCTAGCCCCGTTTCCGGTCTGTGGGGCACGCCCGCCCCAAGCTTGGACTGTGGGGCCCGTCCGTCCCGGGTCTAGCCCCGAGCCTGGACTGTGGGGCCCGGCCGCCCTATATCCGGACTGCGGCCGCCCAGTGTCCGGACTATGGGCCCGTCCGCCCCGTGTCCGGACTGTGGGGCCGCCTGCATCGGTTCTAGCCCCAGGTCTGGACTGTGGGGCCCCCCGCCCGCCCCGAGTCTAGCCCCAGGTCTGGACTGTGGGGCCCCCCAGCCAGCCCCGGGTACGGACTGTGGGGCCCCCCTCCCGCCCCGGGTACGGACTGTGGGGCCCCCCGCTCGCCCCAAGTCTGGACTGTGGGGAAGCCTGCCCCGGGTCTGGACTGTGGGGCATGTCCGCCCCATGTCAGGACTGTGGGGCCCGTCCACCCCGTGTCTGGACTGTGGGGCCGCCTGCCCCTGGTTTAGCCTCAGGTCTGGACTGTGGGGCCGCCTGCCCCGGGACTAGCTCCGTGTCCGGACTGTGGGGCCCGTCCGCCCCGAGCCTGGACTGTGGGGCCCGTCCGCCCCGAGCCTGGACTGTGGAGCCCGTCCGCCCCGAGCCTGGACTGTGGGGCCCCCCGCCCGCCCCGGGTACGGACTGTGGGGCCCCCCGCTTGCCCCGAGTCTGGACTGTGGGGCCGCCTGCCCCGGGTCTGGACTGTGGGGCATGTTCGCCCTATGTCAGGACTGTGGGGCCCGTCCACCCCGTGTCTGGACTGTGGGGCCGCCTGCCCCTGGTCTAGCCTCAGGTCTGGACTGTGGGGCCGCCTGCCCCGGGACTAGCCCCGTGTCCGGACTGTGGGGCCAGTCCACCCTGAGCCTGGACTGTGGGGCCCGTCCGCCATATGTCCGGACTGTGGCTCCCCCCGTGTCCGGACTGTGGGGACCGTCCACCCCGTGTCCGGACTGTGGGCCGCGTGCTCCGGGTCTAGCCCCAGGTCTGGACTGTGGGGCATGCCTGCTCCGTGTCCGGACTGTGGGGCCCGTCCACCCCGTGTCCGGATTGTGGGCCGTCTGCCCCAGGTCTAGCCCCAGGTCTGGACTGTGAAGCCGCCTGCCCCGGGATTAGCTCAGTGTCCGGACTGTGGGGCCCGCCTGCCCCGTGTCCTGACTGTGGAGCCCGCCCGCCCCGTGTCCTGACGGTGGGCCCCGTGTCCTGAATGTGGGGCCCGCACGCCGTATGTCCGTACTATGGCCGCCCCGTGTCCGGACTGTGGGGCCCGTCCACCCCGTGTCCGGACTGTGGGGCCGCCTGCCCCGGGACTAGCCCCGTGTACGGACTGTGGGGCCCGCCCGCCCCGTGTCATAACTATGGGCCCGCCCGCCCCGAGCCTGGACTGTGGGGCCCGTCCGCCCCGAGTCTGGACTGTGGGGCCCGTCCGCTCCAAGCGTGGACTGTGGGGCCCGTCCACCCCGTGTCTGGACTGTGGGCTGCCTGCCCCGGGTCTAACCCCAGGTCTGGACTGTGGGCCGCCTGCCCCGGGTCTAGCCCCAGGTCTGGACTGTGGGGCATGCCTGCTCCGTGTCCGGACTGTGGGGCCCGTCTACCCCGTGTCCGGACTGTGGGCCGTCTGCCCCAGGTCTGGACTGTGAAGCCGCCTGCCCCGGGATTAGCTCAGTGTCCGGACTGTGGGGCCTGCCCGCCCTGTATCCTGACTGTGGAGCCCGCCCGCCCAATGTCCTGACTGTGGGGCCCGCCCGCCCCGTGTTCTGACTGTGGGGCCCGCCCGCCCCGTGTCCTGACTGTGGGTCCCGCCCGCCCCGTGTCCAGACTGTGGGTCCCGCCCGCCCCGTGTCCAGACTGTGGGTCCCGCCCGCCCCGTGTCCAGACTGTGGGTCCCGCCCGCCCCGTGTCCGGACTGTGGGTCCCGCCCGCCCCGTGTCCGGACTGTGGGGCTCATCCGCCCCGTGTCCGGACTTTGGGGCCGCCTGCCCAGGGACTAGCCCCGTGTCCGGACTGTGAGGCCCGTCAGCCCCGAGCCTGGACTGTGGGGCCCGTCCGCCCCGTGTCCGGACTGTGGGTCCCGCCCGCCTCGTGTCCGGACTGTGGGTCCCGCCCGCCCCGTGTCCAGACTGTGGGGCTCGCCCGCCCCGTGTCCAGACTGTGGGGCTCGCCCGCCCCGTGTTCAGACTGTGGGGCTCGCCCGCCCCGTGTCCAGACTGTGGGGCTCGCCCGCCCCGTGTCCAGACTGTGGGGCTCGCCCGCCCCGTGTCCAGACTGTGGGGCTCCTCCGCCCCGTGTCCAGACTGTGGGGCTCCTCCGCCCCATGTCCAGACTGTGGGGCTCCTCCGCCCCGTGTCCAGACTGTGGGGCCGCCTGCCCAGGGACTAGCCCCGTGTCCGGACTGTGAGGCCCGTCCGCCCCGAGCCTGGACTGTGAGGCCCGTCCGCCCCGAGCCTGGACTGTGGGGCCCGTCCGCCCCGTGTCCGGACTGTGGGGCCCGTCCGCCCCGTGTCCGGACTGTGGGTCCCGCCCGCCCCGTGTCCGGACTGTGGGGCTCGCCCGCCCCGTGTCCGGACTGTGGGGCTCGCCCGCCCCGTGTCCGGACTGTGGGGCTCTCCCGCCCCGTGTCCGGACTGTGGGGCTCGCCCTCCCCGTGTCCGGACTGTGGGGCTCGCCCGCCCCGTGTCCGGACTGTGGGGCTCGCCCGCCCCGTGTCCTGACTGTGGGGCTCGCCCGCCCCGTGTCCAGACTGTGGGGCTCGCCCGCCCCGTGTCCAGACTGTGGGGCTCGCCCGCCCCGTGTCCAGACTGTGGGGTTCGCCCGCCCCGTGTCCAGACTGTGGGGCTCGCCCGCCCCGTGTCCAGACTGTGGGGCTCGCCCGCCCCGTGTCCAGACTGTGGGGCTCGCCCGCCCCGTGTCCAGACTGTGGGGCTCCTCCGCCCCGTGTCCAGACTGTGGGGCTCCTCCGCCCCGTGTCCAGACTTTGGGGCCGCCTGCCCCGGGACTAGCCCCGTGTCCGTACTGTGAGGCCCGTCCGCCCCGAGCCTGGACTGTGGGTCCCGCCCCGTGTCCTGACTGTGGGGCTCCCCTGCCCCGTGTCCAGACTGTGGGGCTCGCCTGCCCCGTGTCCAGACTGTGGGGCTCGCCCGCCCCGTGTCCAGACTGTGGGGCTCATCCGCCCTGTGTCCGGACTTTGGGGCCGCCTGCCCCGGGACTAGCCCCGTGTCCGGACTGTGGGGCCCGTCCACCCCGTGTCCGGACTGTGGGGCCCGTCCACCCCGGGTCTAGCCCCAGGTCTGGACTGTGGGACATGTCCGCCCCGTGTCAGGACTGTGGGGCCCGTCCACCCTGTGTCTAGAATGTGGGGCCTCCTGCCCCGGGTCTAGCCTCAGGTCTGGACTGTGGGGCCGCCTGCCCCGGGTCTAGCCCCAGGTCTTGACTATGGGTCATGCCCGCCCCGTCCCCGGACTGTGGGGCCCGTCCACCCCGTGTCTAGAATGTGGGGCCGCCTGCCCCGGGTCTAGCCTCAGGTCTGGACTGTGGGGCCGCCAGCCCCGGGTTTAGCCCCAGGTCTTGACTATGGGGCATGCCCGCCCCGTATCTGGACTGTGGGGTCCGTCCACCCCGTGTCTGGACTGTGGGCCGCCTGCCCCGGGTCTAGCCCCAGGTCTGGACTGTGGGGCCACCTGCCCCGGGATTAGCCCTGTGTCCGGACTGTGGGGCCTGCCCGCCCTGTATCCTGACTGTGGAGCCCGCCCGCCCAATGTCCTGACTGTGGGGCCCGCCCTGTGTCCTGACTGTGGGGCCCGTCCGCCCCGTGTCCCGACTGTGGGTCCCGCCCACCCCGTGTCCCGACTGTGGGGCTCGCCCGCCCCGTGTCCCGACTGTGGGGCTCGCCCGCCCCGTGTCCCGACTGTGGGGCTCGCCCGCCCCGTGTCCCGACTGTGGGGCTCGCCCGCCCACCCCGTGTCCGGACTGTGGGGCCCGTCCACCCCGTGTCCGGACTGTGGGGCCCGTCCACCCCGTGTCCGGACTGTGGGGCCCGTCCACCCCGTGTCCGGACTGTGGGGCCCGTCCACCCCGTGTCCGGACTGTGGGGCCCGTCCACCCCGTGTCCGGACTGTGGGGCCCGTCCACCCCGTGTCCGGACTGTGGGGCCCGTCCACCCCGTGTCCGGACTCTGGGGCCCGTCCAACCCGTGTCCGGACTGTGGGTCGCCTGCCCCGGGTCTAGCCCCAGGTCTGGACTGTGCGGCATGTCTGCCCCATGTCAGGTCTGTGAGGCCCGTCCACCCCATGTCTAGAATATGGGACCGCCTGCCCCGGGTCTAGCCTCAGGTCTGGACTGTGGGGCCGCCTGCCCCGGGTCTAGCCCCAGGTCTGGACTATGGGGCATGCCCGCCCCGTGTCCGGACTGTGGGGCCCGTCCACCCCGTGTCTGGACTGTGGGCCGCCTGCCCCGGGTCTAGCCCCAGGTCTGGACTGTGGGGCCCGCCCACCCCGTGTCCTGACTGTGGGGCCCGCCCGCCCCATGTCCTGACTGTGGAGCCCGCCCCGTGTCCTGACTGTGGGGCCCGCCCGCCCCGTGTCCTGACTGTGGGGCCCGCCCGCCCCGTGTCCTGACTGTGGGGCCCGCCCGCCCCGTGTCCTGACTGTGGGGCCCGCCCGCCCCGTGTCCTGACTGTGGGGCCCGCCCGCCCCGTGTCCTGACTGTGGGGCTCGCCCGCCCCGTGTCCTGACTGTGGGGCTCATCCGCCCCGTGTCCTGACTGTGGGGCCCCCTGCCCCGGGTCTAGCCCCGTTTCCGGTCTGTGGGGCACGCCTGCCCCATGCTTGGACTGTGGGGCCCGTCCGTCCCAGGTCTAGCCCCGAGCCTGGACTGTGGGGCCCGGCCGCCCTATATCCGGACTGCGGCCGCCCAGTGTCCGGACTATGGGCCCGTCCGCCCCGTGTCCGGACTGTGGGGCCGCCTGCATCGGTTCTAGCCCCAGGTCTGGACTGTGGGGCCCCCCGCCCGCCCCAGGTCCGGACGGTGGGGCCGCCCGCCCCGAGTCTAGCCCCAGGTCTGGACTGTGGGGCCCCGCGCCAGCCCCGGGTACGGACTGTGGGGCCCCCCACCCACCCCGGGTACAGACTGTGGGGCCCCCCGCTCGCCCCGAGTCTGGACTGTGGGGAAGCCTGCCCCGGGTCTGGACTGTGGGGCATGTCCGCCCCATGTCAGGACTGTGGGGCCCGTCCACCCCGTGTCTGAACTGTGGGGCCGCCTGCCCCTGGTCTAGCCTCAGGTCTGGACTGTGGGGCCGCCTGCCCCGGGACTAGCCCCGCGTCCGGACTGTGGGGCCCGTCCGCCCCGAGCCTGGACTGTGGGGCCCGTCCGCCATATGTCCGGACTGTGGCTCCCCCCGTGTCCTGACTGTGGGGCCCCCCGCCCGCCCCGTGTCCTGACTGTGGGGCCCCCCGCCCGCCCCGTGTCCTGACTGTGGGGCCCCCCGCCCGCCCCGTGTCCTGACTGTGGGGCCAGCCAGCCCCGTGTCCTGACTGTGGGGCCCATCGGCCCCGTGTCCTTTGCGGCCGCCTGCCCCGGGTCTAGCTCCAGGTCTGGACAGTGGGGACCCACGCCTGCCCCGGGTCCGGACTGTGGGGCGACCCACGCCTGCCCCGGGGCCGGACTGTGGGGGCCCCCGTCCGCCCCGATCCTGGACTTTGGGGCCTGTTCGCTCGAGCCTGGACCGTGCGGCCCGTCCTCCCCGAGCCTGGACCGTGGGACCCGTCCTCCCCGAGCCTGGACCGAGGGACCCGTCCTCCCCGAGCCTGGACCGAGGGACCCGTCCTCCCCGAGCCTGGACCGAGGGGCCCGTCCGCCCCGAGCCTGGACCGTGGGGCCCGTCCGCCCCGAGCCTGGACTGTGGGGCCCATCCAACCCGAGCCTGGAATGTGGGGCCCGTCCAACCCGAGCCTGGACTGTGGGGCCCGTGGCCCGTCCGCCCTGTGTCTGGATTGTTAGGTCGCCTGTCCCGGATCTAGCCTCGGGTCCGGACTGTGGGGGCCGCCCGCCCCGGGTCCGGACTGTGGGGCCCGCCCGCCCCGGGTCCGGACTGTGGGGCCCGCCCGCCCCGGGCTACTTTCAGTGGTATGTCAGCCGATTGTGGTTTGTAGGCTTCTTTTCTTTACTGTCTCAATGCTTCATTAACTAGCAATTCTGCTGATATTGGTAAGAATGACTTCCGGGTGATAACGGCTGATCCTATCAAACAACAAGGAGGTGCCTTAATAAAGTACAGTCCTGAGGGTAGCTGGTGAGGCCAACAAATTTCCAGTCCATCCCTCATACTTAGATGATAAAGGCAGACCTGTTCAATGTGCTATCCATGTCCCAGTTTGGCCTCTTGTTGGTAGGAGGTGTAAATGGTTGCTTTAAACAGAATGAAGCTATTTTAAGTCTGATGTCGGGAGTCTCAGAATGGACTGGTCGACATTTTACTTAGCAAAATATTTATGTCCCAGTTATCCTTCTAGTTGAAGTTGGTCATGGTTGTGATTAGTAGGGGAGTAACGACTGCGGTCGCAGCAAGTCACAAAGGCCCGGAGGATCAGGGGCCCGCCGACACCAGCAGAACCTTTAATTAGATGTGTGTCCTCCTACGCACATCCAGTTGAAGTGTATTGCTGTGGACATACCTATTGGGTCCTTTAGCGACAATGCATTCTGTCGGCCAATCATAGGCCAGCACATGACGGGGCGCATGGCAGTAACGTCATGCACTCCCGTCACAGGCCGAAGTCAGCTGCCTGCTTCACAACAGGACTTGCGGAGCGGGATTGAAGGGAAGGTGGGTAGAGTATTTAAATATTTATTTTAAATAAGTTGCCATACTACTATATGTAGCATCGGCATCTCTGCCCCCTGCTAGGCAGAGACGCCGTCCCATTCACCTCCTCGCTCCCCGCTCTGCGTTCACCAGCGCTCCTCTTCCTGCAGCCGGCGCGCGCAGCTCCCCGGGCACTGTGCTTAGGGCGCGCTCGCTCCCTCCCTCTTAAAGGGGCCGCATGCGCCGTCCTAAGGAGTCCTCGGCCAATAGCCGAGGGTCCTCCCATATATAAGGCACCTCCTCCAAAATGGAGGTGCCCGAGCAAAAGTTGTTGCACAGTGTTTCTGACTTCTGCTTCAGCCCTCAGGTCCTGCTGCTAGCCTGACTACCAGTCTTGCCCACCAGCCTCTTACCTGCCGTGCCTGCCAGCCCGCTCACCTGGGAGCACTTGCCTGTTGCCTGCCTGGTACCTGCCGTGCCTGTCAGCCCGCTCACCTGGGAGCACTTGCCTGTGACCTGCCTGTTACCTGCCGTGCCTTCCTGGAGGCTCCTGCCGTCACTTGCCGTGACCACTTGCCAGCCCACCTAGAGACTCCTGCCGTCACTTGCCGTGACCACCTAGAGACTCCTGCCGTCACTTGCCGTGACCACCTGCCAGCCCACCTAGAGACTCCTGCTCGCCAGCCTGCCTGCTGTGCCTACCTGCTATTCCGGTCAGTCCCTGCCATCTGTACCGTGAAGGTCACCTGCTCCCTTACAAGGTCATCCCCAGAGTAGCACCTGGTCCCTCGGCTCGGTCCCTCCCTGGTCACGGAGTCGTTAGCCGCCGTACGACCAGGGTCGGTCCGGGTTGATACTTAGTTACGCCCCTCTGGGTCCCTCCTTGCACCATAGCACAGAGGTTCCACCCCCCGGACCCGTAACACTATATATGACTATGAGGTGCTTTATACTACTATATATGACTACGGGGTGCATTATACTGCTATATGACTATGGAGTACATTATACTACTATATATGAATATGGGGTATACTATACTACTATATATGGCTATAAGGGTGCATTATACTGCTATATATGACTATGATGTACATTATACTGCTATATATGACTATGGGGGTACATTATACTGCTATATATGACTGAAGTGCAATATAGTGCTATATATGACTATAGGGTGCATTTTACTACTATTTATGACTATGGTGGTGCATTATACTACTATTTATGACTATGGAGGTGCATTACACTACTATATATGACTATGGGGGTTGTATTATACTACTACGGATGACTATTGGGGTTGTATTATACTACTACGGATGACTATAGGGGTGCATTATACTTCTGTATATGACTATGAAGGTGTATTATACTACTATATATGACTATGTGGGTGCATTATACTACTATATATGACTATGGGGGTGCATTATACTGATATGACAGTGGGGTGCATTATACTACTATATATGACTATGGGGGTACATTATACTACTATAAATGACTATGGGGTGCTTTATACTACTATATATGACTATGGGGTGCTTTATACTACTATATATGACTATGGGGGTGCAGTATACTATTATATATAACTATGGGGGTACATTATACAACTATATATGACCAGGAGGTGCAATATACTGCTATATATGACTATGGGGTGCATTATACTACTATATAAACTATATGGGGTACATTATACTGCCTTATATGACTATGGAGTGCATTATACTGCTTTATGTGACGATGGGGGTGCATTATACTTCTATGGATGACTATGAAGTGTATTATACTACTATATATGACTATGAGGATGCATTATACTACTGTACATGTCTATGGGGTGCATTATACTACTATATATGACTGGGGGTGCATTATACTGCTATATAGGACTATGGCTTGCATTATACTGCTATATATGACGATGGGGTGCATTATACTGCTATATATGACGATGGGGGTGCATTATACTGCTATATATGACTATGGAGGTGCATTATACTACTATATATGACTATGGGGTGCATTACACTACTTTATATGACTATGGAGGTACAATATATTACCATATATGACTATGGGGGTGAATTATACTGCTATATATTATGATGTGGTGCATTATACTACTATGTATGCCTGTGGAGGTGCTTTATACTTTATTGAAAACTATGGGGTGCATTATACTACATGTATGACTAGGAGCTGTGCATTATACTTTATGGACGACTATGGGCTGTACAGTATATTATATAGAGGAGAATGGGATGCATTATACTATATGGAGGACTATGGGATGCATTATACTATATGAAGGACTATGGGAAGTGCGTTATACTTAAGCTCTGGAGCCCCATGACTTGAATGTACACCCCTGGTGAGTATAATGGCTTAGTTTTTTTTTATACAATAAAGAACAGCGGCAGAATGGGGGACATATTTGGGATATATATATTCAGACTCTAGTTACGCCACTGGTCATAAGACACATGAAATCATTGTAAGTTCAATTAATATTCGGGGTCTGGAGTCATAAATTGGACTGGTTGGCGTTTAAGTTGGTTAACCATTTAGTTTCCAGGTTATCCTTTAAGTTGGATTTGTAAGTTGGGTATGGCTGAGCTGAGCAAAACCAGTGTAAGTCCAGCTGCTCCTCCTGGTCCGGTGTCATAGGATGGACTGCTCAGCATTTAAGCTGATAAACATCTACATTTCAGTTTACTCTCCTTGTTGGAGGTGCAAGCTGGACATGGCTGCAATAAGCTGAATAAAACCACTGTAAGTCCAGTTAAGGCTCCTAGTTGGAAGAGATGGCCTTGTGGACACAAAGTGATTAAACTGTTAATGCCCCAATCTACCCTCCTGGTATGGAGTGGTAAGATGAGCTTGATGGTGTCATGTTGGACAGCACTACAGTGGAGAAAATAAGTATTTGATACACTGCCGATTTTGCAAGTTTTCCTACCTACAAAGAGTGTAGAGGTCTGTCATTTTTATCGTAGGTCACTTCATCTGTGAGAGACAAAATCTAAAAATCAGAAAATCACATTATATGATTTTTAAATAATTAAATTGCATTTTATTGCATGAAATAAGTATTTGATCACCTACCAACCAGCAAGAATTCTGGCTCTCACATACTTGTTAGTTTTTCTTTAAGAAGCCCTCCTACTCTGCACTCATTACCTGTATTAATTGCACTTGTTTGAACTTATTACCTGTATAAAAGACACAAGGCTGGGATGGGCTACAGGACAATAAGCAAGCAGCTTCACGAGACGGCAACAACTGTTGGCGCAATTATTAGAAAATGGAAGAAACACAAGATGACTAAGTCTTCCTCGGTCTGGGGCTCCATGCAAGATCTCGCCTCGTGGGGTAAGGATGATTCTGAGAAACGTCAGGAATCAGCCCAGAGCTACATGGGAGGACCTGGTCAATGACCTAAATAGAGCTGGCACCACAGTCTCAAACATTACCATTAGTTACACACTACGCTATCATGGATTAAAATCCTGCAGGGCACACAAGGTCCAGTGCTCACCCCAGCACATATCCAGGCCTGTTTGAAGTTGCCAATAACCATCTGGATGATCCAGAGGAGGCATGGGAGAAGGTCATGTGGTCAGATGAGATCAAAATAGAACTTTTTGGTGTCCACTCCACTCACCTTGTTTGGAGAAAGAAGAAGGATGAGTACAACCCCAAGAACACTCTCCCAACCATGAAGCATGGCGGGGGAAACCTCATACTTCGGAGGTGCTTTTTTTTGCAAATGGGACAGGACTGCAATGTATTGAAGGGAGGATGGATGGGGTCATGTATCTTCCTTCCCTCAGTAAGCACATTGAAGATGGGTTGTGCTTGGGTCTTCCAGCATGACAATGATCCGAAACACACAGCCAGGGCAACCTAAGGCGTGGCTCGATAAGAAGCATTTCAAGTCCTGTAGTGGTCTAGCCAGTCTCCAGACCTGATCCCAATAGAAAAGCTTTGGAGGGAGCTGAAACTCAATATTGCCCAGCAACAGCCCCGAAACTTGAAAGATCTGGAGAAGATCCGTATGGAGGAGAGGGCCAAAATCCCTGCTTTATTATGTGCAAACTTGGTCAAGAGCTACAGGAAATATCTGACCTCTGTAATTGCAAACAAAGGTTTCTGTACCAAATATTAAGTTCTATTTTTCTATTGTATCAAATACTTATTTCATGCAATAAAATGCAAATGAATTATGTAATGTTAATCATACAATGTGATTTTTCTGGATTTTATTTTTAAACTCGGTCTCTCACAGGTGAAGTGACCTACGATAAAAATTACAGACCTCTACATTCATTGTAGGTGGGAAAACTTGCAAAATCGGCAGTGTATTAAATATTTCTTTTCCCCACCGTATACCAGTCTGCCCTCCTAATGGAAGTTGGATCTGGATTCGCCAGTGTGGGGCTGATAAACCATCAATGTCCCAGTCTATCCTCCTAACTGGAGGAGCATGATGGACATAGTTATACCGGTTCTAGTGAAAATATTCCAAGACCAGCATATCCTCTTGGTTGAAGTTGGAAAATGGACATATTAGAAATTAAGTCGGTGGAGCCATTATACCCAATAAGTATTTCAGGATTGAAGTCCTAAAATTGCTAGATTGAACTAAGTGGTGAGTTGGTTAAATATCCGGTCAATGCGCTTTTTGGGTGATTAAAACGGCAATTCTGCAATAAATCTACAAGGGGAGGAATTGATGGATGAGTTAAAATGTCCACTTACCTGTCAGACTCCTGTAGCAAAGGAGTAACCTCTCCGCTAGTCAAGACGAATGTCTTCTCACTGCGTTTCTTCAGACGACTTAACGTTCCGCCCTATGGGACAAACCAAAAAAAAAAAAAGATTGGTGAAGTTTGATTGAAATAAGGTATTAAATATTCTGGTTTCTGGATCCCCTTTGGCATTCTGGGATGCTCAATCTACACTTTATAGCAAAAAGTGGGGTAGATATTTTTGAACCATTAGGTGGTCATTGACACTGGAAGGGTTTCTTACTGTCCAGACCTTCGCCTTAGGGGGGCCTTACTTCAATGGAAAATATCAACAATATTGTGTTTGTGATCCAATTCTCTCGCATGTGAGATTCGGATCACAGGTGTGGAGAAGATGGAGCATTTAATTTCTCCATCTTCTCAATTGTGTGAGTCAGCCGGCGTATATTGGACTGCACTCAGATGACATCTGAGTGCAGTCCGATGTTTTTCACGTATCCATAGACTTGTATGGGCGCGTCGTCTGATATACTCTGCCAATTGCAGCATGCAGCAATTTTTTTCTCATGCCGACTTGGCATGAGAAAATAAACACTAGTTGGCACTGCCCCATAGTATAACATTGGAGTGAGTGCTATACTCATCCGAGTTATATGCCGGCTACTCAGCAGTGTCAGCGATCCCTAAAGGCATCACCTTGACAATCACAGCAATAAGCACATGACACAGACGTGTTGGCTCTGATTTTTTGGGGGGCAAAATGGTGCAGTGCTGAACATCACCACAAACACCCCCAGCTACATGATGGGTAAACAGGACCCCAAGATTGTGTGAAGAGACGCTTACCTGGACCAGTCTCCTTCAAGCTGTCCGGGGTTAAAGACATAAAATGATTCAGGTTTAGAAATGTGGACATTCTATTTCATCTGTGATGTCATGGGATGTCGATGACGTCACGCGCCCTGTGATGTCATTAAAACTCTCACTGCTTTTTATGGATCCAGTTTACAACATCAACAAAAAATTAATTCAATAAAAAGACAAAACCCCGACCTCATTTTATAATTCTATGACGCACATTTAAAAGGAGCCTTTTATTTTATCTATATTACCTACTGCTCTATGTACTAAAATAACACCCAGGACCCCATCCTGCCATTCCTGACCCCCAAACTACAACTCCAATGTCCCCCCGAATTCAACAGGAACAAAAGAACTGACAACAGAGAATGATGGCATACGCTACTAAATTTCTGTTACAAAGTGCTGTAATTCTACCACGTCAATGGCAAAACGATCCAAAAATGGAGCCCCATAAAGATGTCCCAACTTGAGCCCCCCCTATCTACATGCCTTACTAGAGTATAGGGGTGACATAGGGGGCGAGCGCCATTGTAGTCTTCCATAGTGGGGAGCCAGTGCAAAGAGCTGGAAGACCCCCAACAAATATGTATCATCACATTGTCATCCTCCTGCTATAGGGGGCATGGAAAACGCTGCTTCCCCAGCAATATAGCAGCTCATTGCTGGGGGTTTAGCTGCCATACTTGTTAATATCAACAGATCATCAGTGACTCCTCATTTAGGTAAGGGGTGGTCCTGAAAATGTCTTATTACAGAGTGTTTCTGGCGATCCATGATAAATCCGGGGGATACGCTATAAGTATACCAAAGCTTAAAAGTAATGTGCTCCCTACCTGGACTCGTCCCCTTCCAGCTGTCAGATCCTAGTGACACAAGATGGCTCTGGTGCAGAGCTTCATACATTCTACTCCAGCTGTCATGTCTATGATGTCATGTGCATTGTGATGTCATCATGGCTCTCATTGTTATTTCACATTTATAACCACAAGAAAAAGTTGATTTTAATTGTTTAAAAAAACAAAACTAAAAAACATTGTGGGTAATTGCAGCCTGTGATTATTTTACACACTATCATTAATATTTGGGGGGATTAGTCAGGTCCTTCTTCTTCCCCTCCTGCACTGCACTTTATATGTTGTATATTATAATAATGGACAATCCACAAGCCCTGCTTGTAGAATATGTAATATATATATACAGTACAGACCAAAAGTTTGGACACACCTTCTCATTTAAAGATTTTTCTGTATTTTCATGACTATGAAAATTGTACATTCACACTGAAGGCATCAAAACTATGAATTAACACATGTGGAATTATATACTTAACAAAAAAGTGTGAAACAACTGAAAAATATGTCTTATATTCTAGGTTCTTCATAGTAGCCACCTTTTGCTTTGATGACTGCTTTGCACACTCTTGGCATTCTCTTGATGAGCTTCAAGAAGTAGTCACCGGAAATGGTTTTCACTTCACAGGTGTGCCCTGTCAGGTTTAATAAGTGGGATTTCTTGCCTTATAAATGGGGTTGGGACCATCAGTTGTGTTGTGCAGAAGTCAGGTGGATACACAGCTGATAGTCCTACTGAATAGACTGTTCGAATTTGTATTATGGCAAGAAAAAAGCAGCTAAGTAAAGAAAAACGAGTGGCCATCATTACTTTAAGAAATGAAGGTCAGCCAGTGCGAAAAATTGGGAAAACTTTGAAAGTGTCCCCAAGTACAGTTGCAAAAACCATCAAGCGCTACAAAGAAACGGGCTCACATGAGGACCGCCCCAGGAAAGGAAGACCAAGAGTCACCTCTGCTTCTGAGGATAAGTTTATCCGAGTCACCAGCCTCAGAAATCGCAGGTTAACAGCAGCTCAGATTAGAGACCAGGTCAATGCCACACAGAGTTCTAGCAGCAGACACATCTCTTCAACAACTGTTAAGAGGAGACTTTGTGCAGCAGGCCTTCATGGTAAAATAGCTGCTAGAAAACCACTGCTAAGGACAGGCAACAAGCAGAAGAGACTTGTTTGGGCTAAAGAACACAAGGAATGGACATTAGACCAGTGGAAATCTGTGCTTTGGTCTGATGAGTCCAAATTTGAGATCTTTGGTTCCAACCACCGTGTCTTTCTGCGACGCAGAAAAGGTAAACGGATGGACTCTACATGCCTGGTTCCCACCGTGAAGCATGGAGGAGGAGGTGTGATGGTGTGGAGGTGCTTTGCTGGTGACACTGTTGGGGATTTATTCAAAATTGAAGGTATACTGAACCAGCATGGCTACCACAGCATCTTGCAGCGTCATGCTATTCCATCCGGTTTGCGTTTAGTTGGACCATCATTTATTTTTCAACAGGACAATGACCCCAAACACACCTCCAGGCTGTGTAAGGGCTATTTGACCAAGAAGGAGAGTGATGGGGTGCTACGCCAGATGACCTGGCCTCCACAGTCACCAGACCTGAACCCAATCGAGATGGTTTGGGGTGAGCTGGACCGCAGAGTGAAGGCAAAAGGGCCAACAAGTGCTAAGCATCTCTGGGAACTCCTTCAAGATTGTTGGAAGACCATTTCCGGTGACTACCTCTTGAAGCTCATCAAGAGAATGCCAGGAGTGTGCAAAGCAGTCATCAAAGCAAAAGGTGGCTACTTTGAAGAACCTAGAATATAAGACATATTTTCAGTTGTTTCACACTTTTTTGTTAAGTATATAATTCCACATGTGTTAATTCATAGTTTTGATGCCTTCAGTGTGAATGTACAATTTTCATAGTCATGAAAATACAGAAAAATCTTTAAATGAGACGGTGTGTCCAAACTTTTGGTCTGTACTGTATATACTAGATGGAGGCCCGATGCTATCGCATCGGGAGGTCGGTAATGTCACGATGGGGGCAGGCTTTGCAGTGCTGAGAATCTCTCCCCCCAATGTGCTCACTCACCTATTCACTCTCTCTTTCCCCCATGTGCTGACTTCTCCCGTCTGTGATCTCTTCTTTGACCTGTCTACCCCATGTGCTCTCCCCCTTGTCTGCTGTCTCTCTCCTTCCTGTGCTGTGTTCTCCCTTCATGTGCTGTCCCGTTTGAGCTGTCTCCCCCCCCTGTGCTCTGTCTCTCTCCCCCATCTGCTGTCTTCTCCTCTTATGTGCTCTCTTCTTTGACCTGTCTACCCCATGTGCTCTCCCCCTTGTCTGCTGTCTCTCTCCTTCCTGTGCTGTGTTCTCCCCTCATGTGCTGTCCCGTTTGAGCTGTCTCTCCCCTGTGCTCTGTCTCTCTCCCCCTGTGCGCTTTCTCTCTCCCCCATCTGCTGTCTTCTCCTCTTTTGTGATCTCTTCTTTGACCTGTGTACCCCATGTGCTCTCCCCCTTGTGTGCTCTCTCTCTCCACCCTTATGCTGTCTTCTTCCCTCATGTGTTCTCTTGTTTGAGCTGTCTCCCCACGCAGTAAATCAGATCGCCGCCATCTTTGTGCAGGCAGATAGCGGCGGTCACATTAAAACTGCGCATGCGCTCCTCCTGTACAAAGATGGCGGCAGTCAGTGAATCATTCGGCTGATCCCGGCGGCGGCGTTTTTGCGACAGTGTTCCGCTGGTGTTACCACGCAAGAGGCTGCGTACGGCGTATACCGTGTGTGTGGTGCGTACGGCGTATACAGAGTGTGTGTGTGTGTGTGGTGGTGCATACGGCGTATACAGAGTGTGTGTGTGGTGCGTACGGCGTATACAGAGCGTGTGTGTGTGTGTGTGTGTGTGGTGGTGCATATAGCGTATACAGAGTGTGTGTGTGTGTGTGTGTGTGTGTGTGTGGTGGTGCGTACGGCATATACAGTGTGTGTGGTGTGTACGGCATATACAGTGTGTGTGGTGTGTACGGCGTATACAGTGTGTGTGGTGTGCATACGGCGTATACTGTGTGTGTGGTGTGTGCAGCGTATACAGTGTGTGTGTTGTGCGTATGGCGTATACAGTGTGTGTGGTGCGTACGGCGTATACAGTGTGTGTTGCATACGGCGTATACAGTGTGTGTGTGGTGCGTACGGCGTATACAGTGTGTGGTGCGTACGGCGTATACAGTGTGTGGTGCGTACGGCGTATACAGTGTGTGTGGTGCGTATGGCGTATACAGTGTGTGTGTGTGTGTGTGGTGTGTACGGTGTATACAATGTGTGTGGTGCATACGCCGTATACATTGTGTGTGTGGTGCGTACAGCGTATACAGAGTGTGTGTGGTGGTGCGTACGGCGTATACAGAGCGTGTGTGGTGCGTATGACGTATACAGAGTGTGTGTGGTGGTGCATACACCGTATACAGTGTGTGTGGGAGGGTGCGTACGGCGTATACAGTGTGTGTGTGGGGGGTGCGTATGGCGTATACAGTGTGTGTGGTGTTGCATACGGCGTATACAGGGTATGTGTGGTGAATACGGCGTATATAGTGTGTGTGTGTGGTGCTTACGGCATATACAGTGTGTGTGTGTGTGTGTGTTGCGCAGGGTGTATACAGAGTGCGTGTGTGTGGTGCTTATGATGTATACAGAGTGCGTGTGTGTGGTGGTGCGTACGGCGTATACAGTGTGTGTGTGCGGTGGTGTATATGGGGTATACAGTGTATGTGGTATGTACGGCCAGGGGCATACATAGGAATCATGGGGCCCCATAGCAGAAGCTCTAATTGCCCCCCCCCCCCCCAAAAAAAAAAATTAAATTATTGTCTGGGTCACCAAAGATCAGATCTCACAACTTTCCATCCTTTACATAGTAATTTTCCTCCTGCTGACGTCCTAGATCTCTTTCATTGCCCCATAAAGTGTGATGCCAATAAAAGGGCCCCCCAAACACAGTATAATACCCCCATGGTGAATTCCTCCACATGCACAGTATAATGACCCTACTGTACCCCACCTCAACTCCCAGGGTAAAGTATGCTGTCCCCAACACAGTATGATCCCCCAACTGTGAGCCGCTAGAGAGGATGGTACATAATAAGGGAGGGTGTTAAACATAATAAAAGAGGAAACTATATAACTAAGGATGGCGCTATACATAGTAAGTGAGTACACTATATACTAAGGGACTGTGCTATACATAATAAGGCTACATTCCTGCATCTGTGTGCAGTGTCGGTGTGCTGCCCTGCATTGAGTATGTCCTATTCTAATCCTCAATATTGGATCAGAACAGGACATTCTCTGACCCTCTTAGATCTCATTCTCAGATCCGTGATTTTCATGGATGTGTGAATGGATCTATAAAACTGTACGAGTCCGTGGACCATCCGATAAAAAAATCTGGCAGCACACGGACATTTCACACAAATGTGAGAATGCTGCCTAAGGGATTTTACAGATAACATTATCACTCCAAGTCACACAGTGCAGATACAGAATAATATTTACATCCAGGCACTTACCGCAGACGTGTCATCTGATCAGAGCCGGTTTCTGCTTCTTCTCCATCTGGTCAGACCTTCATGTCGACATCTCCCAGCCACGACTCGTCTTGTCACGATGATCTCCAGCCTAGAAAATAACAAGGTCACATATTGTATGTATACATGTGTCTCCCCCGCTCTGCGTCCTCGAATACAGATATGTAACCCCCCCCCCCATTAATATACTATTAACCACCTAGTAATCAAAATATAAAGGGATAAGCAGCACTGTGCCCCCCATTAACTGTAATCTGCACCGGCCAATAATATAAATTATTCAGTCTCTGTGACTCTTCCCAATTAACTGTAAGGCTATGTGCACACGGAAAACAAGGCTTCACAGTACAAGCAAAGTGAAACCCCCATAATTGCTCTCTCCCAGCACCCCCGTCATTGCTCTCTCCCAGCACCCTCGTCATTGCTCTCTCCCAGCACCCACATCATTACTCTCTCCCAGCACCCCGATCATTACTCTCTCCCAGTACCCCCATCATTACTCTCTCCCAGCACCCCCATCATTGCTCTGTCCCAGGACCCTCATCGTTGCTCTCTCCCAGCACCCCCATCATTGCTCTCTCCCAGCACCCTTGTCATTGTTCTCTCCCAGCACCCCCATCATTACTCTCTCCCAGCACCCCCATCATTACTCTCTCCCAGCACCCCCATCATTGCTCTGTCCCAGGACCCTCATCATTGCTCTGTCCCAGGACCCTCATCGTTGCTCTCTCCCAGCACCCCCATCTTTGCTCTCCACCAGCACCCCCATCATTGCTCTCTCTCTTAGCACCTGCATCATTGCTCTCTCCCAGCCCCCTATCATTGCTCTGTCCCAGCACCTCCATCATTGCTCTCTCCCAGCCCCACATCATTGCTCTCTCCCAGCCCCCCACCATTGCTCTCTCCAAGCCCCCCACCATTGCTCTGTCCCAGCACCCCCACCATTGCTCTGTCCCAGCACCCCCACCATTGCTCTGTCCCAGCACCCCCACCATTGCTCTCTCCCAGCACCCCCATCATTGCTCTCTCCCAGCACCCCCATCATTGCTCTCTCTCTTAGCACCTGCATCATTGCTCTGTCCCACCACCCCCATCATTGCTCTCTCCCAACCCCCATCATTGCTCTGTCCAGCACCCCCATCATTGCGCTGTCCCAGCACCTCCATCATTGCTCTCTCCCAGCCCCCCATCATTGCTCTCTCTCTTAGCACCTGCATCATTGCTCTGTCCCACCATCCCCATCATTGCTCTCTCCCAACCCCCATCATTGCTCTGTCCAGCACTCCCATCATTGCTCTGTCCCAGCACCTCCATCATTGCTTCTCCCAGCACCCCCATCATTTCCTCTCAGCACCCCCATCATTACTCTGTCCCAGCACCTCCATCATTGCTCTCTCCCAGCCCCCCACCATTGCTCTGTCCCAGCACCCCCATCATTGCTCTCTCCCAGCCCCCCACCATTGCTCTGTCCCAGCACCCCCATCATTGCTCTCTCCCAGCACTCCCATCATTGCTCTCTCCCAGCAACACGTCATTGCTCTCCCCTTCCCCACCATCCCCATCATTGCTCTCTCCCAGCACTCCCATCATTGCTCTCCCCTTCCCCACCATCCCCATCATTGCTCTCCCCAGCTCTATCCGCCCCATTATTGCTCTTCCCAGCCCCATCCCCTCCCCAGCATTTCAGTTAAAAAAAAAAACTTACCTCAGCTCGCTCCCCTGCAGCAGAATCCTCCTGGTTGCCGGCAGCTTTCTTCCTGACCCAGGTGCGCGCTGCATGATGACGTCATCAAGCTGCGCGCGCCTGGGTCAGGGAGGAAGTAGAGGATGAACCCTCCAGCTCCGCTGCTATTCTCCTCCTGACAGCAGCGGAGCTGTAGGAATCACTCCCTGACCGCCGCGTGCAGGGAGCAGCTGCACCTTGTGGGCCCCTTGGTGCAGCTGCATGGTGGGGACCCGGCGCAGCTGCACCGGTCGCGGTATATCCACCCCTGGACTGCTATGGGCCCCCTCGGCTCAGGGGCCCCATAGCAGTCGCCTGGTCTGCCGCCATTGGCAGTACGCCACTGTGTACGGCATATACAGTGTGTGTGTGGTGTGTACGGTGTATACAGAGTGCGTGAGTGTGGTGCGTACGGTGTATACAGAGTGCGTGTGTGTGTGGTGGTGCGTACGGCGTATACAGTGTGTGTGGTGCGTACGGCGTATACAGTGTGTGTGTGTGGTGTGTACGGCATATACAGTGTGTGTGTGGTATGTACAGCGTATACAGTGTGTGTGTGTGTGGTGTGTACGGCGTATACAGAGTGTGTGTGTGGTGAGTATGGCGTATACAGTGGATGTGTGGTGCGTACGGCGTATACAGTGTGTGTGTGGTGTGTACGGCGTATACAGAGTGTGTGTGTGGTGAGTATGGCGTATACAGTGGATGTGTGGTGCGTACGGCGTATACAGTGTGTGTGGTGCGTACGGTGTATACAGAGTGCGTGTGTGTGGTGCATACGATGTATACAGACTGTGTGTGTGTGGTGGTGCGTACGGCGTATACAGTGTGTGTGGTGGTGCGTACGGCGTATACATTGTGTGTGGTGGTGCGTACGGCGTATACAGTGTGTGTGGTGGTGCGTACGGCGTATACAGTGTGTGGTGGTGCGTACGGCGTATACAGTGTGTGTGTCGTGTGTACGGCGTATACAGTGTGTGTGGTGGTGCATACGGCATATAGAGTATGTGGTGTGTACGGCGTATACAGTGTGTGTGGTGTGTATGGCGTATACAGTGTGTGTGTGGTGTGTACGGCGTATACAGTGTGTGTGGTGGTGCGTACGGCGTATACAGTGTATGTGGTATGTACAGCATATACAGTGTGTGTGTGTGTGTGTGGTGCATACGGCGTATACAGTGTGTGTGTGTGGTGTACGGCGTATACAGTGTGTGTGTGGTGTGTACGGCTTATACAGAGTGTGTGTGTGTGGTGTGTACGGCGTATACAGTGTGTGTGGTGTACGGCGTATACAGTGTGTGTGTGTGTACGGCGTATACAGTGTGTGTGGTGTGTACGGCGTATACAGTGTATGTGGTATGTACAGCGTATACAGTGTGTGTGTGTGTGGTGTGTACGGCGTATACAGTGTGTGTGTGTGGTGTGTACGGCGTATACAGTGTGTGTGGTATGTACGGCGTATACAGTGTATGTGTGGTGCGTACGCCGTATACAGTGTGTGTGTGGTGTGTACGGCTTATACAGAGTGTGTGTGTGTGGTGTGTACGGCGTATACAGTGTGTGTGGTGTACGGCGTATACAGTGTGTGTGTGTGTGTACGGCGTATACAGTGTATGTGGTATGTACAGCGTATACAGTGTGTGTGTGTGTGTGGTGTGTACGGCGTATACAGTGTGTGTGGTATGTACGGCGTATACAGTGTATGTGTGGTGCGTACGCCGTATACAGTGTGTGTGTGGTGCGTACGGAGTATACAGTGTGTGTGTGTTGCATGCGGCGTATACAGTGTGTGTGTGTATGTGTGTGTGTAAATTAACCTTAAAGAGTAAATCAACTTTTGGGATGTTTTTAATGTGATTTAGGGTCATTAATTCTGTTTGTGGGGACCCCAATCCTTTGCTCCTTTGCTTAAAAGACCTCCTAGAAGAGCGCAGCTCAGTAGATAGGAGAGTACACTGAGCGGAGCAAATGCAGCAGAAAGTCATAGTCATGTCTCCTCACCTCTTCACTTCTAAGAGATCTTCTGAGTGATCAGGGTCTCAGATTCGCACTAATCTGCTCAAAATTATAGGACCTAAATCATGTAATATATATCCCAAAATGTAAGTTACTTTTTTTTGCATCTAATCAGTACATTGGTTCCTATATGGTCCACAGTCTGATGATGAATGGTAACAACTCCCAGTATCTCCTTACAAGATGTCCTCCTGCTAAGGACATACTGGGAGTTGTAGTTAAGTCCTCCATTCTCTGGAATTCCTATTGTTAGCAATTAGAGATGAGCGTTGTTCTACTCGAACTGTTCGCCAATCTCAAATTCGAGCTGTTTTGGGCGGTGTTCGAGCCGTTCGGCGAACACGAACAATTTGAGAAAAATTCGGCTGTTCGAGGTTATGTTCGATAACTGTTCGTGCACCAAAATCATAACTGGATTTTTTCTCAGTAATGATGAAAATTAATGTTAATACGCAGTTTGAGTGTACAGCGGGGCGGGGGGAGGGGCAGGGATGGATCTCTGCAGGAACAATGAAGATCTCCATTTTTTTCTCTTTCCCGCATTTGCAGTGGGGAGGTGCAATCTGTCAGCCTATCAGCAGCGCACACACGGAGCGAAGTGCTTTTTTTCACACAAGCAAGGGCATGTGTCATTGGCAGTGTATGTCACATGTCCTTGCCCTATAAGACCAAGCCATTTTCCCCGTCGCCACCATTTTCTCACTGCTGCAGCTGCATGTTAGACGGCACCGCTGTTGCTGTGTGCGCTATACCTTGTTAATTTCAAGCCAATTTTCGCACAAATCTACAGATAGCTTGGGAGTAGGGAATAGTTGTGATTGCAGTCCTTTTAAGGACTAGGTTACAGCATTTCCTATGACTTTTATCAGAGAGGTCTGTGCTCTTAAATAGATAGATTGTGGGAGTAAAGACTAATTGTAATTGGAGTCCTTTTCAGGACTAGGTTACATCAGTTCCTATCAGTTTTTGCCAGGCAGGTCTGTGCCAGTGCTGTGCAAGTTTTTTTCACAGCATTTAGCTGAATCTAGCAAAGCTAATCCTTTTTGGCCTATTGCAGAGTGTGTTAGTCAGTGGAGTAGCCTATCTGTGTTGCAAGATATACCACCTGTGTATAGAATACCAATTTTTTTACTGCACCTAGTGAAGTAAAATCTTTTGGGCATAGCATCATTCTATTAGTCCATCTATACTGACCTCCATCAGGTTGCAAACTGAATATAATTTTTTTCTGCATCTAGCTCTGAAAAAATATTTGGGCTTCTAGCAGTGTGTGGGACTTGTTCTATTAGTCCATCTATACTGACCTCCATCAGGTTGCAAACTGAATATAATTTTTTGTCTGCATCTAGCTCTGAAAAAATATTTGGCCTTCTAGCAGTGTGTGGGACTTTCTCTATTAGTCGATCTATACTGACCTCCATCAGGTTGCAAACTGAATATATTTTTTTTCTGCATCTACCTCTGAAAAAATATTGGGCTTGTAGCTGTGTGTGGGACTTGTTCTATTAGTCCATCTATACTGACCTCCATCAGGCTGCAAATTAAAAATAATTTTTATCTGCATCTACCTCTGAAAAAATATTTGGGCTTCTAGCTGTGTGTGGGACTTGTTCTATTAATCCATCTATACAGACCTCCATCAGGTTGCAAACTGAATAGAATTTTTTTCTGCATCTAGCTCTGAAAAAATATTTGGCCTTCTAGCAGTGTGTGGGACTTTCTCTATTAGTCCATCTATGCTGACCTCCATCAGGTTGCAAACTGAATATATTTTTTTTCTGCATCTACCTCTGAAAAAATATTGGGCTTGTAGCTGTGTGTGGGACTTGTTCTATTAGTCCATCTATACTGACCTCCATCAGGTTGCAAATTGAATATAATTTTTTTCTGCATCTAACCCAGCCAATAGTTTTGGCCTAATACCACAGTTTGGCCACTCAGCTCTGCTCGTTCCCATCCATTGTTTTTTTGTGCAAACAACTCTAGAGTTGTGAATTAGTTAACCACCAAAATGAGTGGAAAAAGGCCTGCTGCTGGTGGAAAGGGGAATAGGCGTGTTGGGAAGGGGAAAAAAGGTTGTGTCCGTGGGGTAGGTGTTAAAGCAACAGTAACATCTGCAGAAGAAAGACCATCTTCCAGCCAAACTAAAATGTCTACTTCTTTTAGCGGACAATGTGATAAGATCCCTTTCTTACGGCCACGCCAATCGCTACAAATTCCAGATGAGGCACAAAAACAGCAGGTGCTTCAACGGATATCAAGTGCTCCTTTAAGTGGGCTCTCCTCCACATCAACTTCAACATCACAAATACTCCAGTCCTCAAAGGTGTCACCCCAATCGCACTTGCTTCCTCACAGCTCCCAAATCTCCAGCTGCCCGTCTGAGTATGAGGTAGAACAGATGGTTGAGTCTGCAGAGCTGTTTACTCATACTATAGCCTGGGAATCAGAGGTCGACTCCAGCGCTTCTGTGAATCCAGACGAGGAAATGATCTGCACTGATGCCCAGAATCTTTATGAGTCGGATCCAGGACCAGACGCAGAAGGTTCTGACCATAATGTAGACCCTCATTCCCAAACTGTAACTCCTGTTGGTGGAGACAATGAGGAAGACGATGATAAGACTCAAATACCTGATTGGAGCGACAACTTTAGTTTTTTGTCAGGGCAGGAACAGGTTGGCTCTGAGGACGACGGGTGTGATAACGCACAGGGTGATGATGATGAGGTTGGAGATCCCACTTACTGTCAACCCACAGTCAGCCAAGAGATGAGGTCAGCAGAGGAGGTGGAGGAGGATGCTAGTGACGACGAGGTCAGGTTGCGCCTTCCTGGACAGAGACGTAGTACTGGAAGCACGTCAACAACTGCATCCTCAAACACAACTCTGCCTCTCACCACAAGTCGTGGTGGCTCTTCAGGTCGCATGGGTGCTAAGCCTTGCATAGCCTGGGCATTTTTTCAGATCGATAAAGATGACCCAACTCGTGTTATCTGTAACATTTGTCAGCAAAAGCTAAGTAGAGGCCAAAAAATACATAGTTTGAGTACTTCATGCATGAACCGGCACATGGACATGAAGCATAAGTTGCAGTGGGAAGCTCAGTGTGCTACAATGCGGCCTAGCCGGCCGGGCCAACCACCGTCTGCCATATCTTGTGCATCCGCGGCCTCTTCATCCTCTGTGACTGGGGGGACAGCAGTCACACCTGTTTTGGGGCGCAGACCTGCCACCTCTTTACCCGCAACAGCCAGCGTGATTGGCAGGTCATCATTTTCTTTGGAGGTGGTAACACCAGCTGGTGTTGAGCGCTGTCCGACATCGATAGCACCACCTTTGGATCAAGGCAACCTAACATGTCCGCCTGCATCTTCCTCACAGACCGGCAGTTTGCCGGGGACACCCTTATCAACCCCGTCTAAGCACAATAGCCAGCCCTCGGTCCCTCAGATGTGGACAAGTAAAAGACCATTTCCTCCTAGCCATGAGAAAGCTAAGAGGTTGAATTTCACCATCTGCAAGCTCTTGGCTACAGAAATGCTGCCTTTCCGCCTGGTGGACACAGAGGATTTTCGAGACCTTATGTCCGTCGCAGTGCCCCAGTACCAGATGCCCAGTCGGCACTACTTCTCAAAGAAAGGTGTGCCTGCGCTCCACCAGCATGTCGCACACAACATCACCGCTTCTTTGAGAAACTCTGTGTGTGACAGGGTGCATTTCACCACAGACACTTGGACGAGTAGGCATGGACAGGGGCGTTACATGTCGCTGACTGGGCACAGGGTAACTATGGTGACAGCAGGACAAGGGGCTGCTGTCCAAGTCTTGCCGTCCCCACGAGTTGTGCGTCAATCCTCTTTATGTCAAAGTTCCTCCACTGCTTCTGCCTCCTCAACTTCCTCTCGGTCTTCCACCTGCACCCAAAGCCTGTCTGGTCATGCCACCTGCTTTCTAACTGCGCAGAAGGGATCCTGCACACCTCCTTACTATGCTGGCAGTAGGGCTCAACGTCATCAGGCGGTTTTTACATTGAAATGTCTGGGAAATGTGAGTCACACAGCTGAGGAGTTGTGGTCAGCTCTGGAGAACCAATTTCATGAATGGTTGTCTCCACTGGACCTGAAACCAGGGAAGGCCGTGTGCGACAATGCTGCAAACCTGGGTGCGGCCCTTCGCCGGGGCAATGTCACACACGTGCCTTGTATGGCTCACGTGTTGAACCTGGTTGTCCAGCAATTTTTAGCCCACTATCCCAGACTAGATGGCCTTCTGCAGAGGGCACGGTCGCTGTGTGCTCACTTCCGCCGTTCGCATCCCGCAGCTCAGCGACTTACATCTCTACAGAGGTCGTTGGGCCTGCCACTTCACCGGCTAAAATGCGATGTGCCTACCCGGTGGAATTCAACTCTGCACATGTTGCAGCGACTGTGGCAGCACCGACAAGCCCTGGTGCAATACGTTCTGACGTATAGCCTGGGCCAACGAGATCCAGAGGTGGGGCAAATCACGCTGGAGGAGTGGTCTCAGATCAGGGACCTATGCACCCTTCTGCACAGTTTTGAAATGGCGACGAAGATGTTTAGTGCTGACGATGCCATTATCAGCATGACTATTCCGGTGATTTACATGCTGGAGCACATGTTAAACAGAATTCGGAGTCAGGTGGTGGCACAAGAGGAGGTGGAGGAAGTAGAGGAGGAGGAGTTGTATGCGGAAGGGCTAACATCTGCAAGGTCCAGACGGTCGGCAGCACCAAGGCGGCAGGCATGTGAGGGTGGGGGAGATGGTTTTACCAGGGCGCATGGTAGCAGCCAAACTAGTGAGGAAGGTGCAGGAGCCCAGGAAGAAGTAGAGGACGAACTGATGGAAGACTCATCAGATGAGGGAGACCTTGATCACATTTCTGTTGTGCGAGGTTGGGGGGAGAGGACAGAGGAAGGAAGCATGATTGTTACCTCGCCACCAACACAACAGGGACTTGGTGCTCCTGGATGCGCAACACACGAGTGCCTTCTTGCTGCACTACCTGCAACATGACCCTCGAATTGTGAGAATTAGAAATAATCCTGACTACTGGGTTGCCACACTGTTAGATCCCCGGTACAAAAGTAAATTTGCAGAAATTATTCCTGCCATAGAAAGGGATGCACGCATGCAGGAGTATCAGCAGAGACTGTTGCAGAATCTTACATGTGCTTTTCCACAAAATACCAGTGGTGCACGTAGTGAATCTCACAGTTCCAACTTGCCAACCGTGGGACCGTCAAGTGTTCAGCACTCAAACCGTAACAGAACCACAGTATCTGGTGGTAACATCAATTTTGCGGAATCATTTCACCACTTTTTTAGCCCATCCTTTGCAAGGCCACAGGAGACAAGAAGTCTGACACATAGTCAACGCCTAGAGACGATGGTACAGGAGTATCTCCAAGTAAACATTGAAGCCATGACTGTGTCACTGGACCCTTGCTCTTTTTGGGCTTCCAATCTGGATAAATGGCCAGAGCTAGCCACTTACGCCTTGGAGATCTTGTCATGCCCCGCAGCCAGCGTTCTGTCTGAACGTGTGTTCAGCGCTGCTGGTGGTGTGCTGACAGATAAGCGCACGCGGCTCTCCACTGATAATGTAGACAGACTCACGTTCAAAAAGATGAACAAATCATGGATCCGAAACGACTTTTCTACCCCTGTGTCATCCTGGGGAGAGTAAAAGCTTGATGATTGGTTAAAATCACCCTACCAACCGTTTTAAGCTTTCAAATTACTAATCATGTTTATCTGTATCTTGGCTGGAAAATAATTTGGGCTTTGTAGCAGTGTGCAGCACTGATTCTATTAGGCTATCTATAATAAGCTCCACCAGATTTAAAATTACTAATCATGTTTATCTGTATCTTGACTGGAAAATAATTTGGGCTTTGTAGCAGTGTGCAGCACTGATCCTATTAGGCCATCTATACTAAAGCTTCACCAGATTTAAAATTAATAATAATTTTTAGCTGCATCTAGCCCGGAAAATAATTTTGGGGCTCCGAGATGCGCAAGACACATAAGTGCCTTCTTGCTGCACTACCTGCAGCATGACCCTCATATTGTCAGAATTCGAAGTAATCATGACTACTGGGTTGCCACACTCTTAGATCCCCCAAACTTTTTCGATCAACCTTTTCATTTTAATAAAGCCCAAAAAAATGGTCATTTTTGAAATTATAAGCATTAGCAGGTTGTTAGAACTGAAATCAAACAGTTTTCAACTCAAAACTTTATTCTAGGTGATGTTACATTTTCACATAGGACCCCTTGTTCGAAAGGAGCTTCTGAACTCTCTCGTCCATTGAATTTGTCAGGTTTTGGATGGTTTCTGCTTCAATTGTTTTGCATGAGGACAGAATACCCTCCCAGAGCTGTTGCTTAGATGTGAACTGCCTCCCGCCATCATAGACACTCCTTTTAATGATGCTCCAAAGGTTCTGAATGGGGTAGAGGTCAGGGGAGCATGGGGGTCACACCATAAGTTTGTCCCCTTTTATGCCCATATCAGCCAGAGATGCAGATGTTTTATGTGCAGCATGAGATGGTGCATTATCATGCAAAAAAATGATCTTGCTGTGAAATACACGGTTCTTCTTCTTGAACCATGGCAGGAAGTGCTGTTTGAGAAAATGCACATACATTATGGAGTTCATCTTTAGCGCCTTCAGGTATCCTAAAGGGGCCGACAATCTCTCTCCCCATGATTCCAGCCCAAAACATTACTCCACCTCCTCCTTGTTGGCGCTGTAGCCGTGTTTGCGTGGGGTGTCCATCAACCAGCCATCCTCCACTCCATCCATCTGGACCATCGAGCGCTGCACGGCACTCATCCGTGAACAAAACAGTTTTGAAATCAGTCTTCATGTAATGTTTGGCCCACTGTAGCCGTTTCTGCTTGTGTGAAGTGGATAGAGGAGGTCGACAGGATGGCGTATGCACAGCTGCAAACCTCTGAAGGACCCTGCATCTTGTTGTTCGGGGGACGTTGGAGGCACCAGCAGCTTCAAAAACTTGTCTGCTGCTATGACAAGGCTTTTTTGCCGCTGCTCTTTCAACCTGACGTAATTGCCTGTAGGAAAGAGTCCTCAATTTGCCCTTATCAGCACGCACACGTGTGTACTGTGAATCAGCTACATACTTCTTGATTGCCAAGACACTTCATCCTGATCATCGCACAATGTTGATTGTAGTCATGCCTTGACCTAAACACTCCACAATTTGTTGCTTCTCAGCAGCCGACACATCCTTTTTCTTTCCCATTTTGGCAGAAAATATAGGCTGCTTAATAATGTGAGACAGCCTTCTTAAGTAGTCTTGCCTTTCATTGGACACACCTGCCAAACTAATTAGCACAGGTGTCTGCAATTGCTTACAGTGATATAAAGAGCCCTGACACACATCACCATCAATGAGTTTAACTGACAAACAAACAAATTCTTCCCTTATCACTCCTAAACACTTTTTGCATAATAATTTGGAACACAGTGTACATGTGCTTTTCCACAAAACACCAGTGGTTCACGTAGTGAATCTTACAGTTCTAACTTGCCAACCGTGGTCTGTATGGAGTTGTTCAATAAAGGGCCCAAAATTAAGATAACATAGATGGGAGAGGTCTCTATGAATAGGAATTCCTAAGTATTTGATACCCTGTGAGGGCCAGGCAAAGGGAAAGTTGGACTGGATGGAATCCTATATGGATTTGGGGTGGGAGACATCGAGGGCCTCAGACTTCGCTGCATTGATTTTAAAATTTGACCATGTAACAAAGTGATCTATTTCAGCCATAACAGCATGGATGGATATATGTGATTGAGTGATATATACTAGGACATCATCAGCAAATAGAGAGCACTTGTACTCGGTGCCTCCCACCTCAATCCACCTAATATTGGGGTTATGGCGAATTGATGAGAGCAGGTGCTCCGTCACTAGGATGTATAAGAGAGGGGACAGAGAACATCCCTGCCTTGTCCCATTGGTGATTGTGAAAGGTGATGAAAATGTTCTGACGCGCCCCCTGGGCCTTGGGACACCCGGAGCCGGACCCTTTTTGGTGGATGCTGGTGGTTGTAGTCTCCGTGGCGGCGACCCGGTTCCGTGGCTCAGGGCGGTCAAACCAGTGGCGGAACTATTTATGTGGTTTTGATGTTTAAATGTCCGACTACGCCACCCGTGGATTGCGGTCAGAGTGAACCGCCGCTCCAGGGCAGACCGCTGAGGCTGGTGTTGGTGCAGCAGAGCGTAGCATAACTCCCCACGGGAGGAGTATAGCCTCAGGGCAGTGTATGCGGAGGATGGGGGTGATGGTGCAGGGCAGCAGCAGTAATGACACGGAGTCAGTGATGCAGTCCAGGGCCTTTACTCACAGTTCTTATTATCCAGACCACATCTGCAGGTAATGGCTGCCCACGTCGTACTGTGCTCACCAGGTGAGGGGCTCAGACAACTCCCAGATAACTTTGGAGCGCTTCACAGGACCCCCTTTGTGTGTCCTTTGTCTGGCCTTTCTTACCAACCCTTCTGTCCGGCTGCCTCAGGCCTCCTCTTGGTAAACTTGGCGCCAGTTTCCCTGACCCTATGTGGTGCCTTCCTAGCGGGTGTAGCGAGGGGCTGTGCCACATAAAATGTCAGAGCCTCCGGTTTCTAGCTGAGGGTCGTTTCCTGCCTCCACTAGTTTCGGGGACCGGTCTCCCCCTTTGGCCTGACCCCTCCACGCAGGTGGATTCGGGCGTGCGGTGGCGACTCGCTCGTCCGCACCCCTGGGATCCCTTCGTTCCTCGTTCCTGGAGCCTTCTCCGCTCCTCTTCCTTCCTTCTCCCTCTTGCAGGCCTGGGCCTCTGTTACTAGGCCCGCCTCCGGAGCAGAGCTCATGCAGAGCCCCTGCTCCCTGTCACTTCTGCTCAGACTTCTCTGCACTGAACTAAGATGGTGCCCACCTTTTATACTCCCTTCTCAATGCACCCAGGAACTGCTTCCTCCCTGCTCCTGCACTACAGGGTTCCCCTTCCTCAGTGTTCCCTCCCCCCACTCCAGCCAGGGACAGGGACTGTCGTGCCCATCTCAGGGGCATATTGGTCGCCCTGCCCCACGGCAATGTGGTGTAATGCATGCAGGTGTCGGGTCCTGATCCACACTACATCCTTACCTGAGAGTGAGATATCACACATCTGGGTGAGGTGCAATACCTCTGTAGCAACCGAGCCCTCAGGGTGCTACAGTTCCATTTATCTTCAGCCTAGGTGACGTATTGCGATACAGGGCCGTGATTTTGGCTATAAAAGGGTCCCCTAGACCCCTACCCCAAGCTTTTTAAGAGAATCATATATGGCGTGCCAGGAGACTCTATGGAATGCTTTCTCAGCATCCAACGAGAGTATCTAATTACAAATTTTTAACTGCATCTAGCCCAGGAAATACTTTGTGCCTAGTAGCAGTGTCTGCTAGTCAGCGGATTATCCCGGCTGTTAAGCAAGCTACACCACCTGTAGTTTGGACACTTAATTTTTTCAAAGGAAATGCTTCGGGACCATGGGATACTCAGTGAAGAGCATCAGGAGGCACCCCAAGGCATAGGGGCTGGGACTGGCAGTAGGATGCCTTGCGGTGGACAGCCGAGCTCGATCCTTATAAAAGCTTTTTAACTGCAGCAGCTTTAGTGGACGCTACTGGAGCTGGAATTACGCGGCTGCTGGCATGAGACTTGCCCTCCAATAGATCCTTGTAAATGGATTTAAAGTGTATTCATTCAAATTAGAGAGACAATTTAAATTAAAAAGCTTAGAGCTGCCTCCACCACAGGGGGGCTCGCTCGACCCACCAGCGGACAGGCACCAGTATTGGGAGAGGGGGGCTGGCCGTCAGGGTTCACCGCGGCTCTGGCACAAACCCGGCGACACGGAGGTGGCACGGGCAGGAGCGGACTGAACGTGTCGGCTTCTCACTTTTTGGATTTTAGAAGGGCATGACATGCCTATATCTGTGTCTCCCCCTCCTTTTACTCCTCCAACTCTTTTATTTTCGCATGACTATATGTACTTGTCACTTTTCCATGTGTTAGTTATGTCTTCTGAGCAGTTTGTCAGCTTTTGGACACCTTTGAAGGTGTTTTCTATGTGTTTCTATGTGTTTTTGTTTGCCTGCCATTGGTTTTAACGGTGTTCGAAGGTGTTCGACGAACAGTTCGACGAACAGTTCGGCGAACACACGGGTGTTCGACGAACCGAACCGAACTCGAACACTACGGGGGTGGCTCAACACTATTAGCAATGCCCTTCCTTCACCAATTTTATCTCCTTACCATTGCTAAGGACATACTGGGAGTTGTAGTTAAGTCCTCCATTCTCTGGAATTCCTATTGTTAGCAATGCCCTTCCTTCACCAATTGCAAATACAAAGGATCCATCCATGGGGTGAGATCTTGGGAATAATTGAATCGTAACTACATTTAAAAAAAAAAAAAAAATCTCCTATTCTTAATAATTACCGTATTTTTCGGACTATAAGATGCACTTTTTTCCTCCAAAATTTTGGAGGAAAGTGGGGGGTGCGTCTTATAGTCCGAATACTATATTATTGTATGGCCGCATGGTGGTGGGTGTGGGGGAGCCACAGGGGTGGATTAAGAGTAGCAAGTGCCCCGGGCAGTTTAGAAGGCGCGGCCCCCCACCCCCCACACACACACACATGCACACATACCTGTATGTATGACATGTCACATGATCCCCTGTGATAGATCATGTGATAGTTCACGTGAAATTAATTTGGCACAATATTAATTATAATAATTTTTTTTATGCTGTGTGCCCACTACGCGTTTTTTAAGCTTTTCCGCAGCGGCAATTCCGCTGCAGAAACGCTTAAAAAAACGATTGGTAGAAGGTCTGCCATGTTCCCCAATGATAATCCGCATGTGCTGTGCACATGCTGCGGAAATTTCCGCTGCGGATTATCATTGCGGAAATATACGCAGCACTAACAATTATTTTGCGGAAGCGTGGCGCTTTCGCCACCATTGACTTGCATTGGAACACATGGAATCCGCATCACTGCATCTGTACATGCAGATTCCATGCGTTTCAATGTGCGGATGGTACCCGGGTTTGGAGAAAAGGAGACTCTCCTCCGGACCAGGGTACCATAGAACCTGTAAAAAAAGAATAAAATAAAAAATAAATATTATACTTACCTTCTGATGGCCCCCGGTGTCTTTATCCGATGCGTCCTGGCTTGCCAGCAGCTCGCGATGGTCTGAAAAGGACCTGCCGTGACGTCATTTAGTCATGTGACGGGTCACGCGACCGCTGACGTCAGCAGACCATCAGAAGGTAATTATATATTTATTTTTCACCATTCTTTTACGGTCACACTATATAAATCCATGCCGGTTGCATGGATTTATATAGTGTGACCAAGTTGTCAAGTACTTTCCAAGTGATGCTAAAATCGCTTGGAAAGCGCTTGTCAACCCGCATGCGGAAATGCATGTGAAGAACGCTTCACATCCGCATGTCCCTGGCAGGTAATTTTATGACTCAATATTGAGCACACGTAACCATCTATACACAGCAGGAGGCCGCACTGCGCCATCTATACACAGCGGGAGGCCGCACGTAGCCATCTATACACAGCAGGAGGCCGCACGTAGCCATCTATACACAGCAGGAGGCCGCACGGTGCCATCTATACACAGCAGGAGGCCGCACGGTGCCATCTATACTCAGCAGGAGGCCGCACGGTGCCATCTATACTCAGCAGGGAGCCGCACGGTGCCATCTATACACAGCAGGGAGCCACACGGTGCCATCTATACACAGCGGGAGGCCGCACGGTGCCATCTATACACAGCAGGAGGCCGCACGGTGCCATCTATACACAGCAGGAGGCCGCACGGTGCCATCTATACACAGCAGGAGGCCGCACGGAGCCATCTATACACGGCAGGAGGCCGCACGGAGCCATCTATACACAGCGGGAGGCCGCACGGTGCCATCTATACACAGCGGGAGGCCGCACGGTGCCATCTATACACAGCGGGAGGCCGCACGGTGCCATCTATACACAGCGGGAGGCCGCACGGTGCCATCTATACACAGCGGGAGGCCGCACGGTGCCATCTATACACAGCGGGAGGCCGCACGGTGCCATCTAAACACAGCAGGGAGCCGCACGGTGCCATCTATACACAGCGGGAGGCCGCACGGAGCCATCTATATGCAGCGTGAGGCAGCACGGAGCCATCTATACACAGCGTGAGGCAGCACGGAGCCATCTATACACAGCGTGAGGCAGCACGGAGGCATCTATACACGGCAGGAGGCCGCACGTAGCCATCTATACACAGCGGGAGGCCGCATGGTGCCATCTATACACAGTGGGAGGCCGCACGGAGCCATCTATACACAGCGCGAGGCAGCACGGCGCCCCCCCCCAGAGACAGCAGGAGGCCACACGGCGCCATCTATACTCAGCAGGAGGCCGCACGCAGTCACGCACACACACAAACATATACATACACGCATAAACACATTTGAAACACAAAAATACATATAAACCGACATCACACAATGATATCTGCCTGCACACACATACATACATACACATACACACAGACAGACTCACACACACACACCCACACACTCACCATCCCTCGGCTTGGCTCCAGTCCTCCTGGCTCCTGCTCCTCTCCGGTGGTAAGTAGCAGTGCAGGCCGGGCGCGCACTGCGTGACGTCACAGCTAGGAGACACGGCCGCGCACAGGGTCGTGTCTCCTAGCAGTGACGCGGCCGGGCCAGCAGAGGGAAGTTAACTGCTGCAGTGCTGGCCCGGCCGAAGAAGAAGCAGCGGCTGTGCTGGGGGAGTGGTCCGGGGCCCCCCCTGCCACTGTCTGCCGGTATGTGCCGCGGGGTTGCACATATAATGAGGGCAATCCGGTCATAGAGACCCGAGGCCCCGGGCGGTAGCCCGGATTGCCCTCATTATAATCCACCTATGGGGAGCCGCAGCGGGGGATCAGCGGGGCGCAGGATTTTACAAATCGCAGAAAACCCATTTGATGTTAATTGTTTGGGCTTTTCTCATGCGCCGAGCATCACTCACGAGAAAAACAAGCTTCAAAGAACAAATGAGAGGAGACAGTCCATGCATTATGTGTCACGGTGGCTTGTCATTACCAACCCCCTTGCTGCAGCGCTCCCTAAATTCCCGACAATGTAGAAAAACCTTGTCCACACGTCACGGCTCTGAGCTGACTAGTCCTGGAGGATCGTGAGGTTCCTTCCTTACATCTCTCCTCAATTATCTCGGCTTCTGTAGAATAGGCCGAGTCTAATGGGATGAAAAATGCGGCTGCAGAATAAAGGTTCTCTGGCATTTATCTACTCTGTGATCACCGTTCCTAATCCAATCATGGAGGCGTTCCTGGCTGTTACAAGGAATTAGTAGGATTTCTAAAGTGTGACAGGCGAGGGTACAGCGCCTGTGCCTGTCATGGATTCTCAATAGAGGTGGCTGGGAATGGTCGCTCTCCACTGAAATGATCGGGGGGTGCACATACTTCCCACAAGAAAGCACTTGAATTGCCAACGTCAATCTATTCTATAGCTGTAACTTTAGCCTTAAAGGAATTGATACAGTGGGTTACATCTGGTGCCCGGGGGGCAGTGTTTGGTTAACTCTGTGTCCCTCTGAAGAAGCTAAAAAAGTGAAACGCGTGTTTAGGAGAGTGGCAGGCACATAATGGGTAAGGATCTCCTCATTACTGGTACTCAGGCGCAAAATATGTAGAATTTACACTACACTAGGGATGAGCGAACCCCGTGGATGTTCGGTTTCGACCAAACTTTAGTCCAAAGTTTGGTTCGGGTACCAGAACTTGAACCCGAACCCCATAGAAGACAATGGAGACACAAACTTTGATGCTGTAAAATGGTCGTAGTAAGGGCTAGGAGGTCTCTCACTCTTAAAACATACTTGTCAGTGTTCGGAGTTCAGCATTGGACACTAGGTGTCCGGTATGAACCCCAAACTTTACAGTTCGGGTTCGCTGATCTCTACACAACACTCGTTATACTGTTGTACTAATACATTACACGTCTAGTCCCTGTGATTGACTATATATTCATTGTTGAGGACGCTCTTGCAGATGTGTCTAATCTCTGATGTCACGCCATCTGGAGGCTGAATCTTGAACTAAGTGCTCTTGTAATACAGGTTTTAATATTACGCTAATAAAATATATACTGTATACTGTACAATAGCTTTCTGACCCCGTTACACAGTTTTTGAGCACTTGAGCTGAAGTTGTTAAAGCTCAATTGGTGTTTTGCATAGTCTGAGGGGGCTATAGGTGTAATTCAGCTGAGATTTTGACTTCGATGCGTGTTGCAGTTACATTGGCATAATACTCTGTTCCATGTGCAATATTATGTAGAACAGAGTTTTGATTCTAAATGGACTGTAGATAAAACAGTATGTCCTGGAACAGTACCAATACACATGCTCTGTAACTTGTCATCCACTCTTTTGAAGTGGACGATTCCTCATTATCAGCATTCTGTCAGCACTATAGGTCCCGGGACATCCCTTCTCTCATTACTCAGCACGTATTGCTTCCGCCATTGCTTAATGAGATGCCTGCAATTAACTGAAAGACTGAATCTCTGTTAAGCCTGCATATACAGTTTGACAGGCAGGAACAAAGAGACAAAGGCCAAGCCCCACTTCCGGTAATCCATATAGGGGGGTTTCTGCTGCTAGAGACAAATTACACTTAGACAAAAGGGAGACCCTACCGGCCGACACTTTTAGGTTATCTAACCCCTGAAAAGTAACTCCAACTTAATTGAACTTTATAAAGGGATTTTGCACATTATCTATCGAATGAGATCAAGTACAGGAACCATTTAATTTGTATTAGGGTTCAACTCACCTGCAAACACCATGGGTTTCGCAGGCTTAAAGCCGGGCAGAGCCACTGGCTGCTTCAGTAAATGCAGAGTGTCTCCTATTTGTGCTTCCTGTGCGTCCTTCATCCCAGCGATTAGATAACCTACTTGCCCAGGATATCTAGGAAACAATGAGAGTAATATATATTCACAATTAGTGCAGATTCATCAAATTCTACATTGAATATCAGGTACAAATCAGCCATAAAAGAAGGTAGCAACGGCTCTGAGACCCAGCACTGCATAAGTTCACTACAGCTACATACAGCTGGCACTAGAGGGCGCTCACTGGAGACAGACTTCTACTGCTGCGGTTGGGTCCAATACTAGCTGTACATAATCACATGTCAACAGCTCCCCCTGGTGGTGGCTGCATGCAGCAAAAATAGTGTTTCATCTAGTTACATTCATTTAAGTCAGAAATGCTGTGACATTAGTCAGCACTGAATTTTGGATGTAAAACTATTTTGGATCTATCAACATATATGTTATAACTTCCCAGAGCCTAAATACCACATCAGAGAGCTCTGCTAATCGCACTGTAACAAGCTGAGAACCATCATACGGCCATAACAGATTTGTAACTTTCCATAACACAATATTGGCATTTTATTTGCTTTAATAACAGAATCCCCTTTCAGCTCTGCTCTCTCCTGGGCATCAAACACACATGTATATTCATAGAAAGCAGCACCGACAGGAGCATCAGTACTGCATGCAGGATTAGAGCGCCATCTAGTGGCACTATAAGAATATTCCTAGTGTGCTAAAATGTCGCTCTATTATATCCGGCACAGGGTCGTACACAATTTTAAATGCTTTGGATATCGGAAAAAATTACTTTAAAAAAATGATGGAAAAACCCTTTTAAAAAGACACAGAAAGCAATAAGGAAAAAGCACAAACAAAAGAAGTGGTGCTGAGATGGCCGGCTGCAGTTTATGCAGATCCTTGGGTGACAAAGTGCATGTGGGATAATCTTCACTTTTACAATTTGTTTTTTATCCTTGCCTTCTAAAAGCTATAAAACTTTTTTTCCCAGTAGATTCGTTGTATCTGGGCTTTTTTTCCAGTAGATTCGTTGTATCTGGGCTTTTTTTCCAGTAGATTCGTTGTATCTGGGCTTTTTTCCCAGTAGATTAGTTGTATCTGGGCTTTTTTCCCAGTAGATTCGTTGTATCTGGGCTTTTTTCCCAGTAGATTCGTTGTATCTGGGCTTTTTTTCCAGTAGATTCGTTGTATCTGGGCTTTTTTCCAGTAGATTCGTTGTATCTGGGCTTTTTTTCCAGTAGATTCGTTGTATCTGGGCTTTTTTTCCAGTAGATTCGTTGTATCTGGGCTTTTTTTCCAGTAGATTCGTTGTATCTGGGCTTTTTTCCCAGTAGATTCGTTGTATCTGGGCTTTTTTCCCAGTAGATTCGTTGTATCTGGGCTTTTTTTCCCAGTAGATTCGTTGTATCTGGGCTTTTTTCCAGTAGATTCGTTGTATCTGGGCTTTTTTCCCAGTAGATTCGTTGTATCTGGGCTTTTTTCCAGTAGATTCGTTGTATCTGGGCTTTTTTCCAGTAGATTCGTTGTATCTGGGCTTTTTCCCAGTAGATTCGTTGTATCTGGGCTTTTTTTCCAGTAGATTCGTTGTATCTGGGCTTTTTTCCAGTAGATTCGTTGTATCTGGGCTTTTTTCCCAGTAGATTCGTTGTATCTGGGCTTTTTTTCCAGTAGATTCGTTGTATCTGGGCTTTTTTCCAGTAGATTCGTTGTATCTGGGCTTTTTTCCCAGTAGATTCGTTGTATCTGGGCTTTTTTCCAGTAGATTCGTTGTATCTGGGCTTTTTTCCAGTAGATTCGTTGTATCTGGGCTTTTTCCCAGTAGATTCGTTGTATCTGGGCTTTTTTTCCAGTAGATTCGTTGTATCTGGGCTTTTTTCCAGTAGATTCGTTGTATCTGGGCTTTTTTTCCAGTAGATTCGTTGTATCTGGGCTTTTTTTCCAGTAGATTCGTTGTATCTGGGCTTTTTTTCCAGTAGATTCGTTGTATCTGGGCTTTTTTTCCAGTAGATTCGTTGTATCTGGGCTTTTTTCCCAGTAGATTCGTTGTATCTGGGCTTTTTTCCAGTAGATTCGTTGTATCTGGGCTTTTTTTCCAGTAGATTCGTTGTATCTGGGCTTTTTTCCAGTAGATTCGTTGTATCTGGGCTTTTTTTCCAGTAGATTCGTTGTATCTGGGCTTTTTTTCCAGTAGATTCGTTGTATCTGGGCTTTTTTCCCAGTAGATTCGTTGTATCTGGGCTTTTTTCCAGTAGATTCGTTGTATCTGGGCTTTTTTTCCAGTAGATTCGTTGTATCTGGGCTTTTTTCCCAGTAGATTCGTTGTATCTGGGCTTTTTTCCCAGTAGATTCGTTGTATCTGGGCTTTTTTCCCAGTAGATTCGTTGTATCTGGGCTTTTTTCCAGTAGATTCGTTGTATCTGGGCTTTTTTCCCAGTAGATTCGTTGTATCTGGGCTTTTTTCCAGTAGATTCGTTGTATCTGGGCTTTTTTTCCAGTAGATTCGTTGTATCTGGGCTTTTCCCAGTAGATTCGTTGTATCTGGGCTTTTTTCCAGTAGATTCGTTGTATCTGGGCTTTTTTCCCAGTAGATTCGTTGTATCTGGGCTTTTTTTCCAGTAGATTCGTTGTATCTGGGCTTTTTTTCCAGTAGATTCGTTGTATCTGGGCTTTTTTCCAGTAGATTCGTTGTATCTGGGCTTTTTTCCAGTAGATTCGTTGTATCTGGGCTTTTTTCCCAGTAGATTCGTTGTATCTGGGCTTTTTTTCCAGTAGATTCGTTGTATCTGGGCTTTTTTTCAGTAGATTCGTTGTATCTGGGCTTTTTTCCAGTAGATTCGTTGTATCTGGGCTTTTTTTCCAGTAGATTCGTTGTATCTGGGCTTTTTTTCCAGTAGATTCGTTGTATCTGGGCTTTTTTTCCAGTAGATTCGTTGTATCTGGGCTTTTTTCCCAGTAGATTCGTTGTATCTGGGCTTTTTTCCAGTAGATTCGTTGTATCTGGGCTTTTTTTCCAGTAGATTCGTTGTATCTGGGCTTTTTTCCAGTAGATTCGTTGTATCTGGGCTTTTTTTCCAGTAGATTCGTTGTATCTGGGCTTTTTTCCCAGTAGATTCGTTGTATCTGGGCTTTTTTCCAGTAGATTCGTTGTATCTGGGCTTTTTTCCCAGTAGATTCGTTGTATCTGGGCTTTTTTTCCAGTAGATTCGTTGTATCTGGGCTTTTTTTCCAGTAGATTCGTTGTATCTGGGCTTTTCCCAGTAGATTCGTTGTATCTGGGCTTTTTTCCAGTAGATTCGTTGTATCTGGGCTTTTTTCCCAGTAGATTCGTTGTATCTGGGCTTTTTTCCAGTAGATTCGTTGTATCTGGGCTTTTTTCCAGTAGATTCGTTGTATCTGGGCTTTTTTTCCCAGTAGATTCGTTGTATCTGTGCTTTTTTCCCAGTAGATTCGTTGTATCTGGGCTTTTTTTCCAGTAGATTCGTTGTATCTGGGCTTTTTTTCCCAGTAGATTCGTTGTATCTGGGCTTTTTTTCCCAGTAGATTCGTTGTATCTGGGCTTTTTTCCAGTAGATTCGTTGTATCTGGGCTTTTTTCCCAGTAGATTCGTTGTATCTGGGCTTTTTTCCAGTAGATTCGTTGTATCTGGGCTTTTTTCCCAGTAGATTCGTTGTATCTGGGCTTTTTTCCCAGTAGATTCGTTGTATCTGGGCTTTTTTTCCAGTAGATTCGTTGTATCTGGGCTTTTTTTCCAGTAGATTCGTTGTATCTGGGCTTTTTTTCCAGTAGATTCGTTGTATCTGGGCTTTTTTTCCAGTAGATTCGTTGTATCTGGGCTTTTTTTTCCAGTAGATTCGTTGTATCTGGGCTTTTTTTCCAGTAGATTCGTTGTATCTGGGCTTTTTTTCCAGTAGATTCGTTGTATCTGGGCTTTTTTCCAGTAGATTCGTTGTATCTGGGCTTTTTTCCCAGTAGATTCGTTGTATCTGGGCTTTTTTTCCAGTAGATTCGTTGTATCTGGGCTTTTTTTTCCAGTAGATTCGTTGTATCTGGGCTTTTTTTCCAGTAGATTCGTTGTATCTGGGCTTTTTTCCCAGTAGATTCGTTGTATCTGGGCTTTTTTCCAGTAGATTCGTTGTATCTGGGCTTTTTTTCCCAGTAGATTCGTTGTATCTGGGCTTTTTTTTCAGTAGATTCGTTGTATCTGGGCTTTTTTTCCCAGTAGATTCGTTGTATCTGGGCTTTTTTCCCAGTAGATTCGTTGTATCTGGGCTTTTTTCCCAGTAGATTCGTTGTATCTGGGCTTTTTTCCAGTAGATTCGTTGTATCTGGGCTTTTTTTTCCAGTAGATTCGTTGTATCTGGGCTTTTTTTCCCAGTAGATTCGTTGTATCTGGGCTTTTTTCCCAGTAGATTCGTTGTATCTGGGCTTTTTTCCCAGTAGATTCGTTGTATCTGGGCTTTTTTTCCCAGTAGATTCGTTGTATCTGGGCTTTTTTCCCAGTAGATTCGTTGTATCTGGGCTTTTTTCCAGTAGATTCGTTGTATCTGGGCTTTTTTTCCAGTAGATTCGTTGTATCTGGGCTTTTTTTGCAGTTAGAGCTGTAGTTTTTATAAATGTTTTCTGATCTTTTTATTACTTTTCTTGGTGAGGCAAAGTGAACAAAATAAACTCCAGAGATTCTGCCGCTTCATCTTTTTTTTTCTTTTTCATTCCATCATCCACTCGATAGGATTTCTAGAAGATATTGTTTTTAGTTTTAACACGAACAGATGTGGTGAAGCCAAAAATGATGTAACGGGAGAATTTAACTTTGCAGGCTCAGGTCACCGAAAACATCCAATGGCTTTACCGCTACAGTGTAGAGTAAAATGACCAATCTGATATTAATCCCAGTTATGGGACGGGCTTCATAGTTGTACAATCATGGAAGACATGGAGGCCTTCAGTAGGATCCTTGGCTGTCAAGACAATGCCATTGCCACATAACACTCATATGATTGATGACATGACATGGCTTTATAACTGATGGGGAGCCGTACCCCTTCAAGCCCACTGATTCTCAGAAAGAGGGGGATGCTGTCTTTGCCTGCACAGGGGCCCCCTAAGGCTATGTGCCCACGATGCAGAAATGCTCCGGTTTTTTCCTGAACATTTCTGTATCTCCCTGGCATGTGGATTTTATATGCGTTTTTTTCAGCCAGGGACAAGCGTTTGTCACGCGTTTTGCACATGTGATTTCGCATGCGGGTGGTCAAGCGCTTTCCAAAAGATTTTAGCATCACATGGAAAAGTGCTTGACAACTTAGTCACACTATATAAATCCATGCAACCGGATTAGCAGGATCCCCCAACAATTTCTTAAGCAATGAGAAAATGCAGTCCCTAATGATGTCCTCTGACAATAAGCGGATCACAGACAGCAGATGCATTGGGTTCTGCATTTCTTGGAGAATGGGATGGGGCAGCTTCTGTCTTCTCAGTGATACAATCAGGAAGGAGATGCAGCGTGAGACAATCCCTGTCTAGATCTTTGATCTGATCATCAATACAGAGGGCTGATTGGTGAAGACAGAGGGAAAGGCTAATTAAATTATTTAAAAAAAACTTAGTTTTTCGGCTGGCACTTCCTCTGGGGTCAGTATGCCAACCTCATTGACTTCATAGCACTTGCCAGAGTGGGCAGACACGATTTATTGCCTTTACACACGTCACCTCCACACAGGGCGATGCGGCTACGACGCCTCTGTAGTGATCAAACGTGGAGTCAAATAGCAGGGCTTTAAGAGGGCTGCCCTTTTCAATCTTGGGACTAAAACACAAAAATAAGACATCCTGTTAAAGGGGATAAAGGTAAGTAAACCGCGTTCAGTCCAGAGTGATGAATTCCAAAAGACAAAGTTTATTCCGCCATCACATAACGTTTCGACCTGTTATAGGTCTTTATCAAGTATATACAAAGACATACAGGGATACTGATCCCCTTTAAGGAAAATCAGTGGCCAGAACCCTTTAAATTCCCCTTAAATGGTCCAAAACTGAAACTGTGGGAACAATATAATCCACTTAGGGTTCAGCAAACTTACAGTCAAGGGTTTGATAAAATGATCTACACCCTTGTGTCTCTAGAAAGCATGGCGGACGTTCACGTGCTGAAAATGCCGACCAGTGCTGGAGTGAGCGGAGGTCCGCAGCTTGTGACACTCCTGCTGTAGTGAAACTACAGGTCCCAGCAGGCTGACGGTCTCTCATCAAGTTATGCTGGGAGCCGCAGTTTCACAAATAGTGCTAGAGGATCCATGTCAGAAATATGAGGCTGCCACTAGGGTTTCTCCCACAAATATGTAATCGGACGTGGAGCAGATCTGCACGTGGATGAGCCATATTCTCTATCTGTGAACATACTACTCCTTCACTCAGATTCTAAGTGGTTCTGCAGCGCATCTGTGCAGAGCAAGCTGTCAATCAAAATCCAGGCCGGGTTTACAGCCGTCGCCCCTGATATAGCGAGCGGTGCTGTGATCCAAGACTGTAGCCGCTCCGTGCACAACGATGAGTGAAGGCCGGCGGCTGCAGGGAGGAAAGAAGTTAATTTTCTCCCGGTACCTGGACTATCAATAAGGCGGCCGGGCAGCATTGTAACAATATTTATCTGCAGATTAACCCTATACCTGCAGGTACATAGCATTTTCCAAGGTGACAGGTTCCCTTTAATAAAGAGAAGATGGATAGAGCCGCATTAGTCCGTACTCACGGTGGAAGCCTCCTGACAACTTCTTGAAGAACACTTTCCACATTTGTTCCAAGCTTCCCCGACATCTAATAGAAATAAACAGAGAAATGAATTTCTTAATACAGTTTAGAACTCGGCTACAACGAATCAGAAGAAATGAAACCTGTTTGAAGCTGACAAGCAATCAAGCCCCTCCGTAAGCCACACAGAACATGGCTACTTATGTCATCTGCAGGTGATTAAAGGAACCTGTCATGCTGAAATGGTATAAGATCTGTAGGGGGTGTTGTAGAGCAGAGAAGTTGATCAGACTGATAGACATATCTGTGGGAAGAGAGTCAGCAAAACTGGCATTTTATGCAGTGAAAAGTCCTGCCGTATGTACACTAGTCCAGTGGGCGGTCCTACTAAGTGATTGACAGTTCCCTGTATGACCATGCAGGCAAAGATAGCTGTCAATCACTAGTAGGACCGCCCACTGGACTCATCTGTACAAACAGCAGGATTCCACTGAATAAATTGATACAGGAAAAACATCTATCTTTGTACCGTATTAGCCAGTAGATAGAAGAGTATTTAGATTTGAGAGTCCTCAGTGGTTGATACCATCTTTTCCGTTAGCCATTAAAAGGTAACAAATTGCAGACTTTCCAGACTACTCAGGTCTCAGGTCTGCCTGATGAAGAAGCCGGAGTAGTCTGGAAAGCTTGCAATTTGTTACCATCTTTTCAGTTAGCCATTAAAGGTATCAACCACTGAAGACTCTCAAATCTAATGAATAAATTACAATTTATACTGAATCTTCTCCCACAAACCTATATATCGTTCTGCTCAGTTTCTCACGGATAAAACCTGTACATCTGAATGGGGCTTTAATGTTGTTATTACAATCATGTAACCGCAGATCACAAAATCTTTCATATGATCATTTTTTTAACACCTGAAACCCCAATGGGTCGTTCTTAGACCTGTGTGGCTTACCAAGCCCAATTTCTAAAAGTTGCAAGAGTGCTGTAAAATAGGAAGCTGCACATTTCTGCGCAAAAATGATGCGTCACAAAAGTTTTTTTTTTAACACCAAAAATTGATGTAAATTCCTCGCTACATTGCCCCTTTTCCAGCCACATTTTGTAGAAAAAAATAAAAAGACAAGGTACAGACAGCGGAGTTAAATTTGCCTACAGGAATGATTTTGATCTGGAGCGCATCGTACCCGGATACAGTCACTAGCGGGAACGTCAAACATCTTCTCAATTTGTTTCTCCACCCTTTCCGGATCTGCATTCTTCAAGTCTATCTAAAAGAATTAGTATAAATACTAATTATTTATCAAAGCTGGACAACATCTAGAAACCATATAAGAAAACTGGCTTAAAATATAGTGTGAACAAGAGTTTAGGGAGAGATGTACAACTGGCACTGGCCTATAAAAGGGATTGTGTAATCGTACAAAACTAGCAAAAATGTAAAGCGCCTGGAAAACAAGGAACGTGCAATTTACCTCTTAGTAAAATCCTATGCTTTCTCAAGAACAGAGGAATTTTAATTTCATATTTATTTTTAATCAAACCATTTTTATTGAAAAACTGCAACTACAAATATTCCATCTTTCAAATAACATACATGACATAGTAATTCCATAGTAAAAATATGAAGAAAGTATCTGAACTTCAATTCCCATAACCCACCCTAAACCCAAATCCCAACACTCCAGAGAGAACCATTTTCAGAGCAGTTCTAGAATAACGGACTATAGCATTCGTAGAAGGAGAAGAAGATAAAAAAGTGACTAACAAAGGGGTAGCAGCGTTTTAATGTTATCATTTACTGCTTGATGCCTGAGCCGGGGAGTGCACGCTGAAAACTGTTGCAGGCTGCTGTAATCACAGGACACAAGCAAACAGCATGGCATTTCCTATCAGCAGGGAGGAAGTAAAGGGAACAGTAATGAAAGTCTCCTCCTACTCCGCTCCATATTGAAATGAATAGTGTGCATCCTACAAATGAGATGCATACAGCAAACAATTGATTTTCCATACATAGGTTTTGAGTTGACCACTGGATATACACATGTGTATCACTAATTACCAGAACTGGAAATCGAAAAAAAAAAGACGAGCAAGTTTGGGGTGAATCCTGCCTTCATTACTGCTCAGCCGCTCAGAGGGATCGGTACTAGGAACAGCAGGAGTGCCGGCGATGTTCACAGATTTACCTGCTGCGGGACTGAAGGAGTCTGATCGCGCTCGGCTCGAAGCTTTTTACCTGGTTTACGACAGGAATAATTGAAAGCTGTGCTTCAAAGGCGAGGAAGAAGTTTGCCACCATCTATTAGAAAATAGACAAACTTAGGATAGAAACAATATGAACATATACCCTGCTATAAGTAAGTAAAAAGCAATAGGAAATATATATAATATAGGGTACTTAGTAAACATGTTGTTTGATTAAAAAAAAAAAAAGCCATCCCACCAGCACCAAGGTGTACCCAGTCAGTTATGTGAAGTATATAATAAAATACACTTTAGTACAATATTAGTATCTTGTCCCTTTAAATCTGCTGCTACTTCTGTCACCATGGTAACTGCATTCATACTCAGCCAATAGGATTGCTCGGTTTGAATTAGAAGAAAAAAAAAAAAAAAAGTCCTATATGGTCAGTTTGTTCCATCTCATCTGAGTGTGAAGACAGACACCTGCGATCAGCGAGATTATAGGTATAAGACGTGATATAATATAACGGACGGAGCCACATCCCATCACACGCACTCAGCGACCACAACTGACAGGAATCAGCACATTTATCAGAGGAGAAGTCATTATTCCCCAACACATGATAAGTGACAACTTCTAGATCTGCTGGGAACCCAACTAATCCCTGCTAGTACCTCCCCGGACCACCGCTCCATTCATTCTCTATGCAGGAGAAAGCTGAGTACAGCGCCCCCCATAGAGAATGAACGGACCGGCGGTTGAACATTTGCACTTCGCTCACTTCTATCTATAAGTGCTGTTCTGCTGATTGGGTCATAGCGGCCAAACCCACCGATCTAAGAGTCATCACCTATCCAGAGATCAGTGAGAACTTGTTCCAACTAGACATCCCCTTTAATTAAAGAGATCACATATCTAACAGCCAATCCTATTCATTCCCAATCTTCCCTGTGCCCAGTAATGCCCCTGGGTATATCGCCAATATGAGCCAATCACCAAACCCTCTGCTGACTGTTCCCCATGTTTTATAGATTTTGGATCCATTTCTACAAGAGAAGATCTCAGCGGCCACCATGGGGATGGGTTACTCTGCCAGCGATGGAGCAGGTAGTATCCACCAGCCGGTGATATCTCACCTTCCTCCATATTCTGCTGTTACATGCGTTTCTTCAGCTTTACCCCTTCCCAACAGAACCAATTGATGTTTTTTTTCTGTTTTTTCCTTGGCTTTTTCCAAGGGCTATAACTTTTTCATGTCTGTCCACATATGTGAGGTCTTGTTATTTTGCAGGACGAGCGGTACTTATAAATCCCACCATTCATTTACCACATAGTACTAGAAAACGGGAAAAAAAGACCAAGTGCAGTAAAAGTGCGAGGAAAAAAAAAGCCTGACCCTGTTTATCTGGGAACGGTTTTAACGGCGTACATAGTGTGGTGAAAATGACCTGGTAATAGGATCCTACTCCTCAGTGTGATCACAGCAACACCAAACTTCTCCAAGAGTTTTGGCAAAAGAAAAAAACTTCATTTTTTCTGAGACCCGTAACATTTTCGTTTTTCGGGTTGATGGAGCTGTGTGGGGCTTATTTTTTGAAGGGCAAGAGGACTTTATTGATAACATTTTGGGACACATATGACATGGTCATCGCTTCTTACAGGATTTTCTGTAGTATTGTGCCGAACGAAAAAAATGCAATTTGGGCTTTTTGAATTTTTTTCTGTGTTCACTGATCGTTTGTTTTTTATATTTGGATAGATTGTATTTCTCTGAAAGAGACCATACCACAAATGTGTATATTTTTATTATCTTTATTTTTAGTGGGAGGTGAGTTGAACTTGTGGGGTTTTAATATTTTACACTTTTTTTTTTTTAATTTTCACTGCATTTGTATACATTATCTGATTGCTTGTGCTATATACAGCGATACCACAGTAATGCTCCATATAGCAAAATCACGGTCTTCTTTACAGCCCAAATGAAGCTTTATGATGACAGGCACGGAGGCTTCAGCAGACCCCCGGATGTCATAGCAGTCCATCTGCACCCTGTGATCGCGTCACAGGAGCACCGGTGGGCGCATGGAACGATGCGTCCCAATGCGGCGCGCTGTTAATGCTGCTGTTAGAGATTGACAGCAGCACTGAACAGGTTAACAGTGGTGGGCAGATCTTCGCTCCACTCGCAGCTCTTAGAGGCAGGTCCTGGTTGTTTGTCACAGCCATTATCTGCCATGTACGGGGCGAGCTGACTCTGCTCCATACAGTCATGGCCAAAAGTTTTGAGAATGACACCAAAATTATATTTTCACATGATCTGCTGGCCTCTGGTTTTTATTAGTGTTTGTCTGATGTTTATATCACATACAGAAATATAATTGCAATCATATTATGAGTACCAATAGGTTATATTGACAGTTAGAAAGAGTTAATGCAGCAAGTCAATATTTGCAGTGTTGCCCCTTCTTCAAGACCTCTGTAATTCTCCCTGGCATGCTCTCAATCAACTTTTGGACCAAATCCTGACTGATAGCAGTCCATTCTTGCATAATCAATGCTTGCATTTTGCCAGAATTTGTTGGTTTTTGTTTGTCCACCCGTCTCTTGATGATTAACCACAAGTTCTCAATGGGATTAAGATCTGGGGAGTTTCCAGGCCATGGACCCAAAATCTCTATGTTTTGTTCCATGAGCCATTTAGTTATCACCTTTGCTTTATGGCAAGGTGCTCCATCATGCTGGAAAAGGCATTGTTGGGCGCCAAACTGCTCTTGGACGGTTGGGAGAAGTTGCTCTTGGAGGACATTCTGGTACCATTCTTTATTCATGGCAGTGTTTTTAGGCAAGACTGTGAGTGAGCCGATTCCCTTGGCTGAGAAGCAACCCCACACATGAATGGTTTCAGGATGCTTTACAGTTGGCATGAGACAAGACTGGTGGTAGCGCTCACCTCTTCTTCTCCGAATAAGCTGTTTTCCAGATGTCCCAAACAATCGAAAAGGGGATTCATCAGAGAAAATGACTTTGCCCCAGTCCTCAGCAGTCCACTCCCTGTACCTTTTGCAGAATATCAGTCGGTCCCTGATGTTTTTTCTGGAGAGAAGTGGCTTCTTTGCTGCCCTCCTTGAAACTAGCCCTTGCTCAAAGAGTCTCCGCCTCACAGTGCGTGCAGAAGCACTCACACCAGCCTGCTGCCATTCCTGAGCAAGCTCGGCACTGCTGGTAGTCCGATCCCGCAGCTGAAACAGTTTTAAGATACGGTCCTGGCGCTTGCTTGTCTTTCTTGGGCGCCCTGGAGCCTTTTTGACAACAATGGAAGCTCTCTCCTTGAAGTTCTTGATGATGCGATAGATTGTTGACTGAGGTGCAATCTTTGTAGCTGCAATACTCTTCCCTGTTAGGCCATTTTTGTGCAGTGCAATGGTGGCTGCACGTGTTTCTTTAGAGATAACCATGGTTAACTGAAGAGAAACAATGATACCAAGAGCCAGCCTCCTTTTAAAGTGTCCAGTGATGTCATTCTTACTTAATCATGACTGATTGATCGCCAGCCCTGTCCTCATCAACACCCACACCTGTGTTAATGGATCAATCACTAAAACGATATTAGCTGCTCCTTTTAAGGCAGGACTGCTATGATGTTGAAATGTGTCTTGGGGGTTAAAGTTCATTTTCTGGGCAAATATTGACTTTGCAAGTACAGTAATTGCTGTTAAGCTGATCACTCCTTGACATTCAGGAGTATATGCAAATTGCCATTACAAAAAATGAAGCAGTAAACTTTGGAAAAATTACTATTTGTCTCATTCTCAATACTTTTGGCCATGACTGTACACCCGCTACTGACTTATACCAGACACGTACGGCAGATGTTGGTAAGGAGTTAAAGCGGTTGTCCTGCTTTGGGGCCATTTGTTTTTTTTACTTTAATGCAAGTATTTGGGGCTAAAATTGATTTCCGTTATTGAGTTTCATTAAAAATGTTGCCTTCTGTAGCATCTGCGCTGCACTGTCTATTCCTGGCTGCAAAATTAGCTAACTGAGAATCTATCAGTGAGCTCCTTCTGGCAGTCTTAAGGGAGAGTTTGTAGATCTTTCATCTGTTTTTTTTCCTGAGTGCCTTTTAACTGATCTATGCCCAAAGAAAACATGAAACTTGAATGTGCAGGGAAGCAATAAGTCTGTAATAACCAGTGAAAAATGAAATCTAAATGTAAAAAATTACTTTTAGTAGTAAATACATGGACATAAGAAAATACACACTGCTCAAAAAACTAAAGGGAACACTTAAACAACAGAATATAACTCCAAGTAAATCAAACTTCTGTGAAATCAAACTGTCCACTTAGGAAACAACACTGATTGACAATCAATTTCACATGCTGTTGTGCAAATGGAATAGACAATAGATGGAAATTATTGGCAATTATCAAGACACCCTCAATAAAGGAGTGGTTCTGCAGGTGGGGACCACAGACCACATCTCAGTACCAGTGCTTTCTGGCTGATGTTTTGGTCACTTTTGAATGGTGGTTGTGCTTTCACACTCGTGGTAGCATGAGAAGGACTCTACAACCCACAGAAGTTGCTCAGGTAGTGCAGCTCATCCAGGATGGCACATCAATGCGAGCTGTGGCAAGGAGGTTTGCTGTGTCTGTCAGCGTAGTGTCCAGAGGCTGGAGGCGCTACCAGGAGACAGGCCAGTACACCAGGAGACGTGGAGGGGGCCGTAGGATGGCAACAACCCAGCAGCAGGACCGCTACCCCCGCCTTTGTACAAGGAGGAACAGGAGGAGCACTGCCAGAGCCCTGCAAAATGACCTTCAGCAGGCCACAAATGAGCATATGTCTGCACAAATGGTTAGAAACCGACTCCATGAGGGTGGTATGAGGGCCCGACGTCCACACATGGGGGTTGTGCTCACAATCCAACACCGTGCAGGACGTTTGGCATTTGCCACAGAACACCAGGATTGGCAAAGTCGACCACTGGCTCCCTGTGCTCTTCACAGATGAAAGCAGGGTCACACTGAGCACATGTGACAGACGTGACAGAGTCTGGAGACGCCGTGGAGAACGATCTGCTGCCTGCAACATCCTTCAGCATGACCGGTTTGGCAGTGGGTCACTAATAGTGTGGGGTGGCATTTCTTTGGAGGGCTGCAAAGCCCTCCATGTGCTCGCCAGAGGTAGCCTGACTGCCATTAGGTACAGAGATGAGATCCTCAGACCCCTTGTGAGACCATATGCTGGAGCGGTTGGCACTGGGTTCATCCTAATGCAGAACAATGCCAGACCTCATGTGGCTGGAGTGTGTCAGCCTCATTTTGACTTGTTTTAAGTACATTACATCAAAGTTGGATCAGCCTGTAGTGTGTTTTTCCAATTTAATTTTGGGGGTGACTCCAAATCCAGGCCTCCATTGGTTAATAAATTTTATTTCCATTGATGATTTTGTATGAACATTTGCTAAAGAAGAACTGCGCCCAGCGGAGCCAAGCTGAAGGAAGAGAATGGACTTGATCTGACTTCAGACATTTTTTCAAGTTTCCCCCCAGGAGGGGGCCAGTTCACTTTTTAGCTGGGTTAAAATACACTGCTCAAAAAAATAAAGGGAACACTCAAATAACACATCCTAGATCTGAATGAATGAAATATTTGTAAGGTGCCCCAGCGAGGTAGTCGTGGGCGAGCTGTAGCCCCCTCTCGCTATGGCACCCTACAGACAATACGTGTCCTCTCTCTGAAGCGTGGCTGTGTATGTAGTGCTCTTCACTTACTTCACGCCATCCGATCGCGGCTGTCTCCAGGCAATTTTCTTCTGGGACCAGGGCAGCAATAATTTCAGAGGACACGAGGATCTTAACCAGAACTTGGACTTTACTTCGGGAAGAGGAATATTTACAGTATTTACAGTCAGATATAATGGATAAGGCCCGACAGGCAATCATCTCCCTCACAGGCGCTGTTAACTGCTTCAGCCCTGGTTCCCTCTTTAGGCGGAGCATCTCTGTGGCTATAATTCCTGGCCCTAGAGACTCCTCTGTATTAACAGTGAACGGATCCGATATCTCTCCCCACGTCTTGGCTTGGAGTACTGTTTAGCTTCCTCTGCTGCCTGCAGACCAGAAGTGCCCCGTGTCCTCACTACGCTTTGGTGAGTTTCTACGGCGAGCGAACAGGACTCGTGCTCATGCGTGGGGAGAACTGCGCACTGGGATCTCACTGTCTGAGGGTTCGGAGCTCCCGTCTACCCTAGCAGCCACTATAGTAAGGCTGTCTCATCAGGTCGCAATCCCTTCTTGTACTACTCAATCACTTCCTGATACAGGAAATTAAAACAGAGACTTTCCTAATATGCCCACCCTCAGTGAGCTGTCATCACAGAACCTTAACCCATCACTGTCTATAGCTCGGCTAGCAGACTCAACCTGACATCTGCACCCCGAACAGTGGCATCTTGTGGCTGTTTTCAGGTACTACAGCCCAGAAGGAACTACCAGGAACAAGCTCTATATCTCTCTAGGCTTGATAAGGGCACTAAGTTCCCCCTCTGCTCTACCAACTGGACCACTAAAGCTAACCCCCTTAGCTTGGCCTACCACAGTTGGGGAGGTCTGTCTTCAGGAACTCTTCCTTTTACTCTCTCAGTCTCAAGGGAAGGCTACGACCTTCCCCACTATTACATTTTCTCATTGAATACTTTGTTCTGTACAAAGTTGAATGTGCTGACAACAAAATCACACAAAAGTCATCCATGGAAATCAAATTTATTAACCAATGGAGGCCTGGATTTGGAGTCACCCCCAAAATTAAAGTGAAAAAACACACTACAGGCTGATCCAACATTGATGTAATGTCCTAAAAACAAGTCAAAATGAGGCTCAGTATTGTGTGGCCTCCACGTGCCTGTATGACCTCCCTACACCACCTGGGCATGCTCCTGATGAGGTTGCGGATGGTGTCCTGTGGGATCTCCTCCCAGACCTGGACTAAAGCATCCGCCAACTCCTGGACAGTCTGTGGTGCAATGTGATGTTGGTGGATGGAGCGAGACATGATGTCCCAGATGTGCTCAATCGGACTCAGATCTGGGGAACAGGCGGGCCAGTCCATAGCTTCAAAGACTTCATCTTGCAGGAACTGCTGACACACTCCAGCCACATGAGGTCTGGCATTGTCCTGCATTAGGAGGAACCCAGGGCCCACTGCACCAGCATATTGTCTCACAAGGGGCCTGAGCATCTTATCTCGGTACCTAATGGCAGTCAGGCTACCTCTGGCAAGCACATGGAGGGCTGTGCGGCCCTTCAAAGAAATGCCACCCCACACCATTACTGACCCACTGCCAAACCGGTCGTGCTGAAGGATGTTGCAGGCAGCAGATCGCTCTCCACGGTGTCTCCAGACACTGTCACGTCTGTCACATGTGCTCAGTGTGAACCTGCTTTCCAGTGGCGAGTTTGCCAATTCTGGTGTTCTGTGGCAAATGCCAAGCATCCTGCACAGTGTTAGGCTGTGAGCACAACCCCCATCTGTGGACGTCGGGCCCTCATACCACCCTCATGGAGTCAGTTCTAACCGTTTGTGCAGACATGCACATTTGTGGCCTGCTGGAGGTCATTTTGCAGGGCTCTGGCAGTGCTCCTCCTGTTGCTTCTTGCACAAAAGCGGAGGTAGCGGTCCTGCTGCTGGGTTGTTGCCCTCCTAAGGCCCACTCCATCTCTCCTGGTGTACTGGCCTGTCTCCTGGTAGCGTCTCCAGCCTCTGGACACTACACTGACAGACACAACAAACCTCCTTGCCACAGCTCTCACTGATGTGCCATCCTGGATGAACTGCACTACCTAAGCATCTTCTGTGGGTTGTAGAGTCCGTCTCATGCTACCACGAGTGTGAAAGCACAACCAACATTGAAAAGTGACCAAAACATCAGCCAGAAAGCACTGGTACTGAGATGTGGTCTGTGATCCCCACCTGCAGAACCACTCCTTTATTGAGGGTGTCTTGATAATTGCCAATAATTTCCATCTATTGTCTATTCCATTTGCACAACAGCATGTGAAATTGATTGTTAATCAGTGTTGTTTCCTAAGTGGACAGTTTGATTTCAGAGAAGTTTGATTTATTTGGAGTTATATTCTGTTGCTTAAGTGTTCCCTTTATTTTTTTGAGCAGTGTATATAAAAAAATTACTGCAGCTTTAATGCTATTTATTACGTCTCAGGTAATTTTGTGACTAACTATACAGCATCAAAAATACCAAAAAGCTTAAATCGCCAATGGAAGCCGATAGCACTAGTGAGAACATGGCATAAGCGTAATTTAAAGGAAGAGGAGGACATTATTCACTCCAGTTTCCTGCGGCCCCTCGGGAGTATAGGTTGCTGCACAGTAGTCTGCATTCTGTGTAAAACAGGAAAAAACACTTTCTTAGAGGGATGAGGGCAGCGCGGTGGTCAGTAGTAGCACTCTGTCAGTTGAGGATTGCTCCTAATATCTGGTTGTGTTTCCTGAGAAGAGGAGACCCCACCCAAGAGGAGACCCACCCAAGAGGAGACCCCACCGAAGAGGAGACCCCACCGAAGAGGAGACCCCACCGAAGAGGAGACCCAACCGAAGAGGAGACCCCACCGAAGAGGAGACCCACCGAAGAGGAGACCCAAGAGGAGACCCCACCGAAGAGGAGACCCCACCGAAGAGGAGACCCCACCGAAGAGGAGACCCACCGAAGAGGAGACCCCACCGAAGAGGAGACCCCACCGAAGAGGAGACCCACCGAAGAGGAGACCCCACCGAAGAGGAGACCCCACCGAAGAGGAGACCCACTGAAGAGGAGACCCCACCGAAGAGGAGACCCCACCGAAGAGGAGACCCCACCGAAGAGGAGACCAAACCGAAGAGGAGACCCCACCGAAGAGGAGACCCACCGAAGAGGAGACCCAAGAGGAGACCCCACCGAAGAGGAGACCCCACTGAAGAGGACACCCACCGAAGAGGAGACCCCACCAAAGAGGAAACCCCACCGAAGAGGAGACCCCACCGAAGAGGAGACCCACCGAAGAGGAGACCCCACCGAAGAGGAGACCCCACCGAAGAGGAAACCCCACCGAAGAGGAGACCCCACCGAAGAGGAGACCCACCGAAGAGGAGACCCACCGAAGAGGAGACCCAAGAGGAGACCCCACCCAAGAGGAGACCCCACCCAAGAGGAGACCCACCCAAGAGGAGACCCCACCAAAGAGGAGACCCCACCGAAGAGGAGATCCACCGAAGAGGAGACCGCACCGAAGAGGAGACCCCACCGAAGAAGAGACCCAAGAGGAGACCCACCGAAGAGGAGACCCCACCGAAGAGGAGACCCACCGAAGAGGAGACCCCACCGAAGAGGAGACCCCACCGAAGAGGAGACCCACCGAAGAGGAGACCCCACCGAAGAGGAGACCCACCGAAGAGGAGACCCAAGAGGAGACCCCACCGAAGAGGAGACCCCACCGAAGAAGAGACCCCACCGAAGAGGAGAACCACCGAAGAGGAGACCCCACCGAAGAGGAGACCCCACCGAAGAGGAGACCCAGGAGGAGACCCCACCGAAGAGGAGACCCCACCGAAGAGAAGACCCCACCGAAGAGGAGATCCACCGAAGAGGAGACCCCACCGAAGAGGAGACCCAAGAGGAGACCCCACCGAAGAGGAGACCCAAGAGGAGACCCCACCGAAGAGGAGACCCACCGAAGAGGAGACCCCACCGAAGAGGAGACCCAAGAGGAGACCCCACCGAAGAGGAGACCCCACTGAAGAGGAGACCCCACCGAAGAGGAGACCCAAGAGGAGACCCCACCGAAGAGGAGACCCACCAAAGAGGAGGCCCACCAAAGAGGAGACCCACCAAAGAGGAGACCCACCAAAGAGGAGACCCACCAAAGAGGAGACCCCACCGAAGAGGAGACCCCACCGAAGAGGAGACCCAAGAGGAGACCCCACCGAAGAGGAGACCCAAAAGGAGACCCCACCGAAGAGGAGACCCCACCGAAGAGGAGACCCCACCGAAGAGGAGACCCACCGAAGAGGAGACCCACCGAAGAGGAGACCCCACCGAAGAGGAGACCCACCGAAGAGGAAGCCCCACCGAAGAGGAGACCGCACCGAAGAGGAGACCCACCGAAGAGGAGACCCCACCAAAGAGGAGACCCATGAGGAGACCCCACCGAAGAGGAGACCCACCGAACAGGAGACCCAAGAGGAGACCCACCGAAGAGGAAACCCCACCGAAGAGGAGACCCAAGAGGAGACCTCAACGAAGAGGAGACCCCACCGAAGAGGAGACCCACCGAAGAGGAGACCCCACCGAAGAGGAGACCCCACCGAAGAGGAGACCCAAGAGGAGACCCACCGAAGAGGAGACCCCACCGAAGAGGAGACCCCACCGAAGAGGAGACCCCACCGAAGAGGAGACCTCACCGAAGAGGAGACCCACCGAAGAGGAGACCCCACCGAAGAGGAGACCCAAGAGGAGACCCACCGAAGGGGAGACCCCACCGAAGAGGAGACCCGACCGAAGTGGAGACCCAAGAGGAGGCCCACCAAAGAGGATACCCAAGAGGAGACCCACTGAAGAGGAGACCCACCGAAGAGGAGACCCCACCGAAGAGGAGACCCACCGAAGAGGAGACCCACCGAAGAGGAAACCCAAGAGGAGACCCACCGAAGAGGAGACCCAAGAGGAGACCCACCAAAGAGGATACCCAAGAGGAGACCCACCAAAGAGGAGACCCAAGAGGAGACCCACCGAAGAGGAGACCACACCGAAGAGGAGATCCCACCAAAGAGGAGACCCACCGAAGAGGAGACCCAAGAGGAGACCCACCGAAGAGGAGACCCCACCGAAGAGGAGACCCCACCGAAGAGGAGACCCCACCGAAGAGGAGACCCAAGAGGAGACCCCACCGAAGAGGAGACACCACCGAAGAGGAGACCCCACCGAAGAGGAAACCCCACCGAAGAGGAGACCCACCGAAGAGGAGACCCAAGAGGAGACCCCACCCAAGAGGAGACCCCACCCAAGAGGAGACCCCACCCAAGAGGAGACCCACCCAAGAGGAGACCCCACCCAAGAGGAGACCCCACCGAAGAGGAGACCCCACCGAAGAGGAGATCCACCGAAGAGGAGACCCCACCAAAGAGGAGACCCCACCGAAGAGGAGACCCAAGAGGAGACCCCACCGAAGAGGAGACCCACCGAAGAGGAGACCCCACCGAAGAGGAGACCCCACCGAAGAGGAGACCCCACCGAAGAGGAGACCCACCGAAGAGGAGACCCAAGAGGAGACCCCACCGAAGAGGAAACCCCACCGAAGAAGAGACCCCACCGAAGAGGAGAACCACCGAAGAGGAGACCCCACCGAAGAGGAGACCCCACCGAAGAGGAGACCCAGGAGGAGACCCCACCGAAGAGGAGACCCCACCGAAGAGAAGACCCCACCGAAGAGGAGACCCACCGAAGAGGAGACCCCACCGAAGAGGAGACCCAAGAGGAGACCCCACCGAAGAGGAGACCCAAGAGGAGACCCCACCGAAGAGGAGACCCACCGAAGAGGAGACCCCACCGAAGAGGAGACCCAAGAGGAGACCCCACCGAAGAGGAGACCCCACCGAAGAGGAGACCCAAGAGGAGACCCCACCGAAGAGGAGACCCACCAAAGAGGAGACCCAAAGAGGAGACCCCACCGAAGAGGAGACCCCACCGAAGAGGAGACCCAAGAGGAGACCCCACCGAAGAGGAGACCCAAAAGGAGACCCCACCGAAGAGGAGACCCACCGAAGAGGAGACCCACCGAAGAGGAGACCCCACCGAAGAGGAGACCCACCGAAGAGGAAGCCCCACCGAAGAGGAGACCCAAGAGGAGACCCCACCGAAGAGGAGACCCCACCGAAGAGGAGACCCACCGAAGAGGAGACCCCACCAAAGAGGAGACCCAAGAGGAGACCCCACCGAAGAGGAGACCCACCGAACAGGAGACCCAAGAGGAGACCCACCGAAGAGGAGACCCCACCGAAGAGGAGACCCCACCGAAGAGGAGACCCACCGAAGAGGAGACACCACCGAAGAGGAGACCCCACCGAAGAGGAGACCCAAGAGGAGACCCACCGAAGAGGAGACCCCACCGAAGAGGAGACCCAAGAGGAGACCCACCGAAGAGGAGACCCCACCGAAGAGGAGACCCACCGAAGAGGAGACCCCACCAAAGAGGAGACCCCACCGAAGAGGAGACCCCACCGAAGAGGAGACCCAAGAGGAGACCCACCGAAGGGGAGACCCCACCGAAGAGGAGACCCCACCGAAGTGGAGACCCAAGAGGAGGCCCACCAAAGAGGATACCCAAGAGGAGACCCACTGAAGAGGAGACCCAAGAGGAGACCCACCGAAGAGGAGACCCCACCGAAGAGGAGACCCACCGAAGAGGAGACCCACCGAAGAGGAAACCCAAGAGGAGACCCACCGAAGAGGAGACCCAAGAGGAGACCCACCAAAGAGGATACCAAAGAGGAGACCCACCAAAGAGGAGACCCAAGAGGAGACCCACCGAAGAGGAGACCACACCGAAGAGGAGATCCCACCAAAGAGGAGACCCACCGAAGAGGAGACCCAAGAGGAGACCCACCGAAGAGGAGACCCCACCGAAGAGGAGACCCCACCGAAGAGGAGACCCACCGAAGAGGAGACCCCACCGAAGAGGAGACCCACCGAAGAGGAGACCCCACCGAAGAGGAGACCCACCGAAGAGGAGACCCAAGAGGAGACCCACCGAAGGGGAGACCCCACCGAAGAGGAGACCCCACCGAAGAGGAGACCCACCGAAGAGGAGACCCCACCGAAGAGGAGACCCCACCGAAGAGGAGACCCACCGAACAGGAGACCCACCGAAGAGGAGACCCACGAAGGAGACCGAAGAGGAGGCCCACCGAAGAGGAGACCCACCGAAGAGGAGACCCACCGAAGAGGAGACCCACCGAAGAGGAGACCCACCGAAGAGGTGACCCACCGAAGAGGAGACCTACCGAAGAGGAGACCCACCGAAGAGGAGACCCACCGAAGAGGAAACCCAAGAGGAGCCCCACCGAAGAGGAGCCCCACCGAAGAGGAGAACCACCGAAGAGGAGAACCACCGAAGAGGAGACCGAAGGGGAGACCCACCGAAGAGGAAACCTAAGAGGAGACCGAAGAGGACAGACCTGCACCTTAAGATCCCTAGGGGGAAAGGGATGGCCCAAGGCCAGAAAAGACATCAATCGATCCTACAACAAAAAGGAAGAAGCAGAACCAGAACAAAGTCCGCCATTACATCAACCGGTATTTGAGAGGAAAGAGGAACATCATGTGGACCATCCTGCTGGGACCTCTCTGCCGATAACATCATACGGCAATACCGGCTGGTAAGTATAAATCCAACAAAGTAATAATAGCAGGATTGTAGGAATATAGTGGCAGTATGTCAGTATTAGTGTAATTTGAGTAATAATACTAGTGATAATAGTAAGAAAGTAATAAAATAACAGTAGTAATAGTAGTAGGTAGAATAGCAGTGTGATCCAGGGTTCTAGGACTGATCGCCTTTTCTCGGGGTCAAGAAGGAATTTTTCCGCTGTGACACAAATTGGCTGAAGGTGTCCTGAGGTTTTTGCCTTCTTTTGGATCAACACTCTAGGTATAGGGTAGTATTAGTAGCAATAGGAAAGAAGAATAATACCGTAATAAGATAGCACAATGTTAATAATAACCATATCAAATAGTTAGATTTATACAAACAAATTAAAATAACTCCAGTAATACAATAATTAGTGTAATATTTAACTTGTAATAACATTATTAGGTTTGATCCAGGGTCCTAGGACTGATCGCCTTTTCCCGGGGTCAAGAAGGAATTTTTCCCGTGACACAAATTGGCGTTAGGTGTCCTGGGGTTTTTGCCTTCTTCTGGATCAACAGCTTTAGGCATAGGGATTTTAGTAATACCATTATTAGAATCACAAGATTAATAAAAAAATTAGAATTTATTTTTTTTAATTAGTTTTATAACAGTTATAATTAATTGGATTAATGCAAAAATAATAAATAGTAAAAATGGTGGTAATAATAAAAAAAAATAGTCCCAGTTACTAAGTTAGTGTAGTGTTAGTGTAGGGACCCATCTGAAGAGGTCGCCTTGACGTTGGCAGATGGGCTCGCACAATTTGCTCAAAATGTGCGCTAAGAACCTCATATTTCTATGTACAGGAGATCTAGCAGTAATTCCATTCAGGAGATAGATATCTGTGTACACACACACTTTGTTATATACTTTTGTGCAGCACACAGGGCAGGCATACAGGTACAGGGCGAGAGGAGACCCACCGAAGAGGAGACCCACCGAAGAGGAGACCCCACCGAAGAGGAGACCCCACCGAAGAGGAGACCCCACCGAAGAGGAGACTCCACCGAAGAGGAGACCCACCGAAGAGGAGACCCCACCGAAGAGGAGACCCACCGAAGAGGAGACCCAAGAGGAGACCTACCGAAGAGGAGACCCTCCGAAGAGGAGACCCTCCGAAGAGGAGACCCACCAAAGAGGAGACCCACCGAAGAGGAGAACCACCGAAGAGGAGACCCACTGAAGAGGAAACCGAAGAGGAGACCGAAGAGGACAGAACTGCACCTTAAGATCCCTAGGGGGAAAGGGATGGCCAAAGGCCAGAAAAGACAACAATCGATCCTACAACAAAAAGGAAGAAGCAGAACCAGAACAAAGTCCGCCATTACATCAACCGGTATTTGAGAGGAAAGAGGAACATCATGTGGACCATCCTGCTGGGACCTCTCTGCCGATAACATCATACGGCAATACCGGCTGGTAAGTATAAATCCAACAAAGTAATAATAGCAGGATAGTAGTAATATAGTGGCAGTATATCAGTATTAGTGTAATTTGAGTAATAATACTAGTGATAATAGTAAGAAAGTAATAAAATAACAGTAGTAATAGTAGTAGGTAGAATAGCAGTGTGATCCAGGGTTCTAGGACTGATCGCCTTTTCTCGGGGTCAAGAAGGAATTTTTCCGCTGTGACACAAATTGGCTGAAGGTGTCCTGAGGTTTTTGCCTTCTTTTGGATCAACACTCTAGGTATAGGGTAGTATTAGTAGCAATAGGAAAGAATAATAATACCGTAATAAGATAGCAGGTTATTATTGAGCTCCTAGATTGGGCAGAGGAGCTCAGTCTTCAGCAGGAGCTGGCCGAGGAGAGCAGAGCAACTTGCATGGGGCTGCTGCACAAGAAGTAACTCAAAAGGTGGAGATTAACCCGGAGATGTGGTGCCCGGGCTGTGATCTGCTGTGCAGGCTGCATAGACGATGCCTCCTAGGACCCGAACTTCACCCCTAACAGGCACAGCAGAGCTCGGACGGCTGCAAGTGAATGGAGAGCGGCTGATTAGTAACTGCTGCGTCTTCTCCTGCAGCTCAGATAAGAGCCGTACAGAGCGGGGGCTCAGTAATGATGAATACGGGAAGTGTCCGCCCCTCACATGTCCTATATGCGGCCTCCAGAGGTAAAGTCTCCCCTGTAACCAGCGCCTTCTCCCACCTTCTCTGCTGGCATGCTCCATTGCTTAAAGGGGATGTCTGAAGAAAACAAGTTATCACTTATCCACAGGCTCGGTAATCACTTACTGATTGTGGGGTCTGACCGCTGCGAACCATTGTCTGATCGGGAAGGAGTGGAAAGTCAGGGATCAACTGCAGCTCCATTCATTCTCTATGGGGCTCCAGAAAAGCTGAGCTCAGGGCTTGAATGCCACATAGGGAAGGAATGGAGCAGATCCTGGAGTAATAACATGTCCTCCTCTCCTCAGCTTTCTGTCTGTGTAAGTGGCTCAGCCCTTGTCTCCCTTTCTCACCGGCTTCTGTACTGGTCCCTGTGGACTTTCTCCTATGAGGAAGAGGAAACCCCTCTGCCCTTCTGTTCTCAGTCCTCTGCGGCTTTTCCCCATCGCTCAGTGCAGCCATTATATGTAATAAGGATCATTCTTGTCCGGCTTTCATTCCGCCCAGCTGACAAGATAATAAACATGTGAGGTGGAAGGTTCACAATTATTAGATGTGTTGTGAAAAGTCTCCACAGCAAATTCAGAGAAAACTGCAGGGTGACCGCTTGTGAAACCAGCACAAAATCCAGCGGACAGCGCCTCCCTGCCCCCCGCCGGTCTCTGTATCCTGGCATTCAGCTATTCCATTTGGTGCTTATTCAGGGAGGAAAACAAAAATGTGATGTTCTTACACAGACGCCTGAAGACGCGACGTTCGCTGCTGTGACGCCCAGCTGAGCTTGGTATCACAGATCCTAGAAGTGTGCATTGATGGATTCCTCCACAAGACGCCCTCATAAGCATTCACACACCTCCACCTTCCACCTCAGACCACCAGAGGGAGCCCGCTAGGGATATATAAAGGGAAGGTGGAGCCAGGCAGCCCAGAAAGTGATTCAGCAGTTTCCTGCTCAGACACAGAAGGACTCAGTGCAGTCGAGCCAGAGCCTAGCAGTTCCTGCAGAAAGAGTTCAGTACAGTCTGTAGAGTGATTCCAGACTAGAACTCAGCTCAGGATAGAGAGCTAGGAGTGTGCCGACGCTCTGAGAGCGGCGAAGAAGAGCAGTGTCCCGGCTGCAGTGTGTGTTGCCTAGTGAGGGCCCGAGCGGGACCAAAGGTGAGTGGAGAGTGAGTACATAGGGGGCAGAGGAGCTTAATTAGCTCACCCCGAAGAATTTACCGGACACCAGGTCCGAAGCTTAGCGGGATCTCTACGACCTAGTAAGGCATAACCGGAATCCCTGGAGAACTACAGGTCCCAGGATCGCTAGAGTGCTGATACGTAACAGAGCCGGGAGACACATAGGCCCCGCAAGCTGAGGAGCGTGTACTCCAAGAAAAGGCCCTACCACAAGGTCAGCCAGCGCAAGACAGAGACAAAGTTAGGCCTAGCTCCAGGCAGGTCAGAAACTTACTACGCAGAGGCAAGAAACAGGAAGCCCTACACCCGCTCATGGGGGAGGATCCTGATATGCACCCTTCACCCTACAGTGCTCCGGGATGTGCCTGACTTTCCATCAGTAAAAGGTACTGAAGTGACTACAGTGTCCGTCCCCGTTCTTGCTCTGACCCGGCTGGGTCTCGCCTGTCCTGCATTCCCCTTGCATACGCTGCCCTGAGGCCTAGCTCCGCCTGTGGGGAGCTATACCATCGAGCAACCTTATCACCGGCCTCAGTGGACTGCTGCAGCGCTGGTGATTATCATCAGAAACCATAGGTGGCGTCACGAACGTTCATAAAATTAACAAACAACCACCCTTTTAAAGAGTGACCCCAGGGTACGGGCCTGGGAGCCGACCACCGCGACATCCCCAAGGCCAGGCAAAGGCCCGGGTACCGAGTCATCCCCATCCCCTGGGCTGGTCACTGCTTTTCATCATCCATGTTGGGCTGTTGTACGACGTGTGGACTACTCTGCTTGTTGGATTCTTGCATTACCACAAACACTGCCTTTATTTTGTGATTTCTGTGCCGCTTCCCATTTCTATTGGCAGCGTGATATACCAGCACGTGAGGGCTGCCACAATCATGTGTCAATAGGTTATTGATGGAGGCCGTGATACAGAGACTGTCCTGGACCAGGGAGGAGTTGGTACAGAAGCACCTAGAGAGGAGGGTACAGGGGCTTCATTTCAATTTTAAAACTTAGCTGGATTGTGTTTAGCTACAAGAATGGAAAGAAAAATAGAAAAAAAAAAATGAAGAGTTTATTATTTGGCAAAATCGTCCATCAGAGGTTTGGCCACTACCAAAAAGTTTTTGATGAACTTACAGTAGCAGCTGGCAAAACCCAAAAAACTTTGTAACGCCTTTAAGTCCTGAATATTATACCAATCCAGTACCATCCGGACTTTTGCCAGATCCATGCAAAAACAGTGAATGATAAGAAATAACCCAAAAAAGGGACCTCCTGATGGAGAACATAAATTATTTGTCAAACCAGAGAAATGTATTATCTTTGAGTATCTGTAAGACCTGCCTGACATGTACCTGATGTGATACGAGGTGAATAAATTAGACTGTGGGGACCCCCAACGAAACCCCGACGCTCAGCCCCCCTACCGCCACCCCTTCCTTAACAATACAATAATGTAACTCTTACAACTGGATGGGTGAGGATCAGTCACAGCTAGTGTTGAGCGATACCTTCCGATATCGGGAAATATCGGATCGGATTGGATCGGACCGATACCGAAAAAGTATCGGATATCGCCGATTCCGATACCGGAAACCAATGCAAGTCAATGGGACAGAAATATCGGAATGAAAATAAACCCTTTCTTTCCTTGTAGGTTAATTCTACATGGAGGAAAACAACGAAGAATAATGTAGAATGTATTGGGGGAGGTGGGGGAGACAATAAAGGCATAGAGGTTTAGCCCAATCAAATGGAATAGCAGGAATTAATATTTTTTTTTAAGACGTTCTGAGTTACGGAAATATTGACTATGTTAAGTATTTTTATATTTTGTCAGATATTTATGTTTCACTACTTCCATGCTCTTCACCTTCTTTTTTACTTCTCCCACACTTTCTCCTTCATCATCCTCAGCATCTTTTTCATCCACTTCTTCTTCACCTTCTTCATTTTCTTCTTCTTCACCTTCTTCGTATTATTCTTTTTTTTTACATTCTTCATATTCTACTTCTTCATCTTCTTCATCTTCTTCTTCTTCATCATATTCTTATTTGTGGCAGGCATTCCTGTAGTTGTTATCTATAAAAGGTTGGACATTACACCTTTCGTTCTGCCCGTCACAAAAGATTTACAACAGGATTTGTCCGCGTTCAGTTTGGCCTGCAGCAGCAGGTCTTTTCCAGGGGCACCACGAGGAGGAACGGACTCACCCCCATACACTGCTTAGTCATCTTCTGCTTATAATTTAGATATTATCTTTTGCTCTGATTTTTAGTCTTATGCTTAATGTTCTTCCGCTTTTTGTTCTGCAGCTTCTTGTATTTCTGCTTCTTGGTTTTCTGTCTCTTGTTCTTCTGTATCTTGGTGCTTGTCTTCTCTTCTTTGTCCTCTTGGTCAACTTCTTCAGGGTCATCTTCTTGGTCTTCTTCGGGGTGGTCTTCAGGGTCGTCGTCTTCGGGGGTCCTCGTCTTCGGGGTCCTCGTCTTCTTCGGGTTGGTCTTCTGGGTCCTCGTCTTCGGGGTCCTCGTCTTCTTCGGGGTGGTCTTCAGGGTCCTCGTCTTCTTCGGGGTGGTCTTCAGGGTCCTCATCTTCAGGGTCGTCGTCTTCGGGGTCCTCGTCTTCTTAGGGTTCGTCTTCAGGGTCCTCGTCTTCAGGGTCCTCGTCAGGGAGATCTAGAGTGATTACCAAGAACCATTTCAAAAAGCTTGAACTTGGAAATGTAGCAGAAGGTACAAGAAAGCTGAGGAACTACCGAGGACCAGCTGACGGTACTGGAACCTGGATGGGTAGCAGAAGGTACAAGAGCCAATGGAACTGCCGAAGACCAGCTGACGGTACTGGAACTCGGTTACTAAGCAGGAGGTACCTGTGCCAGAAAGCACTACCAAGGACCAGCAGACGTTGGTGGAACTTGGATACCGAGAAGGAGTCACCTAATCCAAAGGCACTGCCGAGAACCAGCTGACGGTACTGGAACCCGGATGGGTAGCAGAAGGTACCCATGTAAAAAAAGTTCAAGGCCGCGAGCCGGCCGCAGTTACCAAAACCCACAGTCCTACAGGGGGTGCTTGTCCTATTGGCACTATGGAACCAGCCTTCATTGCCAGATCCCGCAGCCCACAAAGGAGTCACCTAAACTGCAGGCACCATAGAGTCGGCTAACCTGACCGCAACACGACAGGACAACGCATTGGAGGCAAAGTGACGTTGACACTACTCGGAAACAGCTGGCGTGCTGGAACCAGGCTGGGCAGGAGGGAGTACCCGTGCCAAAGTCACTGCCGAGAACCAGCTGACGGTACTGGAACCCGGATGGGTAGTAGAAGGTACAAGAGCAAATGGAACTACCGAGGACCAGCTGACGGTACTGGAACCCGGATGGGTAGCAGAAGGTACAAGAGCCAATGGAACTGCCGAAGACCAGCTGACGGTACTGGAACTCGGTTACTAAGCAGGAGGTACCTGTGCCAGAAAGCACTACCAAGGACCAGCAGACGTTGGTGGAACTTGGATACCGAGAAGGAGGCACCTAATCCAAAGGCACTGCCGAGAACCAGCTGACGGTACTGGAACCCGGATGGGTAGCAGAAGGTACCCATGTAAAAAAAAGTTCAAGGCCGCGAGCCGGCCGCAGTTACCAAAACCCACAGTCCTACAGGGGGTGCTTGTCCTATTGGCACTATGGAAACAGCCTTCATTGCCAGATCCCGCAGCCCACATAGGAGTCACCTAAACTGCAGGCACCATAGAGTCGGCTAACCCGACCGCAACACGACAGGACAACGCATTGGAGGCAAAGTGAAGTTGACACTACCCGGAAACAGCTGGCGTGCTGGAACCAGGCTGGGCAGGAGGTAGTACCCGTGCCAAAGTCACTGCCGAGAACCAGCTGACGGTACTGGAACCCGGATGGGTAGTAGAAGGTACAAGAGCAAATGGAACTACCGAGAACCAGCTGGCGGTGCTGGAACCCAGGGTAAATACTAAAAACAGAGTGGAGCCAGAGGTGTAATTGGAGCAAGTTTTAAATCCGTAGTACAGTGGATGTGGACAAAGCAGGAGAATTTGCCGGACACACAGCTGGGGATCAGCTGACGTTACTGAACCCCAATAACACTGGAGCAAGCGTTGACTGTGCAGATGGCACTTCTGAGCAGCAACTAGCGGTATTGGAGCCCAGGGTAAATACTAAAAACAGAGGAGCCAGAGGTGTATTTGGAGGAGGTTTTAAATCCGTAGTACAGTGGATGTGGACAAAGCAGGAAAATTTGCCGGACACACAGCTGGGGATCAGCTGACGTTACTGAACCCCAATAACACTGGAGCAAGTGTTGACTGTGCAGACGGCACTTCTGAGCAGCAACTAGCGGTATTGGAGCCCAGGGTAAATACTAAAAACAGAGGAGCCAGAGGTGTATTTGGAGGAGGTTTTAAATCCGTAGTACAGTGGATGTGGACAAAGCAGGAGAATTTGCCGGACACACAGCTGGGGATCAGCTGACGTTACTGAACCCCAATAACACGGCAGCAAGTGTTGACTGTGCAGACGGCACTTCCGAGCGCCAACTGGTGGTGTTGGAGCTCAGGGATAATACTGAAAACAGAGGAGCCAGAGGTGTAATTGGAGCAACTTTAAAATCTGTAGTAGTGAGAATGTGGACAGAGCAGGAGAAATTGCCGTCCGCACAGCAGGGGAACAGCTGACGTTACTGAACCCCAATAACACGGCAGCAAGTGTTGACTGTGCAGACGGCACTTCCGAGCGCCAACTGGCGGTGTTGGAGCTCAGGGATAATACTGAAAACAGAGGAGCCAGAGGTGTAATTGGAGCAACTTTAAAATCACTAGTAGTGAGAATTTGGACAGAGCAGGAGAAATTGCCGTCCGCACAGCAGGGGAACAGCTGACGTTACTGAACCCCAATAACACGGCAGCAAGTGTTGACTGTGCAGACGGCACTTCCGAGCGCCAACTGGCGGTGTTGGAGCTCAGGGATAATACTGAAAACAGAGGAGCCAGAGGTGTAATTGGAGCAACTTTAAAATCTGTAGTAGTGAGAATGTGGACAGAGCAGGAGAAATTGCCGTCCGCACAGCAGGGGAACAGCTGACGTTACTGAACCCCAATAACACGGCAGCAAGTGTTGACTGTGCAGATGGCACTTCCGAGCGCCAACTGGCGGTGTTGGAGCTCAGGGATAATACTGAAAACAGAGGAGCCAGAGGTGTAATTGGAGCAACTTTAAAATCAGTAGTAGTGAGAATGTGGACAGAGCAGGAGAAATTGCCGTCCTCACAGCAGGGGAACAGCTGACGTTACTGAACCCCAATAACACGGCAGCAAGTGTTGACTGTGCAGACGGCACTTCCGAGCGCCAACTGGCGGTGCTGGAGCTCAGGGATAATACTGAAAACAGAGGAGTCAGAGGTGTAATTGGAGCAACTTTAAAATCTGTAGTAGTGAGAATGTGGACAGAGCAGGAGAAATTGCCGTCCGCACAGCAGGGGAACAGCTGACGTTACTGAACCCCAATAACACGGCAGCAAGTGTTGACTGTGCAGACGGCACTTCCAAGCGCCAACTGGCGGTGTTGGAGCTCAGGGATTACAGTTCAGGTGGTAGAAACATGAACACAACAGGAGACCTGGATACTGTTGCCAACCAATTATTTATTCTGGAAGAGGACTGGCAAATTCATGAGAGATCCAGGCCTTGTTCATTTTGAGAAAAGTAAGCCGGTCAACGTTATCGGAGGATAGTCGCATGCGACGGTCTGTTAGTACACCACCTGCGGCACTAAAGACGCGTTCCGATAATACACTAGCAGCAGGGCAAGCTAGCACCTCCAATGCATACTGACTAAGCTCTGGCCATGTATCCAGCTTACAGACCCAAAACTTGAAGGGAGAAGAGCCGTCTGGGAGTATACTAAGAGGGCAAGACATGTAGTCTGTCACCATCTGACGGAAACGTTGCCTCCTGCTGACTGGAGCCGTCTGTGATGGTGTAGACATTTGTGGCGGCGGGGACACAAAACTTTGCCACATTTCGGCCATACTGGTCTTGCCTTGTGCTGAGGCGCTGCTTCTGCTCCCTCTTTGTGCAGAGCTTCCTCCACTGCCTCGACGCACTGAGCTGCTTTGTAAAGCACTAGCAGCACTGCTCTCGGTTGGAATGGAGAACATGATGGAATGCACCAGTGCGTCTTGGTACTCCAGCATTTTACGCTCCCGGTTCAACGGTGTTATGAGGCTTTGTAAGTTGTCCCGGTAGCGAGGATCTAGGAGGGTGGACACCCAATAATCAGCCGTGTTGAGAATGTGGGCGATGCGGCGGTCGTTTCTCAGGCACTGCAGCATGAAATCAACCATGTGCTGCAGACTGGCAACTGGCCAAGAAACGCTGTCCCCTGCTTGAGGCGTGATCTCTGCCTGCTCTGCATCACCCCACCCTCGCTCTAGATCAGGGGTCTCAAACACGCGGCCCGCGGGCCGCATGCGGCCCCTGAGGCTGCTTTATGCAGCCCGCAGGCACAGACCCCTTGATGATCCCGACCAGGTCCAGGAGGAGCCGCCGACAGCAGCGCTGCATTGCCGCACAGAGACTGTCTCCCAGCACTGCATTTCCAATGCCAGCCGCCGGCCAATCAGAGGCCAGCAGCTGATATCTGCGTGTCGGCGCAGCGAGTATGACGTCATTGCCATATGCAGATGTCAGCTGCTGGCCTCTGATTGGCCGACGGCTGACATTGAAAATGCTGTGCTGGGAGACAGTCTCTGTGCGGCAATGCAGCGCTGCTGTCGGCGGCTCCTCCTGGACCAGGTCGGGATCGTCAAGGGGTCGGACTCTGTGGTGCCTGCGGGCCACATCTGCAGGAAGGCCGCCGAGGGAACGGAGGACAGGTGAGAATCATCTTTTTTTTTTTTTTATGTGTGTGAAGAACAGCACAGGGGGCACATAGCCACAAGAGGGGACCTGGATGGGGCACATAGCCACAGGATGGGGACCTGGATGGGGCACATAGCCACAAGAGGGGACCTGGATGGGGCACATAGCCACAGGATGGGGACCTGGATGGGGCACATAGCCACAAGAGGGGACCTGGATGGGGCACATAGCCACAAGATGGGGACCTGGATGGGGCACATAGCCACAAGATGGGGACCTGGATGGGGCACATAGCCACAGGATGGGGACCTGGATGGGGCACATTAGTACAAGATGGGGACTTGGATGGGGAACATTACTACAAGATGTTTGCCATTATTACTATATGATGCTAATTGTAAGACAATATTACTGAATGTGGCCAATTGGGGGAAACAAAATTGTAAAAATCAAAAAAATAAAAATAAAGCATGAAAAAATATTGTGCACTAAAAATGCTGTTTTATATGTAAACTAAAGTAAACACAAAAAAGTGCATGTTTATTATCGCCACATCCATAACGACCCAAGCCATAAAAAAATAAACACGGAAAAAATGTTCAAAAGGTGTATACAAAAAAAAATGGTATCACTAAAAATGTCACATTGAACAAAGAATGCGGCCCCCCAAATTCAAATTTTTTCCATGTGCGGCCCATATACCCAGCCGAGTTTGAGACCCCTGCTCTAGATACTGACTACTAGAGCATTGTGTACCTCCCTCCTCTGGACAGATGTCTTCCTCATCCATTGACTCCTCCTCATCCTCCTCACAAAGTGTCCCCTGCCTATGCCTTTGTGAGGAACCACGTTGCGCAGACTGTAGAGAAGCAGATTGCATTTGTGACTCCTCATCCTCCACCTCTTCCAAAACCTCGTCCCTTAGTGCTTGCAGTGTTTTTTCAAGCAGGCAGATAAGGGGGATAGTCATGCTGACTAGTGCATCATCTGCACTCGCCATCCGCGTGGAATAATCGAAGGCACGCAAAACGTGGCAAATGTCCTTCATAGAGGCCCACTCAGTGGTGGTGAAGTGTCACTGCGACTTGTTTGCGCCTGCTGCAGCTGGTACTCCATTACTGCTGCCTGCTGCTCACACAACCTCTCCAACATATGTAACGTTGAATTCCACCTGGTGGGTAGGTCACATATGATGCGATGTTCCGGAAGACGTAATCGGCGCTGCAGAGCTGCAATGCGTGATCTTGCATTGCTGGAACGCCGCAAGTGAGCGCACTCTATGCGGACCTTGTGAAGCAGTGCATCAAGATCCGGATAGTCCCTCAAATAACTCTGCACGACCAAGTTGAGCACATGTGCCAGACATGGGATGTGAGTGAGGTTGCCTAGGCCCAGAGCTGCCACCAGATTTCGGCCATTGTCACACACTACCATGCCTGGCTGGAGATTCGCTGGCACAAACCACACGTCGCTCTGCTGCTTGATGGCATTCCAGAGCTCCTGCGCTGTGTGGCTTCGATTTCCCAAAGAAACTAATTTTAATACGGCCTGTTGACGTTTGGCCACGGCTGTGCTCATATTGGTCACCATAACAGGTAACCGTTCACGGGTCGATGTGGAGGTAGACCGTGACGGCTCCTGCAGCGCTGATTCAGAGGAACTGGAGTATGAGGAGGAGTCAATGTGTACAGACTGGATTCCTGCAATCCTTGGAGTTGGCAGAACACGTACAGTGCCACTCTCAAGATCTGTACCCGGCTCCACAACATTTACCCAATGGGCAGTGAGGGAAAGGTATCGTCCCTGTCCATGCTTACTGGTCCACGCATCGGTGGTCAGGTGGACCTTGCTACTGACGGCGTTTTGTAGCGCATGTTTAATTTTTCCCTCCACATGATGTTGCAGGGCAGGGACGGCTTGCCTGCTGAAATAAAATCGGCTGGGCACGTTGTATTGTGGGACTGCCAATGCCATAAAGTTACGGAATGTGTCAGTCTCCACCAGCCTGAATGATAGCATTTCAAGGGCCAGTAGTTTAGCAATGCCAGCATTCAGAGCCTGTGCTCGGGGGTGGTTTGCCGAGTATGGGCGCCTTTTCTCCCATGCCTGTGCTAACGATGGCTGTAGACTGGCCTGGGAGTGTGAGGATGACTGGGAAAGTGGTGCTGTGGGTGGAATTACACTGTGTCTCTGTACAACAGTGCCAGAGATTCTTCCATGGCGATCCTGTGAGGAAGCCGAACCAGCTGTGTGTGAGCTGGAGGAAGAGGCTACAACACGAGCTGAAGAGGTGGTAGGTGGCGCTGTAGGTTGGCCTAGGTCTTCAGTGTGTTTTTGTAACTCCACCACATGCTTGGTCCGCACATGTTTCCACATATTTGTGGTATTGAGGTTGCTGACACTTTTCCCTCTTTTCACCTTCTGATTACACAGCTTGCATTTGACAAAGCAAATGTCATCTGCAACTGTGTCAAAAAAGGACCAGGCACTGCAAGTCTTGGGAGCGCCCGCTTTGGATTTTGGAAGAGCCATGCTCCTAATAGGTGCCGAAGTGGAGGCTACAGGCAACCAAGTCTGCCCCCTCCCTCTCCCTCCTTTTTGGGCTGTTCGGGGAATCTCTTCCTCAGAGCTGCTCCCACCACCTTCCTGTCCCTCACGCCATGATGGGTCAAGGACCTCATCATCTACACCACCCTCTTCAAACAACTGCTTCTCCTGGGTAGTCTCGACAGCACAGTACGCACCAGAAAGAGTCTCATCATCAGATGCGTACTGAGGTGTGCTGCTGACCATAGGCACTGGCCCACCCGCCTCTTCACATTCAGAGAGACAAAACGGTTGTGCATCACTGCATACTACCTCTTCTTCAAATTCTCGAATTCTGCTTGGCTGGCCCCCTCTTTCCAAGCCAAGAGATTCAGAGAACAGAAGTAGAGATGGCTCCTGTCCAGGGCTCTTTGACTGCCTGGGCAATTTGGCAGGTGGTGAAGAGACAGATGGGTGCTCTTCAGTGCTCAGGACCTGAGAGGATCTGGAACTAATTGAAGTCGATGCATTAGCTGCCATCCATCCGACAACGGCTTCAATTTGGTCCTCCCGCAGCAGTGGGGTACGGCTAGCTCCTACAAAGCTGCGCATAAAGGACTGTTCCCTGGTAAAACTGGGGGATGCTGAGTCACTGGTGCCTGCTGCAGGCACAGAATCCCCACGTCCTCTCCCTGCAGGCACAGAATCCTCACGTCCTCTCCCTGCAGAAACTCCACGCCCACGCCCACGATCACATGCCTTACTCCCTGCCTTCTTCATCTTGGTAGACTGATAAAAATAGGCAGAAAAGTACTAAGGGCTTAGTGTGCTTATTCCTGAACAGCTGCTAACAGGTATAAGAAACACTAATTTTATAAAGTGTGGACTAGACTTTAATATGAGCTAATGTGGCCTACACAACTGTAAAGTGGAGTGTTTGGTGAACTTTATTTAGGTTTTTTTTGTCACAAAAAGACACTGGATGTGCCTGAAGATGTAATAACGATAGTATCACAAACTTTTTGTAGCTATTACAATGTAGGAAGGTAACCTACAATGCAATAGATGAGGCTACAAAAAATAGGCTAATACTAATCTGGCTGGGGCTGCAGGGCCCAATGCTGCAGAAAGGCTCCTCTATCTACTCCTATATAGTGTGTTTGGAACCAGTTTAGCTGAATACGGATGGAACCACCACACTAATAGGAGATATCAGGAAAAATTATGAATTGGCAAAAAAGGACAATGTATGAGGCAGTGACACACACTGAGTGCACTACAACCAGACGTGGCTGAAGCACACACTACAGGGTGAGCTGCACTCACACACAGAGACCTTGCAGAAAGCGGTGAACAGCACAGAGAACTGTGCACTAGCACTGCAAGGCACAGCGATTTATAAAGTAGCTTGGGTAAAGCAGAATAGAGCTAATAGGTAGCTAAAACTGTCCCTCAGAACAACAGCGTCCTATCCCTAACTGAATTCACAGCAGCCAAAATGGCGGCGGCGGCTTTTATAGTGCATCATGACATCATTTCAGCAGCCAATCACAGCCATGCCATTAGTTAAGATGCCTACATGCCTAACAGGATGTGCCCACACTTCTTAGGATCCTCATTGGCTGAATAAAATGAAAATGGCTCATTGCATTATGGGAACTTCCGATTCTGGTATACGATATTGCAAAAGTATCGGAATTAAGTATCGGAATTCCGATACCGCGAATATCGGCCGATACCCGATATTTCAGTATCGGAATGCTCAACACTAATGACAATTGAAAAGCACTACAATGATAAATAAGTGCTACAGCTCCTAAGTCTAATAGATGAGATACAAGGGCGGCAGTAGAAGCATTTACCTCACTGCCCACTAATGAATGAAACCAAATATTGCCGAATAAGGCTCATTTGGATATGAAAAGATATCTATTGTGATCCAAATAGTTTTCTATCTATAGAAACTGGAGAGACGGCTGAACACCTTGATGACCAGTTTAGTTGTACATATAAGCAGTTTTCTCTTGCTACGTATAGCATAATCCCTTTTATCCAATTTCCTGATAAATAAGCCCTGATAATAAAGTGAGTAGTGTATACCGAGTAGGATTATATTGAGGACTCACTATTGGTGGTGATTTATTCTGAAGAATAATATATTAGACAGATAAGCCCTCGATACACAACTGCCATAACAGAAGCACAAGCACTTTAATAGTCCTGGCTCATAGAACTCATCGCTGAATTATCAGAAACATTCAGTACTGTGTGATTTTAAGTGTGTGTTATCTTTTCCGTTATTATATCTAATAATCAAAATAAAAGTTATGTTTTATATTTAGGTCTTTATTAAGGGATCTCTATTTTCCTTTGGCAATTTGTGTGTACATGAAGTAAACCCTAAGCCGACCTTTGAACAGAGTTTTTGTGTGTCTGATCCACACAATGTTACTCCACATTATGAGCTAAAGAGGACTTAAAAATGAGCAATTGATGCCTATTTGCTTCTGTGCTGATCTGACACATGGGCCCATCAGGTAAAGTGATGGGATGAAGTTTTCTCTCCTCATGTTGAAAAATGACATTTTCTGCCACCTATTGATGAGAGAAAAAAAGTGATGAAGATTTACAAACTTCTAACATTAGTCAGTGAAAAACATACAGAACAAGGATGCAAATGGATCTTTTTTTGGCAATCCAATCATTTGAATGGGCCAGTTTTATCTGCAAATCAGATTACAATCAAACATGTCTCAAATTTCTTTTGTGAACCATCAGCATCAGAGAAGGTTCATAGACTATAATTATTATGTTTTTATAAGCAAAGAAAAGGAACACAATGCAAACTCTAAAATCAGACATTTAAATGGATGAGTTTGGTGGGCAAACAGGGTCTGACTGGAGCACCGGGACACTGGACGATTATCCGGTGGGCCAGGGTCCTTGGCAGGACCCTGAGCAGGACGTAGAGGGGGCCCACTGGTTTCAACTGAATGTGCATCCGAGGACATTTCATTAATGATCAGTATTGTAATATTCGGTCACTATGTTGTAATATCTGGTCCGGGCATGGTGTGGTATTTATCCCTGTATGTGTTATTATTTGGTCACTATGTGGTGTGGACATGGTGTGGTGGTATTTCTCCCTTGTATGTGCAATTATTTGGTCGCTATATGTTGGTAATATCTAGTCTGGTCATGGTGTGGCGATATTTCTCCCTTTTACAGTCTGAGGTATTGTTCGGTCACTATGTGGTGGTAATATGTGGTCTGGTCATGGTGTGGCTGTATTTCTCTCTTCTACGTGGGATTATTCGGTCGCTTTATGCTGGTAATATGTGGTCTGGTCACAGTGTCACCTTAGTTCTCCCTTGAATGTGGTGTTATTGGTCTTGAAAAAGTGGATTGTGTTGTGTATATCAGTGAATTGTTCTCTCTGATATTAATTAGGAGAATAATCTATATTTAGATTTGTGATTAAATACTTGGAAAAAGATGCACTTACAGGAATTCTACTGTGAAAACAAGTAATCATCTTTCCAAAGGATAAGTGATAAGGTATTGATTGGTGGGGGTCTGACTGCTGGGACCCGCACCGATTGGTAGAATGTGGAGCTTTTATCCCCACTAGACTGGAGCAGCATGTGCGACTTCACCACTGATCCATTCATTCCCTCAATGGCTGTGAGCGCTGCTCTTATTTTTTTCTGGAAGCCCCAAAGAGAATGAATGGATCTGCGGTCAGACATCCCACCTGCCGCTGCATTTTAAAATGGGGATAAAAGTGTCCTGTCAGGGATAAAACTTCCCAATTCTGATCAGTGCGGTTTCCAATGGTCGGACCCAAACGATCATTAAGTTATCACCAATCCTGAGGAGCCCAGGGATCGGTGATAACTTGTTTTCACCAAAGAAGCCCTTTAATGCAAACGACCGTAATTGTCCATCCCAGTTGTGCTGTGCACACAGTAGATGTGCAGGAGCCGCCTGTGTTTTACAGTCGAGGTCCCACTATAACGGGGATAACGGCTATCAGGTATCAGCATCTAGCTGTAGGGTGGGCCCCAGTCTCCCCAGTCCGACGCTGTGGGCAAATATAACCTGTCTGGGCAATTGTAGCCAATTTTGCTGCAAAAAAAGAAAAGTCTTTTTACCTTTTTAACCATAACTTTCAATGTCTTGGATAAATGTGTAACCCTTTATTAAATTCTGCCTTTATTATGGGGATCTCATGGTAGTAGAGCATACCAGAGGTTGACTATATTTTATTTTTTATTTCTCTTTTACAGAAAGATCCACGTAAAGAAAAAAAAAAAAGTAAAAAAAAATGGAAACCAAAAGAAAATAAACAGACCACACCTTTTTGGTAAATTTTTATACTTTGAGCAGCCCCATGATATAAGCTGGTGCAGGTCACTAATCAGACAAATCCACATGAATGAGTGTAAGAAGTGAATGCAGCACTCACCGCTATAATAAAACATTGTATTCCATCATTAATAACCATCAGCTTCTCACAGAGGGAGGTCGGCGAGTGGTAGATACAGCGCATTGTGAAAGGATTTGGCCCCCTTGAACTTTTCCACCTTTTGCCACATTTCTGGCTTCAAACATAAAGATATAAAATTCAAATTTTTGGGAAGAATCAACAAGTGGGAATGAAATTTATTGGATATTTTAAACTTGTTAAAAAAAAATAAAAAATGAAAAGTGCAATATTATTCGGCCCCTTTACTTTCAGTGCAGCAAACTCACTCCAGAAGTTCAGTGAGGATCTCTGAATGATCCAATGTTGTCCTAAATGACTGGTAATGATAAATAGAATCCACTGATCCAATGTTGTTCTAAATGACTGGTAACGATAACTAGAATCCACCTGTGTGTAATCAAGTCTCTGTATAAATGCACCTGCTGTGTGATAGTCTCAGGGTTCTGTTTCAAGTGCAGAGAGCATCATGAAGACCAAGGAACACACCAGGCAGGTCCGAGATACTGTTGTGGCGAAATTCAAAGCCGAATTTGGATACAAAAAGATTTCCCAAGTTTTAAACATCTCAAGGAGCACTGTGCAAGCGATCATATTGAAATGGAAGGAGTATCAGACCAATGCAAATCTACCAAGACCCGGCCGTCCCTCTAAACCAGTGTTTCCCAAACTCCAGTCCTCACGGACCCCCACAGGTCGTGTTTTCAGGATTTCATTAGTATTGCATAGGTGATGGAAGTATCATCAAGGCATCAGGAATTCTCTCACCTGTGCAATACTATGTAAATCCTGAAAACATGAACTGTGGGGTCTGTGAGGACTGGAGTATGGGAAACACTGCTCTAAACTTTCATCTCCAACAAGGAGAAGACTGATCAGAGATGCAGCTAAAAGGCCCATGATCACTCTGGATGAACTGCCGAGATCTAGAGCTGAGGTGGGTTAGTCTGTCCATAGGACAACAATCAGTTATACACTGCACAAATCTGGGTTTTACGGAAGAATGGCAAGAAGAAAGCCATTTCTCAAAGATATCCATAAAAAGTCTCGTTTGAAGTTTGCCACAAGCCATCTGGGAGACACACCAAACATGTGGAATAAGGTGCTCTGGTCAGATGAAACCAAAATCAAACTTTTTGGCCACAATGCAAAACGATATGTTTGGCGTAAAAGCAACACAGCTCATTACCCTCAAAACACCATCCTCACTGTCGAACATGGTGGTGGCAGCATCATGGTTTGGGCCTGCTTTTCTTCAGCAGGGACAGAGAAGATGGTTAAAATTGATGGGAAGATGGATGGAGCCAAATACAGGACCATTCTGGAAGAAAACTTGTTGGAGTCTGCAAAAGACCTGAGACTGGGACGGAGATTTATCTTCCAACAAGACAATGATCCCAAACATAAAGCAAAATCTACAATGGAATGGGTCAAAAATAAACATATCCAGGTGTTAGAATGGCCAAGTCAAAGTCCAGACCTGAATCCAATCGAGAATCTGTGGAAAGAGCTGAAAACTGCTGTTCACAAACGCCCTCCATCCAACCTCAATGAGCTCCAGCTGTTTTGCAAGGAAGTATGGGCAAGAATTTCAGCCACTCGATGTGCAAAACTGATAGAGACATACCCCAAGCGATTGCAGCTATAATCGCAGCAAAAGGTGGCACTACAAAGTATTAACTCAAGGGGGCCGAATAATATTGCACGCCCCACTTTTCAGTTTTTAATTAGTTAAAAAAGTTTAAAATAGCAAATAAATTTCATTCCACTTCACGATTGTGTCCCACTTGTTGTTGATTCTTTCCCCAAAAAATAGAATTTTATATCTTTATGATTGAAGCCAGAAATGTGGCGAAAGGTAGAAAAGTTCAAGGGGGCCAAATCCTTTCACAATGCAGTGTATAGGCGACGGCAGTGCTGTGTATCTGCAGGATTCCAGGCCAGTATCTGCCACCCGCTGTATCTCCCATGTGAGAAGCTCTGGGATTTTATTACAGGGAAACTGTCATCAGGTTTTTGCTATGTAATCTAAAAGCAACAAGTCGGGGCAGAGGACCTTATGCCAGCGATGTGTCACTTGCTGGTCTGCATGATGGCATTTTGATATAATCCCTCTTTTATCTGCTGCAGATCTAGCAGTTCCCTGAATTCACAGATCATGTAGAGACCAATGCGGGAAAGTTACCCCAAATGTTCTAGAAGTCAGCATTGGATTTTCTGCTTTCAGATCACCTCACAGACCAATGTAAGTTAAGGGACAAGTTCAGATGACTGTTTATCCCACTGTTTTTTGAAAGAAATTCGCCATTAAAACTCATGCATACAGTACAAAAAGAAATAGATGCCACAACCAGGGCCGGCTCCAGGATTTCATGGGCCCCGGGCAAAAGTCTCAGTGGGCCCCTTTCACACCTACCACGATTCATGATGCACAGAAATATAGGTATAGTACAATGCTAAAGATTTCACTGACTTCTCGCATTACATGAGTGATATCTATTGTAAAGTCTACAACAGCTCAGAAACCGGCGAATCCTCCCAGCGCACAGTTCAGACCAGACAATATAGTCCTCTATACAGTATTATGGGCCCCACGTAGTCCTCCATATACAGTATTATGGGCCCCACGTGGTCCTCCATATACAGTATTATGGGCACCACATGGTCCTCCATATACAGTATTATGGGCCCCACGTGGTCCTCCATATACAGTATTATGGGCCCCACATAGTCCTCCATATACAGTATTATGGGCACCACGTGGTCCTCCATATACAGTATTATGGGCACCACATGGTCCTCCACACAGTATTATGGGCACCACGTAGTCCTCCATATACAGTATTATGGGCCCCACGTGGTCCTCCATATACAATATTATGGGCACCACGTGGTCCTCCATATACAGTATTATGGGCCCCATGTGGTCCTCCATATACAGTATTATGGGCCCCACGTGGTCCTCCATATACAGTATTATGGGCCCCACATAGTCCTCCATATACAGTATTATGGGCACCACGTGGTCCTCCATATACAGTATTATGGGCACCACGTGGTCCTCCATATACAGTATTATGGGCACCACATGGTCCTCCATATACAGTATTATGGGCACCACATGGTCCTCCATACAGTATTATGGGCACCACATGGTCCTCCATACAGTATTATGGGCACCACATGGTCCTCTATACAGTATTATGGGCACCACGTGGCCTCCATACAGTATTATGGGCACCACGTGGTCCTCCATATACAGTATTATGGGCACCACATGGTCCTCCACACAGTATTATGGGCACCACATGGTCCTCCATACAGTATTATGGACACCACATGGTCCTCCATACAGTATTATGGGCACCACATGGTCCTCCATACAGTATTATGGACACCACATGGTCCTCCATACAGTATTATGGACACCACATGGTCCTCCATACAGTATTATGGGCAGCACAATAGTGGGCCCAATATATTGCTCCATAAAGAATAGGCCCCATATAATGCTCCATAGATAATGGGCCCTATATAATACTCCATACATAATGGGCCCCATATATTGTTCAATAGATAATGAGCCCCATATAATACTCCATACATAATGAGTCCCATATATTGTTCAATAGATAATGAGCCCCATATAATACTCCATACATAATGAGCCCCATATATTGTTCAGTAGATAATAAGCCCCATATAATACTCCAAACATAATGAGCCCCATATATTGTTCAATAGATAATGATCCCCATATATTACTCCATACATAATGATCCCCATATATTACTCCATACATAATGGGCCCCATATATTGTTCAATAGATAATGAGCCCCATATAATACTCCATACATAATGAGCCCCATATATTGTTCAATAGATAATAAGCCCCATATAATACTCCATACATAATGAGCCCCATATATTGTTCAATAGATAATAAGCCCCATATAATACTCCATGCATAATGGGCCCCATATATTGTTCAATAGATAATGAGCCCCATATAATACTCCATACATAATGAGCCCCTTATATTGTTCAATAGATAATGAGCCCCATATAATACTCCATACATAATGAGCCCCATATATTGTTCAATAGATAATGAGCCCCATATATTACTCCATACATAATGAGCCCCATATAATGTTCCATAGATAATGAGCCCCATATAATACTCCATACATGAGCCCCATATATTGTCCAATAGATAATGATCCCCATATATTACTCCATACATAATGAGCCCCATATATTGTTCAATAGATAATGAGCCCTATATAATACTCCATACATAATGGGCCCCATAATAATAATAATAATAATAATAGTTTATTTTTATAGCGCCAACATATTCCGCAGCACTTTACAAATTTTAGGGGGGACTTATACAGACAATACAGAATAAGCATATCTCATATCGAACGGAGTGAGGGCCCTGCTCGCGAGCTTACAGTCTATGAGGAAGTGGGGGAGACACAAAAGGTAAAAAGTACATATATTGTATAATGCAGCCTTGATATACTGAATAGGATAAATAATAATACATGGACTGGTCGCCAGCCAGTATGTGTGCAGTCCTGACAGAGGCTTTTATGTGCATGGTTGGTTTGAACCCGAAGTTGAAGAAGATTTTAATATGGGGGAAAGCTGGGATGGACAGAGTGTGTTTAGGTGATACGCCAGTCTAAAGAAATGTGTTTTTAGGGTTCGCTTGAAACTGTGGGTATTGGGAATTAATCGAACTGTCCTGGGTAGTGCATTCCAGAGAATTGGCGCAGCACGCGAGAAATCTTGGAGACGGGAGTGGGAAGTTCGGATTATGGAGGATTTTAGTTTCAAGTCATTTGCAGAACGGAGGGCACGTGTAGGGTGGTAGACTGAGACAAGGGAGGAGATGTAGGGGGGTACTGAAGCATGGAGCGCTTTGTGGGTAAGCGTGATAAGTTTAAAACGAACTCTATATTGGATGGGCAACCAATGCAATGACTGGCACAGGGAAGAGGCATCTGAGTAGCGGTTGGCGAGGAATATGATCCTGGCTGCTGCGTTCAGGACGGATTGGAGAGGGGAGAGTTTAGTAAGAGGGAGACCGATTAGTAGAGCGTTGCAATAGTCAAGACGAGAATGAATAAGAGCGACAGTAAGAGTTTTTGCCGAGTCAAAGGTGAGAAAAGTCCTGATTCTTGAGATGTTTTTGAGGTGTAGATGACATGAACGAGCGAGTGATTTGATGTGAGGAGTGAAAGAAAGATCTGAATCAAAAATGACCCCAAGACAGCGGGCTTGTAGCTGGGGAGTAATGGTTGAGCCACAAACGGAGATGGCAATATCGGGCACAGGTAGATTAATGGAGGGATGAAAGACGAGGAGTTCAGTTTTTGACAGATTCAGTTTTAGGTAGAGGGAGGACATAATGTTAGACACAGCAGAAAGACAATCACTGGTCTTTTGTAGTAATGCTGGGGTGATGTCTGGAGCAGAGGTGTATAATTGGGTGTCATCAGCATAGAGATGGTACTGAAAACCGAATCTACTGATTGTTTGTCCAATAGGAGCGGTGTATAAGGAGAAAAGAAGGGGGCCTAGGACTGATCCTTGAGGAACCCCGACAGTAAGAGGAAGGAGAGAGGAGGAGGAGCCGGCAAAAGACACAGAGAAGGAGCGGTCAGAGAGATAAGAGGAGAACCAGGAGAGAACCGTGTCCTTGAGGCCAATAGTGCGGAGCATAGTGAGGAGGAGCTGGTGATCCACAGTGTCAAATGCTGCAGAGAGATCCAGGAGAATCAGCAGGGAGTAGTGACCATTAGATTTAGCTGTTAGTAGATCATTAGAGACTTTAGTGAGGGCAGTTTCAGTAGAATGTAAAGAGCGGAAACCAGATTGTAAAGGGTCAAGAAGAGAGTTGTCTGAGAGATAGCGGATTAGACGGGAGTGGACCAGGCGTTCCAGGAGTTTAGAGATAAAGGGAAGATTGGAAACAGGTCTGTAGTTGGCCGTGCAGTTCTGGTCGAGGGATGGTTTTTTAAGTAATGGTTGTATGCTGGCGTGTTTAAAAGAAGAGGGAAAGATACCAGATGAGAGGGAAAGGTTGAAAATTTTAGTTAGGTGAGAGGTGACAGCTGGAGCAAGGGACTGAAGGAGATGTGAGGGAATAGGGTCGCTGGTGCAGGTGGTAGGGCGAGAAGATGCAAGGAGCCTGATCACTTCATCTTCCGTGACTGGTTCGAAGTCAGAAAATGAGCAAGATACAATGTGGCGGGGGGGAGCATGCATAACATTTGGGGATTGGGAGAAAATTTCCCGTCGGATATGGTCAATTTTTTCTTTGAAATAGTTAGCCAGATCGTCAGCGCTGAGGTCGGTGGTCGGGGCCTGTGCTGTTTGATTGAGGAGAGAATGAAACGTGTCAAAGAGTCGTTTAGGATTATTGGAAAGTGAGATGATGAGGTTCAATAGATAGGTTCAATAGATATTGTTCAATAGATAATGAGCCCCATATAATACTCATTACATTAAAAAAAAAAAATCAAATACTCACCGCTCCTTGCTGGAAGCAGGCCTGTCTCATCAGGATCTTCCGACTCTCTGCACTGGGACTGCTTAGCAGAGGGTGCTCTGTAGTGACGTCATTGCGCCCTCTGCCCTGAGATGTCACAGAGTAAGAAGACGCAGAAGACAGAGGAGCAGCAGAGGAACAGGGAGAGGTAAGTATTGCAAACAGTTTAAAGCACTGGGGAAGGCCCAGTGCAAGTGCCCTTTCGCTGGCATCAGGCCCCGCTGACTCATGGGCCCCATAGCGCGCTGGTGTTCCAGAGGGTGAGTGGGCCCCCCTGCTCGCTCAGGGCCCAGGCACTTGCCCGGGTGGTGATGCCGGCCCTGGGTACAACACATACGGCACCCGTTTTTAACTGATCCGCTGCAATGATTATGTAGGAAACTGTATTCATTTACAATCATCCACAGCGTGAGAGAAAACAGCTACAACATTACTGAATAAGCAGAAACCCTGCAAGTATAAGAAAATGATTTTATTAAAAATATTTTGCATATCAATCCAGTTTGAAAAAAAATAACTCATTAAGCATTTTTTGCAACGTAGCAGTCCACATCTGACAGACTCCTGTAACTCTGGACACAGTATAATAGTGTGGCCGCTGTTCTCTAGCAGGACCCTCTAATGATAGAAGCAGGACGGCATACTGGATCTCGCACAACGCTACCTGCATGCCATCTGATTGGCTACTGTAAGTGCTCCAGCCGTATAAAGATCACTATGTATACAATATACTCCGAAAAGATGTCAGTGATTACTGTGAAGTCAAAATATTGTGGCCCCCATTGAGCAGGAATGATTAGAGATGGACGAGCTCCAGTCTGCAGACAGTCAGTGATGGCGGAGAGCTGATCATCTTTACTCGCTGCTCATTAGGAAAGTGCTCGCTTTCTGAAACCATTTGACTCTGAACTCGGCGTCAGACGGCATTATGTAAGAGGCCAATGTCTGAGTGGTTTTTGTGTCCATTTGTCCTTCCTCTGTTCTTTCTGCCAAAAGATCCTCACCCATAACCTAAGCATTAAAATAAAGTTGAATTGTTACTAATATTTTTGTAAATTTAGGACATGAATTGAATTTCATAAATTAAAAGAAAACTTTCCCTCCGATGTCCACAAAACTGAGCGCCACTACATAAGCCCCAAATAGTCTCCCCTCTCTCTCCCAGTCTGTGCAGCGGACGGGAACCATTTAAATGGGTGCAGGGCCGATTTTAGATAAAGTGGGGCCCTGGGGAAAAGTTTAAGGTGGGGTCCCAAATGCTGACATACAGCACCACACAAACATTTAGCTTGTATGTACATGCGCTGAGATCAGGCCGCTAAACGAGCGAAATCCACAATACTGAAGCCGTTCGACGCTTGTTTCCCGACCTCTTTACACCAGCTGAGGAAGAATGATGGATACAGAACAATCACTAATAGATCAATCTGTCCCCATACAGCATCATGTTATCAGCAGCACATCTGCAGGTTACACCGGCCGATGTGCTGCTGAGAACAAGGATTTTTGTTCTGGTAAAAACAATCCAATTACTCGATGAATAGGCAGCATTTTGCTTGTTTAGTATAATACATGCCATAGTCCTCCATATTTTATAATGTGCCCCACAGCCCCCCATATTGTATAATGAGGCCCATAGTCCTCCATATAGTATAATACACTCCCGATAGCCCTCCATATAGTATAATGCACTCCCCATAACCCTCTATATAGTATAATATACTCCCCATAGTCCTCCATACAGCCCTCCATATTGTATAATGTGGCCCATATTCCTCCAAATAGTATAATGCACTCCCCATAGCTCTCTATATAGTATAATGCACCTCATAGTTCTCCATATAGTATAATGCACCTCATAGTCCTCCATATAGTATAATGCACCTCATAGTCCTCCATATAGTATAACGCACCTCATAGCCCTCCATATAGTATAATGCACCTCATAGTTCTCCATATAGTATAATGCACCTCATAGTCCTCCATATAGTATAACGCACCTCATAGCCCTCCATATAGTATAATGCATTCCCCATAACCCTCTATATAGTATAATATACTCCCCATAGTCCTCCATATTGTATAATGTGCCCCACAGCCCTCCATATTGTATAATGTGGCCCATATTCCTCCAAATAGTATAATACACTCCCCATAGCTCTCTATATAGTATAATGCACCTCATAGTTCTCCATATAGTATAATGCACCTCATAGACCTCTATATAGTATAAGTCACCTCATAGCCCTCCATATAGTATAATATACTCCCCATAGTCCTTCATATAGTATAATGCACTCCCCATAGGCTTTCATATTGTATAATGTGCCCCACAGCCCTCCATATTGTATAATGTGGCCCATATTCCTCCAAATAGTATAATACACTCCCCATAGCTCTCTATATAGTATAATGCATCTCATAGTTCTCCATATAGTATAAAGCTCCTCATAGTCCTCCATATAGTATAATGCACCCCATAGTCCTCCATATAGTATAATACACTCCCAATAGCCCTCCATATAGTATAATGCACTCCCCATAGCCCTCCATATAGTATAATACACTCCCTATAGTATAATGCACTCCCCAAAATCTTCAATATTGTATAATGTGCCCCACAGAGCTCCATATTGTATAATGTGACCCATATTCCTCCAAATAGTATAATACACTCCCCGTAGCCCTCCACATAGTATAATACACTCCCCATAGCCCTCCATATAGTATAATGCACTCCCCATAGCCCTCCATATAGTATAATGTGCCCCACAGCCCTCCATATTGTATAATGTGACCCATATTCCTCAATATAGTATAATACATTCCCCATAGTCCTCCATATAGTATAATACACTTCCCATAGCCCTCCATATAGTATAATGCACTCCCTATAGCCCTCCCTATAATATAATGTACTCCCCATAGTCCTCCATATTGTATAATGTGCCCCACAACGCTCAATATTGTATAATGTGGCCCATATTCCTCCAAATAGTATAATACACTCCCCATAGCCCTCCACATAGTATAATATACTACCCATAGTCCTCCATATAGTATAATGCACCTCATATTACTCCATATAGTATAATACACTCCCCACAGTCCTCCATATAGTATAATGCACCTCATAGCCCTCCATATAGTGTAATGCACTCCCCATAGCACTCCATATTAGTATAATGCACCTCATAGTCCTCCATATACTATAATACACTCCCCATAGCCCTCCATATAGTATAATGCACCTCATAGTCCTCCATATAGTATAATACACTCCCCATAGCCCACCATATAGTATAATATACTCCCCATAGCCCTCCATATAGTATAATACACTCCCCATAGCCCTCCATATAGTATAATGCACCTCATTGCCCTCCATATAGTATAATGCACCTCATTGTCCTCCATATAGTATAATGCACTCACCATAGCCCTCCATATAGTATAATATACTCCCCATAGTCCTCCATATAATGGAATGCACCTCATAGTCCTCCATATAGTATAATGTACTCCCTATAATCCTCCCTATAGTATAATGCACTCCCCATAGCCCTCCCTATAGTATAATGCACTCTCCATAGTCCTTCATAGTGTATAATGCACTCCCCATAGTTCTTCATATAGTATAATGCTTTCTCCTCAGTCCTTAATAGAGTATAATGCAGCCTCCCTATAGTATAATGCAGCCAAACATACAGTACATATAATATAATGCAACCCATAGATCTCGATAAAGTATAATTGGGCCCCAACCATAGAGTATAATTCCATATGCCTATAATGAATTAAATAAACCATTTTCTGGTCTCCATGGGAATCAAACCCACAACCGCTATCATTGCCGGTAACAACTAAAGCTATGAGCAACAGCCTCTGCTGATATCACGGAGGATTTTCGATATTTGCACAATCTGAACCCACAGGCAAATGCTACTGATACATAGAGATACATCTATACATAGCAGTGTATTTTTTGTCCCTGTATTATAGAGGAAAATTAAAAGATTTTTTTCCTATAACATTACTAAAAAATAATGAAAAACAATTACAATAATGGCATTTCATTGAGCTTTTTTAGATAATAAACATCACAAATCAGCAAATACCATGGACATATGTGTTCCTGTACCTATAACGACCCGCACAACACAGCGATCAGACGATTTATGGCAGGGATGTCAAACTCAAATACACAGATGGCCAAAATTAAAAACTTAGACAAAGTCGCAGGCTAATGTTCATATTTAAAAAAATGTCTAGAATTGCAGACGTTTTTCCTTATCAAATATAATGATGATACTTTTCTTAAAGGGGTTGTGCCACGAACAAAGTACATTTTAATTAATAGATCTTAGAATAAAATAAAACACAATCACAAATAGGGCATACTGGAATAATATAATGTTATGTAAGAGCAGTAAAAAGCAAATGGCCCAATGGCCTAATTTAAATATGTAATAACAAAGGATAAAAAACTTTGACTTAATAAATAATACAGATAATAAAGTATGATGCAAACAAAAGTGCCTCCCAAACACAGTATGATACCCTCACAGTGAATTCCTCCACTGTATCATCCATACACACGGTATGATGACCCTACTGTGACGCGAACACAATATGATGCCGCAACTGTGATTTGCACAAAGTCCTCCATACAGTATAATGGGCCCCATAGAGTCCTCCATACAGAATAATGTGCCACCTCATAGTCCTCCATACAGAATAATGGGCCTCACATAGTCCTCAATACTGAATAATGGGCCCACATAGTGCTCCATACAGTTTAATGTGCCACATCATAGTCCTCCATACAGTATAATGGGCCCCACATAGTCCTCCATACTGAATAATGGGCCCACATAGTGCTCCATACAGTATAATGAGCCCCTCATAATCCTCCATACAGTATAATGGGACCCTCATAATCCTCCATACAGTATAATGGGCCTCATATAGTCACCCATACAGTATAATGGGCCCCACATAGTCCTCCACACAGTATAATGGGCCTCACATAGTCATCCACACAGTATAATGGGCCCCACATAGTCCTCCATACAAAATAATGGGCCCCACATTTTCCTCCATACAGAATAATAGGCCCCACATAGTCCTCCATACTGAATAATGGGCCCACATAGTGCTACATACAGTATAATGTGCCCCACATAGCCCTCCATACAGAATAATGAGCCAACTCATTGTCCTCCATACAGAATAATGGCCCCCACATATTCCTCCATACAGAATAATGGGCCCTAGATAGTCCTCCATACAGAATAATGGGCACCACATATTCTTTCATACAGAATAATGGGCCCTAGATAGTCCTCCATACAGAATAATGGCCCCACAAAGTCCTCCATACAGAATAATGGGTCTCACATAGTCCTCCATACAGAATAATGGCCCCACATCGTCCGCCATACAGAATAATGGCCCCACATAGTTATCCATACAATGTAATGTGCCACCTCATAGTCATCCATACAGTATAATGGGCCTCACAGTCGTCCACACAGAATAATGGGCCCCACATAGTCCTCCATACAGAATAATGGGCCCCACATATTCCTCCATACAGAATAATGGGCCCTAGATAGTCCTCCATACAGAATAATGGCCCCACATACTCCTCCATACAGAATAATGGGCCCCACATAGTCCTCCATACAGAATAATGGCCCCACATCGTCCTCCATACAGAATAATGGCCCCACATAGTTATCCATACAAAGTAATGTGCCACCTCATAGTCCTCCATACAGTATAATGGGCCTCACAGTCATCCATACAGAATAATGGGCCCCACATAGTCCTCCATCCAGAATAATGGGCACCACATGGTCCTCCATACAGAATAATGGGCCCACATAGTGTTCCATAGAGAATAATGGCCCCACATAGTACTCCATTCAATATAATGGGCCCCTCATAATCCTCCCTACAGTATAATGGGCCTCACATAGTCACCCATTCAGTATAATGAGCCCCACATAGTCCTCCATACTGAATAATGGGCCAACATAGTGCTCCATACAATATAATGGGCCCCACATAGTCCTCCATACAGAATAATGGGCCCCACATAGTCCTCCATACAGAATAATAGGCCCCACATAGTCCTCCTGTAGTGCCGGCGTCCCTGCCCTCTGCTAGGCAGGGACGCTGCTCCTCTCACCGCTCTGCTCCGTGCCCGGCTTCCTCCCCCCGCTCTGCTGTCAGCGCGCGCTCCGTCCCGGCGTCCTCCTCCTGCTCTGCTCTCAGCGCGCGCTCCTTCCCGGCCCCTGTGCTTAGGGCGCGCGCGCGCGCGCTCCCCTCCTCTTAAAGGGGCCGCGCGCGCCGCCCTAAAGAGTCCCCGGCCAATGGCCGGAGGACTTCATCATATATAAGGCACCTCCTCCAAAATGGAGGTGCCCGAGCAATGTTGTTTGCACCTGTGTCTCACCTGTGCTTCAGCCCTCAGGTCCCGTTGCCAGTTACCTGCCAGTTTCCTGCCAGTTTCCTGCTAGTTACCTGCCAGTACCTGCCAGTTACCTGCCTGATTCCTGCCTGCATACTTGTTACCTGTCTGCCAGTCTGAGGTCCGACGGTCTGCCTTACTACTCCTGTCAGTCTGTCTAAAGGACCAGCCTGCCCGCTCACCTGGGAGCGCATATCAGCTACCTGCCTGCTTGCCTGAGGTCCGACGGTCTGCCTTACTACTCCGGTCAGTCTGTCTATGGACCAGCTTGCCCGCTCACCTGGGAGCGCTTCTCCGTTATCTGCCTGCTTGCCAGCCCGGAGGCTCCGTTGTCACGTGCTGTGACCACCAGCTATCTCAGAGACTCTTGCCCGCTCACCTGGGAGCGCATCTCCGTTACCTGCCTGCTTGCCAGCCCGGAGGTCCCGTTGTCACGTGCGGTGACCATCAGCTATTCCAGAGACTCTTGCCCGCTCACCTGGGAGCGCTTCTCCGTTACCTACCTGCCTGCCAGCCCGGAGGTTCCGCCGTCACGTGCCGTGACCACCTGCTATTCCAGAGACTCTCGCTTGCTCACCTGGGAGCACACATCTACCACCTGCCTGCTAGCCTACCCGGAGGCTCTGCCATCACAGGTCGTACCTACCCCTTACCCAGAGACTGCCCTGATCACTTGCCGTAACTCCCTGTCCGTTCACCCAGAGACTGCCACCCGCTCCCTTACAAGGGCCGCCCCCTTGTATAGTAGCTCAGAGGTTCCGCCTCCCGGACCCGTTACAGTCCGCCTCCCGGACCCGTTACAGTTTGCTCGGGCCATGGAACCCGGTGGCACCCAAGCTCCCTCGCTCTCGGACCTCGGTCTTGAACTGTCCCGTCAGAGGTCCCAACAGGAGGCCATCCTGGGTCACCTGCGGAATGTTAATACTCGCCTGAACACTCTGTCTGATCCACCAACAACCTCCGCCAGTGCCATATCTTGCAATCCGGCGGCTCCGCTGCTCACTAATACTATGGTATCCTACCCCGGACCCCGGCTTTCTGCACCTCCTCGCTTCGGAGGCGACCCCGTCCAGGCTCGGGGCTTCTTGAATCAGTGCACCCTGCATTTTGAACTTTTGTCCTACCAGTTTAACTCCGACCGGGCCAAAATTGCCTTCATCATGTCCCATCTCACCGGGGAGGCCCTGGCCTGGCTGAATCCTCTATGGGAGAGAGGAGACCCCCTGGTGTCCAACTTGCCTGCTTTTCTCACGGCTTTCCGGAAAGTCTTCGACGAACCCGGACGGAAGACCTCATCTGCATCATCGTTGCTACGCCTCCGTCAGGGGAGTCTCACCGTGGGCCAATATGCCATACGGTTCCGTACCCTTGCCTCGGAGCTGGCCTGGGATAACGACGCTCTGGTTTCCGTCTTCTGGGAGGGTCTGTCCGGCCGTATTAAAGATGAACTTGCCGGTCGGGACATTCCTACCACTCTCGATGACTTAATAACTCTTGCCACCCGAATTGACCTACGGTTTCAGGAGCGTGCCAAAGAGGTCACCCGTGAGAGAAGGATTCCACGTTTAGCTCCTACTTTCCAGAAACCCGTCATTCCCTCCATCTCTCCCCAGGTACACTCTCCTGAGCCTATGCAGGTCGACCAGACCAAGATGGTCAAAACCCGTCAGGACTCACGCCGTGCCGAGGGGAGCTGCTTCTACTGTGGCAGTAAGGAGCACCGGATCCGTGCCTGCCCGGAGAGGTCGGGAAACGCCTGTGTCTAGGTTCGCTCAGAGAGGTCCACCTAGACAAGAATAAATCCTCTCCATCCCTGCTGTTGTCAGTTTCGATCATCTACGGGGAGAACCGTTATTTCGAACTAGCCCAACTTGACTCTGGAGCAGCCGGGAACCTTATTTCACAGTCCCTGGTTGAGAAATACCGCATCCACACCAAACCTCTGGCTGTACCCTTGTCTGTCGCTGCCGTGGATGGGGGCCTCTTACCTCGCCCCATTCAACTCATCACCGAATCCATTACCCTGCAGGTGGGAATGCTGCATTCTGAAAGTATCTCCTTTCATGTTCTGCCTGGACTCTCTCACGCCCTCTTGCTAGGTCTGCCCTGGCTCCAGAGACATGCACCCGTGCTAGACTGGCAAACCGGAGAGGTCCTTCGCTGGGGACAAGACTGTCATAAAACCTGCCTGGTTCCCGTCCATCCCGTCCGTCCCTCTCCTACCCCAGCTAATCTACCTGGACTTCCGATTCCTTATTGGTCTTATGCAGATGTCTTTAATAAAAAGGAGGCAGAGACATTACCACCACATAGACCATACGACTGTCCCATCGATCTGCTACCCGGTACTACTCCTCCCCGTGGGCGTATCTATCCTTTATCCGCTGCCGAGACCCGGTCAATGTCCGAATATATTGAGGAGAATCTGGCCAGAGGATTCATCCGGAAATCTACCTCCCCGGCGGGAGCAGGCTTCTTTTTCGTCAAAAAGAAGGACGGCTCTCTCCGTCCCTGTATAGACTATAGAGGCCTAAACCTGATCACGGTGAAGAATAAGTACCCCCTTCCGCTCATTCCAGAATTATTTGATCGTCTGAGGGGGGCTAGGATCTTCACCAAACTGGACCTTCGTGGGGCGTACAACCTGGTTCGTATTCGTCAGGGGGATGAATGGAAGACGGCATTCAACACCCGGGACGGCCACTATGAATACCTGGTAATGCCCTTTGGTCTCTGTAACGCTCCTGCCGTCTTTCAAGAGTTGGTCAATGACATTTTCCGGGACCTTCTCTACTCCTGCGTAGTGGTGTACCTGGACGACATCTTGGTCTTCTCTCCGGATCTCCAGACTCACCGGAGGGACGTTCGTCAGGTCCTGCTCAGGCTAAGGCAGAACCATCTCTACGCTAAATTTGAGAAGTGCCTCTTTGAGCAGACCTCGCTTCCGTTTCTGGGCTACATTATCTCTCAGACCGGCCTTCAAATGGATCCTGAGAAACTGTCTGCCATCGAGAAATGGCCCCGACCGGAGGGGTTGAAGGCCATTCAGCGTTTCCTGGGCTTCGCCAACTACTACCGCCTCTTCATACCACACTTCTCTTCCCGGACGGCCCCAATTTCTGCGCTCACCCGTAAAGGTACTAATCCCAAAGAGTGGCCACCCGAAGCAGAGGAGGCCTTTCTTTCCCTTAAACAGGCCTTCTCTTCCGCCCCGGTGCTGCATCGCCCAGATGGCAACAAGCAGTTCTTCCTGGAAGTTGACGCCTCCTCCTCTGGAGCCGGAGCGGTACTTACTCAAAAATCATCTTCCGGGAGGATGGTAACTTGTGGCTTCTTCTCTAAACTCTTCTCCTCCTCTGAGCGCAACTATTCCATAGGAGACCGAGAGTTATTGGCCATCAAACTGGCATTGGAGGAGTGGCGTTACCTGCTCGAGGGGGCTCTTCACCCGGTAATAATTTACACTGACCACAAGAACTTGGCTTACCTCCAGCATGCCCAGAGACTTAACCCGCGCCAAGCCCGGTGGTCCTTGTTTTTTGCTCGTTTTGATTTTGTCCTTCATTTTCGCCCGGCTGACAAAAACGTCAAGGCGGATGCCTTGTCTCGATCCTTTCTGGTGTCTGATCTCGAGGAGGATCCGAAACATATCATCGATCCCGCCAGAGTAATGCAGGTGGCTCCCGTGAGTCTAAATCGTCTTCCTCCTGGTAAGACGTTCGTACCAGTACCTGATCGGGAGAAGATTCTACACTGGGGTCATTCGTCTAAACTAGCTGGCCACGCCGGTCAGAAAAAGACCCTCCAGCTTATTACCCGGCACTACTGGTGGCCTAACCTGCACAAGGATGTAATAGACTTTGTTTCTGCCTGTGTGTCCTGCGCCCGCAACAAAGTTCCGAGACACCTGCCGGCCGGCCGCCTCCTACCTCTGCCAGTACCTGCTGCCCCCTGGCAGCATATAGCGATGGACTTCATTACTGATCTGCCCGTCTCTGCCGGTTGTACGGTCATTTGGGTGGTCGCTGACCGCTTCTCCAAGATGGCTCACTTCATTCCACTGCCAGGTCTTCCGTCTGCACCCGAGCTGGCTAAAGACTTTATCCGCCACATCTTCCGTCTTCATGGCCTGCCCCGTCACATCGTGTCGGATCGTGGGGTACAGTTCACTTCCCGTTTCTGGAGAGCCACTTGTAAATTGCTGGACGTCACCCTGGACTTCTCCTCCGCTTACCACCCACAGTCTAATGGTCAAGTGGAGCGGATCAATCAGAACCTGACCAGTTACCTTCGGCACTTCGTTAATGCCCACCATTCTGACTGGGTGGATCTCCTGCCATGGGCCGAATTCTCGTACAACAATCACGAGAGCGAGTCTTCCTCCAAATCCCCGTTTTTTGTAGTCTACGGTCAGCATCCTCGGATCCCGTTTCCCGTCTCCACCTCGGCGGACAATCCGGCTGCGGAATCTCTTGTTAACAAATTTTCCTCCATATGGGAGAGTACCCGGTCCGCACTCCTTCTGTCATCCGAGCGTATGAAAAGACACGCTGACAAAAAACGTCTGGACCCTCCTCAATTCCGCCCTGGGGATAAAGTCTGGCTCTCGTCCAAATATGTCCGGCTCAAGATCCCTTCATATAAGTTAGGGCCTCGGTTCATCGGCCCACTGGAGGTCATCAGTCAGATCAACCCGGTGGCCTATAAATTGAAACTCCCGGCCAACTTACGGATCCCTAACTCCTTCCATGTGTCTCTCCTCAAACCTGTGGTACTTAACTTTTTTTCCAAGTCTACAGGTACGCCTCCTGCTCCGGTTTCTGCTGAGGACGAGTTTGAGGTAGAGAACATTCTTGCCACCAAAAGGGTAAGAGGAAAGACCTTTTTCCTGGTAGATTGGAAGGGGTTTGGTCCTGAGGAGAGAACGTGGGAGCCCCGGGAGAACATCCATGCCCCTCTCATCCTAGCTAAATTTCTGTCTGGCCTAAAAAAGGGGGGGCCTAAAGGGGGGGGTACTGTAGTGCCGGCGTCCCTGCCCTCTGCTAGGCAGGGACGCTGCTCCTCTCACCGCTCTGCTCCGTGCCCGGCTTCCTCCCCCCGCTCTGCTGTCAGCGCGCGCTCCGTCCCGGCGTCCTCCTCCTGCTCTGCTCTCAGCGCGCGCTCCTTCCCGGCCCCTGTGCTTAGGGCGCGCGCGCGCGCACTCCCCTCCTCTTAAAGGGGCCGCGCGCGCCGCCCTAAAGAGTCCCCGGCCAATGGCCGGAGGACTTCATCATATATAAGGCACCTCCTCCAAAATGGAGGTGCCCGAGCAATGTTGTTTGCACCTGTGTCTCACCTGTGCTTCAGCCCTCAGGTCCCGTTGCCAGTTACCTGCCAGTTTCCTGCCAGTTTCCTGCTAGTTACCTGCCAGTACCTGCCAGTTACCTGCCTGATTCCTGCCTGCATACTTGTTACCTGTCTGCCAGTCTGAGGTCCGACGGTCTGCCTTACTACTCCTGTCAGTCTGTCTAAAGGACCAGCCTGCCCGCTCACCTGGGAGCGCATATCAGCTACCTGCCTGCTTGCCTGAGGTCCGACGGTCTGCCTTACTACTCCGGTCAGTCTGTCTATGGACCAGCTTGCCCGCTCACCTGGGAGCGCTTCTCCGTTATCTGCCTGCTTGCCAGCCCGGAGGCTCCGTTGTCACGTGCTGTGACCACCAGCTATCTCAGAGACTCTTGCCCGCTCACCTGGGAGCGCATCTCCGTTACCTGCCTGCTTGCCAGCCCGGAGGTCCCGTTGTCACGTGCGGTGACCATCAGCTATTCCAGAGACTCTTGCCCGCTCACCTGGGAGCGCTTCTCCGTTACCTACCTGCCTGCCAGCCCGGAGGTTCCGCCGTCACGTGCCGTGACCACCTGCTATTCCAGAGACTCTCGCTTGCTCACCTGGGAGCACACATCTACCACCTGCCTGCTAGCCTACCCGGAGGCTCTGCCATCACAGGTCGTACCTACCCCTTACCCAGAGACTGCCCTGATCACTTGCCGTAACTCCCTGTCCGTTCACCCAGAGACTGCCACCCGCTCCCTTACAAGGGCCGCCCCCTTGTATAGTAGCTCAGAGGTTCCGCCTCCCGGACCCGTTACAGTCCGCCTCCCGGACCCGTTACACCTCCATACAGAATAATGGGCCAACTCAATGTCCTCCATACAGAATAATGGGCCAAACATAGTCCTCCATAAAGAATAATAGTCCCTAGATAGTCCTCCATACAGAATAATGGGCCCCGCATAGTCCTCCATACAGAATATTGGCCCCACATAGTCCTCCATACAGTATAATGGCCCTACATAGTCCTCCGTACAGGATAATAGGCCCCACATAGTCCTCCATACAGTATAATGGGCCTCACACAGTCATTCATACAGAATCATGGGCCCCACATAGTCCTCCATACAGTATAATGGGCCCCACATAGTCCTTCATACAGAATAATGGGCATCACATTGTTCTCCATACAGAATAATGGACCAACTCATTGTCCTTCTTACAAAAAATAGGCCCCACATAGTCCTCAATATGAAATAATGTGTCACCTCATAGTCCTCCATACAGTATAACGGGCCTCACATAGTCATCCATACAGTATAATGAGCCCCACAAAGTCCTCCACATAGTATAATGGGACTCACATAGTCCTCCATACAGAATAATGGCCCCACATAGTCCCCCATACAGAATAATGGCCCCACATAGTCCTCCATGCAGAATATTGTGTGCCACATCGTCCTCCATACACAATAATGGCCCCACATAGTTTTCCATACAATATAATGTGACACCTCATAGTCCTCCATACAGTATAATTGGCCTCACAGTCATCCATACAGTATAATGGGCCCCACATAGTCCTCCATACAGAATAATGGGCACCACATATTCCTGCATACAGAATAATAGGCCCACATAGTGCTCCATACAGAATAACGTGCCACCTCATAGTCCTCCATACAGTATAATGGGCCCCACATAGTCCTCCATACTGAATAATGGGCCCAAATAGTGCTCCATACAGTATAATGGGCCCCTCATAATCCTCCATACAATATAATGTGCCACCTCATAGTCCTCCATACAGTATAACGGCCCTCAGATAGTCATCCATACAGAATAATGGGCCCCACATAGTCCTCCATACAGTATAATGGGCTTCACATAGTCCTCCATACAGATTAATCGGCACCACATAGTCCTCCATACAGAATAATGGGCCAACTTCTTGTCCTTCATACATTATAATGGGCCCCACATAGTCATCCACCCAGAATAATGGGCCCCTCATAGTCCTCCATACAGAATAATGGCCCCAAATAGTCCTCAATACAATATAATGGGCCCCACATAGTCCTCCATACAGAATATTGGCCCCACATAGTCCTCCATACAATATAATGTGCCACCTCATAGTCCTCCATAGAGTATAATGGGCCTCACATAGTCATCCATACAGTATAATGGGCCCCACATAGTAGTCCATACAGAATAATAGGCCCCACATCTTCCTCCATACAGAATAATAGGCCCCACATAGTCCTCCATACTGAATAGTGGGCCCACATAGTGCTCCATACAGTATAATGAGCCCCTCATAATCCTCCATACAGTATAATGGGCCTCTCATAATCCTCCATACAGTATAATGGGCCTCATATAGTCACCCATACAGTATAATGGGCGCCACATGGTCCTCCACACAGTATAATGGGCCTCACATAATCATCCATTCAGTATAATGGGCCCCACATAGTCCTCCATACAGAATAATGGGCCCCACATCTTCCTCCATACAGAATAATAGGCCCCACATAGTACTCCATACTGAATAATGGGCCCCACATACTGCTCCATACAGTATAATGTGCCCCACATAGTCCTCCATACAGAATAATGGGCCAACTCATTGTCCTCCATACAGAATAATGGCCCTCACATATTCCTCCATACAGAATAATGGGCCCTAGATAGTCCTCCATACAGAATAATGGGCCCCACATATTCCTCCATACAGAATAATGGCCCCACATCGTCCTCCATACAGAAAAATGGCCGCACATAGTTATCCATACAATATAATGTGCCACCACATAGTCCTCCATACAGTATAATGGGCCCAGCATAGTCTTAGATACAGAATAATAGGCCCCACATAGTCCTCCATACATTATAATGGGCCCCACATAGTCCTCCATATAGAATAATGGGCCCCACATAGTCCTCCATACAGTATAATGGGCCTCACATAGTCATCCATACAGAATAATGGGCCCCACATAGTCCTTCATACATTATAATGGGCCCCACATAGTCCTCCATATAGAATAATGGGCCACACATCTTCCTCTATACAGAATAATAGGCCCCACATAGTCCTCCATACTGAATAATGGGCCCACATAGTGCACCATAGAGTAAAATGTGCCCCACATAGTCCTCCATACAGAATAATGGGCCAACTCATTGTAATCCATAAAGAATAATGGGCCCCACATATTCCTCCATACAGAATAATGGGCCCTAGATAGTCCTACAAACAGAATAATGGGCCCCACATAGTCCTCCATAAAGAATAATGGGCCCAACATAGTCCTCCATACCGAATAATAGGCCCCACATAGTCACCTATACTGAATAATGGGCCCACATAGTGCTCCATACAGTATAATGTGCCACCTCATAGTCCTCCATACAGTATAATGGGCCCCACATAGTCCTCCATACAGAATAATAGGCCCCACATAGTCCTCCATACTGAATAATTGTCCCACATAGTGCTTAATACAGTATAATGGGCCCCTCATAATACTCCATACAGTATAATGGGCCCCTCATAATCCTCCTTACAGTATAATGGGCCTCACATAGTCACCCATACAGTATAATGGGCCCCACATAGTCCTCCACACAGTATAATGGGCCTCACATAGTCATCCATACAGTATACTGGGCCCCATATCTTCCTCCATGCAGAATAATAGGCCCCACATAGTCCTCCATTCTGAATAATGGGCCCACATAAGGCTCCATACATTATAATGTGCCCCAGATAGTCCTCCATACAGAATAATGGGCCATCTTATTGTCCTTCATACAGAATAATGGGCCCCACATATTCCTCTATACAGAATAATGGGCCCTAGATAGTCCTCCATACAGAATAATGTGCCCCACATAGTCCTCCATACATAATATTGGCCCCACATAGTCCTTCATATAGTATAATGGCCTCACATAGTCCTCCATACAGTATAATGGCCCCACATAGTCCTCCATACAGTATAATGGCCTCACATAGTCCTCCTTACAGGATAATAGGCCCCACATAGTCCTCCAGACAGTATAATGGCCCCACATAGTCCTCCAGACAGTATAGTGGCCCCATATAGTCCCCAGCGTCGCAGGTCAAACACAATCACCCTGAGAGCCAGACTTGGCCCGTGGGCCAGAATGTGACACGTGTGCTCTACATAGCGCCCCTGTAGGACTGGTATCTAGTACTTTATGCTCACCGTATGGTGGGAATATTGGTTTTTGTACAGCAGTTTTGTCAATGATCAGTATATAGTCAGTACTGTAGTGCTGGTGATATGCGGTTATGGCCTGTTGATACATTGTGTAGTATTAATGGTAGTATCTCTATAAATTAAAATTAAAAATTCTAAAAAAATATCTGATTCATGACGGATAATTGGCACAAGTCCATTAACCTTCATTCAGATGCACGTGGTGGATCACTGAGGCGTCACATCACTTTTTTATATACGATATGTATATCTCTTTTTTTATTTTTTTTTTCTTTAGTGCAGACACTGAGGCGTCACATCACTTTTTTATATACGATATGTATATCTCTTTTTTTATTTTTTTTTTTATTTTTTTTTTCTTTAGTGCAGACACTGAGGTGTCACATCACTTTTTTATATACGATATGTATATCTTTTTTTTATTTTTTTTTTCTTTAGTGCAGACTACCCCTCACCTCCAATATACTCCTGCGACCTATACTGTATTTATAGTCCGTAAAATGAGAAACTTTGACTTTAGGGAGAGAAACTTTTTTTTCTGCTAATATAATGAGCCGCCCCTGCTGAACACCCTCCTGCTATAGAAAGCTTAACTACGGCGAAAATTTAGGAGATTTACCCTGAATACACGTTGCCTCTGTCCCTTTTCCCAGAAGCTCATTTGCATATGTCACTGATGGAGCTCAGTGATTGGCTGACACAGTAGCTCAGTAGTTAGTGCAGCCCTGCCCACACAGAGCTTCATTGTAGTCTTCATCCTGCCGCCATAGGCCCGGGCTGCAGACAAACAGCTTATAGTGCGACAGTTATTGTAAAACTTGTTATTCATGATGGATGTGCTCTGCTCTAGGAAACGCCCCAGACATCATCCAGCAGGGGGCAGTGTTAATGCCTTCATCAGGCTCTCTTTCCCAACAGTAAGCAGTGATGGATATCTGCTCTGTCCTAATAGAAAGGGGTTGTCTAATAACTGATGCAGATGGGAGCAGAGCGACCCCATTGATTTCTGCATGATGTGATTTTTTTCTGAGAGCGGTGTACGGACACAAGGACTTACCATTGAGCCCCCACACAGCTTATGCAGGCGCTGCACACTTCAGAGTGGTCTTTTGACCAATAGGTGCTGGGATCAGGACCTTATATCCCATTGATTGGCAGCATAAACAGCACCTATAATATATACAAATGATTGATACATTTTTTAAGTATTTTTATTTTTTTAAGTGGGAAGGATAGATATCTTTATAGTCTCTAGCAACAGCTATGGCTTCAACACCAAGACCGAAGAAAAATGTTTTTTTTTCCTAATCTATAGGGGATTTGAAGATCCAATCTCCTGATCACTTAGATCAGGGCTTTTCAGTCTTCTTATCATTGGGGATCACTTTTTCTTATGGGGACTTTTATGTTCTGTCCCTAACCCTGCCCCCTTTTGGGCTCATCAGAAATTCTCACTTCTAGGTGGGGTTAAAATAAAACCCACTACACTTTTTGTCCAATGGGTGTCAGCACATGCTCCTTGGGGTGGGGTCTGCATCTCTGCTTTGTTCTTACATGAATGAAATAAACCATTTTCTGGTCTCCATGGGAATCAAACCCACAACCGCTATCATTGCCGGTAACAACTAAAGCTATGAGCAACAGCCTCTGCTGATATCACGGAGGATTTTCGATATTTGCACAATCTGAACCCACAGGCAAATGCTACTGATACATAGAGATACATCTATACATAGCAGTGTATTTTTTTGTCCCTGTATTATAGAGGGAAATTAAAAGATTTTTTTCCTATAACATTACTAAAAAATAATGAAAAACAATTACAATAATGGCATTTTCATTGAGCTTTTTAAGATAATAAACATCACAAATCAGCAAATACCATGGACATATGTGTTCCTGTACCTATAACGACCCGCACAACACAGCGATCAGACGATTTATGGCAGGGATGGCAAACTCAAATACACAGATGGCCAAAATTAAAAACTTAGACAAAGTCGCAGGCTAATATTCATATTTAAAAAAATGTCTAGAATTGCAGACGTTTTTCCCTATCAAATATGATGATGAAACTTTTCTTAAAGGGGTTGTGCCACGAACAAAGTACATTTAATTAATAGATCTTAGAATAAAATAAAAGACAATCACAAAAAGGGCATACTGGAATAATATAATGTTATGTAAGAGCAGTAAAAAGCAAATGGCCCAATGGCCTAATTTAAATATGTAATAACAAAAGATAAAAAACTTTGACTTAATAAATAATACAGATAATAAAGTATGAAGCAAAAAAAGTGCCTCCCAAACACAGTATGATACCATCACAGTGATTTCCTCCATGGTAACCCTCCACACACACGGTATGATGACCCTACTGTGACCCCAACACAATGTGATGCCGCAACTGTGATCCCCACAAAGCTCTCCATACAGTATAATGGGCCCCATAGAGTCCTCCATACAGAATAATGGGCCTCACATAGCCCTCCATACAGAATAATAGGTCCCACATAGTCCTCAATACTGAATAATGGGCCCACATAGTGCTTCATACAGTTTAATGTGTCACCTCATAGTCCTCCATACAGTATAATGGGCCCCACATAGTCCTCCATACAGAATAATAGGCCCCACATAGTCCTCCATACAGAATAATGGCCCCACATAGTAATCCATACAGTATAATGAGCCCCTCATAATCCTCCATACTTTATAATGGGCCCCTCATAATCCTCCATACAGTATAAGGGGTCTCACATAGTCACCCATACAGTATAATGGGCCCCACATAGTACTCCACACAGCATAATGGGCCTCACATAGTCATCCATACAGTATAATGGGCTCCACATACTCCTCCATACAGAATAATAGGCCCCACATAGTCCTCCATATTCAATAATGGGCCCACATAGTCCTCCATACAGTATAATGTGCCCCACATAGTACTCCATACAGAAAAATAGGCCAACTAATTGTCCTCCATACAGAATAATGGCCCCCACATATTCCTCCATACAAAATAATGGGCCCTAGATAGTCCTCCTTACAGAATAATGGCCCCCACATATTCCTCCATACAAAATAATGGGCCCTAGATAGTTCTCCATACAGAATAATGGCCCCACATAGTCCTCCATACAGAATAATGGGTCCCACATACTCCTCCATACAGAATAATGTGTCCGACATAGTCCTCCATACAGAATAATGTCCCCACATCGTATTTCATACAGAATAATGGCCCCACATAGTTATCCGTACAATGTAATGTGCCAACTCATAGTCCTCCATACAGTACAATGGGCCTCATAGTCATCCATACAGAATAATGGGCCCCACATAGTCCTCCATACAGAATAATGGGCACCACATAGTCCTCCATACGGAATAATGGGCCCACGTAGTGTTCCATACAGTATAATGTGCCACCTCATAGTCCTCCATACAGTAAAATTGGCCCCACATAGTCCTAGATACAGAATAATAGGCTCCATATAGTCCTCCATACTGAATAATGGGCCCACATAGTGCTCCATACAGTATAATGGGCCCCTCATAATCCTCCATACAATATAATGTGCCACCTCATAGTCCTCCATACAGTACAATGGGCCTCACATAGTCATCCATACAGAATAATGGGCCCCACATAGTCCTCCATACAGTATAATGGGCCTCACATAGTCCTCCGTACAGAATAATGGGCACCACGCAGTCCACCATACAGAATAATGGGACAACTTATTGTCCTTCATACGGTATAATGGGCCCCACATAGTCATCCACCCAGAATAATGGGCCCCTCATAGTCCTCCATACAGAATAATGGCCCCAAATAGTCCTCGATTCAATATAATGGGCCCCACATAGTCCTCCATACAGAATAATGGCCCCACATAGTCCTCCATACAATATAATGTGCCACCTCATAGTCCTCCATACAGTATAATGGGCCTCACATAGTCCTCCATGTAGAATAATGGGCCCCACATAGTCCTCCATACAGAATAATGGGCCCCACATAGTCCTCCATACAGAATAATGGGTCCCACATCTTCCTCGATACAGTATAATGTGCCACCTCATAGTCCTCCATACAGTATAATGGGCCTCACATAGTCCTCCATGTAGAATAATGGGCCCCACATAGTCCTCCATACAGAATAATGGGTCCCACATAGTCCTCCATACAGTATAATGTGCCCCACATAGTCCTCCATACAGAATAATAGGCCCCACATAGTCCTCCATACAGAATAATAGGCCCCACATAGTCCTCCATACTGAATAATGGTCCCACATAGTGCTCCATACAGTATAATGAGCCCCTCATAATCCTCCATACAGTATAATGGGCCCCTCATAATCCTCCATACAGTATAATGGGCCTCACATAGTCACCCATACAGTATAATGGGCCACACATAGTCCTCCACACAGTATAATGGGCCTCACATAGTCATCCATACAGTATAATGGGCCCACATAGTCCTCCATACAGAATAATGGGCCCCACATCTTCTTCCATACAGAATAATGGGCCCCACATAGTCCTCCGTACAGAATAATGAGCACCACATAGTCCACCATACAGAATAATGGGCCAACTTTTTGTCCTTCTTACAGTATAATGGGCCCCACATAGTCATCCACCCAGAATAATGGGCCCCTCATAGTCCTCCATACAGAATTATGGCCCCAAATAGTCCTCGATACAATATAATGGGCCCCACATAGTCCTCCATACAGAATAATGGCCCCACATAGTCCTCCATACAATATAATGTGCCACCTCATAGTCCTCCATACAGTATAATGGGCCTCACATAGTCCTCCATGTAGAATAATGGGCCCCACATAGTCCTCCATACAGAATAATGGGCCCCACATAGTCCTCCATACAGAATAATGGGTCCCACATCTTCCTCGATACAGTATAATGTGCCACCTCATAGTCCTCCATACAGTATAATGGGCCTCACATAGTCCTCCATGTAGAATAATGGGCCCCACATAGTCCTCCATACAGAATAATGGGCCCCACATAGTCCTCCATACAGAATAATGGGTCCCACATCTTCCTCGATACAGTATAATGTGCCCCACATAGTCCTCCATACAGAATAATAGGCCCCACATAGTCCTCCATACTGAATAATGGTCCCACATAGTGCTCCATACAGTATAATGAGCCCCTCATAATCCTCCATACAGTATAATGGGCCCCTCATAATCCTCCATACAGTATAATGGGCCTCACATAGTCACCCATACAGTATAATGGGCCACACATAGTCCTCCACACAGTATAATGGGCCTCACATAGTCATCCATACAGTATAATGGGCCCACATAGTCCTCCATACAGAATAATGGGCCCCACATCTTCTTCCATACAGAATAATGGGCCCCACATAGTCCTCCGTTCAGAATAATGAGCACCACATAGTCCACCATACAGAATAATGGGCCAACTTTTTGTCCTTCTTACAGTATAATGGGCCCCACATAGTCATCCACCCAGAATAATGGGCCCCTCATAGTCCTCCATACAGAATAATGGCCCCAAATAGTCCTCGATACAATATAATGGGCCCCACATAGTCCTCCATACAGAATAATGGCCCCACATAGTCCTCCATACAATATAATGTACCACCTCATAGTCCTCCATACAGTATAATGGGCCTCACACAGTCATTCATACAGAATCATGGGCCCCACATAGTCCTCCATACAGTATAATTGTCCCCACATAGTCCTCCATACAGAATAATGGGCCAACTCATTGTCCTTCTTACAATAAAATAGGCCCCACATAGTCCTCAATATTGAATAATGTGCCACCTCATAGTCCTCCATACAGAATAATTGGCCCCACATATTTTTCCATACAGAATAATGGGCCCCACATAATCCTCCATACAGAATAATGGGTCCCACATAGTCCTCCATACAGAAAAATGGCCCCACATAGTCCTCCATACAATATAACCACATTGGCCGTAACAGGTCATGCCTAGTTATAGTTGTTCATTAAAGTCAGATGCTTCCTAATGAGTCACGATCACACATGGGTCAACAGGTCAATAGCAACAATGCCATAGTGTTAAATGATTGCACACAGTCCTTATAAAACAGCATGGAGCCGGCCCCCCGAATTATCACCGAGGTATTATACACTTTACAAGTCACAAAATATAAGTCCAGCCGTAAGTGGCACAGTATAATGTGTTGGCAAGTAAAGTGACAGGCAAAGTAAGATCAAAGCTGGTGGAGATTATCGTGCAAAACATTATTGGAATTTAGAAGTTAAATTAAAGGGATTCTATCAATTCTGACATCCAAATCAAAGTAATCACAGGTCCTTGTTGGGGTTCTTGCACTTAGGCCATTAATGACATCAGTGTGCAATCAGTGTGTGATCAGTGTGTCATCAGTGTGTGATCAGTGTGCCATAGTGTGATCAGTGTGCCATCAGTGTGCCATTAATGTCATTGGTGTGTGATCAGTGTGCCATCAGTGTGTGATCAGTGTGCCATTAATGTCATTAGTGTGCCATCAGTGTGCGATCAGTGTGTCACCAGTGTCATTAGTGTGTCATAGTGTATGATCAGTGTGCCATCAGTGTGTGATCAGTGTGCCATTAATGTCATCAGTGTGTGATCAGTGTGCGACCAGTGTGTGATCAGTGTGTGATCAGTGTGCCATTAATGTCATCAGTGTGTGGTCAGTGTGTGATCAGTGTGCCATCAGTGTGTCATCAGTATCATTAGTGTGTAATCAGTGTGCCATTAATGTCATCAGTGTGTCATCACTGTGCGATCAGTGTGCCATTACTGTCATCAGTGTGCCATCAGTGTGCGATCAGTGTGCCATTACTGTCATCAGTGTGTCATCAGTGTGCCATTACTGTCATCAGTGTGTCATCAGTGTGTTATCAGTTTGCCATTACTGTCATCAGTGTGCCATAGTGTATGATCAGTGTGCCATCAGTGTGTCATCAGTGTGTGATCAGTGTGCCATTAATGTCATCAGTGTGTCATAGTGTGTGATCAGTGTGTCATCAGTATCATTAGAGTGTGATCAGTGTGCCATTAATGTCATCAGTGTGCCATAGTGTGTGATCAGTGTGTCATTAGTATCATTAGTGTGTAATCAGTGTGCCATTAATGTTATCAGTGTGTTTTCAGTGTGCCATTACTGTCATCAGTGTGCCATAGTGTGTGATCAGTGTGCCATCAGTGTGCCATTAATGTCATCAGTGTGCCATAGTGTGTGATCAGTGTGCCATTAATGTCATCAGTGTGTCATAGTGCGTGATCAGTGTGCCATCAGTGTGTGATTAGTGTGTCATCAGTATCATTAGTGTGTGATCACATGACCAGCGGTGGTGCATGCATGATGATTCCATATGGATTGCACTGAGTGACAGTTGGAAGTGACAGTTGGAATTGCCCAGCGACAGTGGAGGAGATGTCGTCTGACCCAAAGCAGAGCAATAATATGGATGCAAAAGAGGAGGCGATTGTGGTGAGGACAGAAGGAGTGAAGACTGGAAAACCTTCCCATGACACATCTGATGATGAGAGGAAGTCTTCAGTCAACAGGACAAAACAACCAGTCCACAAGAAAGAAGAAGTAGAGGAGAACGTGGTGAGGAGAGAAGGAGCGAAGAGACTAAGACCTTCCCATGACACATCTGATGATGAGAGGAAGTCTTCAGTCAAACAACCAGTCCAGAAGAAAGAGGAAGCAGAAGAAAAGGAGAAGGTAGAAAGTCAGATGATGGGAGCCAAGAAGAGAGGAGCCATCTTCATCTCATCGGGGGACAAAAAGGAGAAGAAAAGAAGAAGGATTACATCAGGACAGAAACCCATGGATCTAAAGCAGAAGGCTGAAGAAGCTGAAGGAAGCAGCGGTGTTCGGCCAACCGGCTCCAAAAGCACAGTCTCTGATACTGATACCATCAAGAGGAGATTATTATTCCATCATGTGCTTGGCCAGGGAAGTTTTGGGACGGTCCTGCTGGCGGAAGATTCATCTACCCGCAAACATTTTGCTGTTAAGATCATCGGCAAAAGAGCCCTGCTTGCTGAAGGTGATGAGCGTGTGATGGTGGAGCGACGGGTTTTACAGCTGGCATCTGGGAGCCCCTTCCTTGTCCACGCAGACTTTGCATTCCAGACCAAGGTACAGTATTGATTGCTCGATATTAGGAAATGTCACACGTACCACACACTGCTCTGCCTCATGGACCCCACTGATATCATCTTCTTACATCTCAATGTAGCGTGTCCCAAGGTAACCACAGAATATAAGATTAATGTGACACTTATACACATGGGATATTGTGGCCCCTACTGTTATTAATATAATTCATTGTGGGGCGCGGTACATTGGGAATCATTTATTAACAGCTTTTACTTTTCCAGGTCAGTTAAAACAATCTTAGCTGATCTCTAATTGGTTAGTATGGGTAACTAGTTTTCTAGTAGGCAGATTTATTAATGAGGCCCAATGTACCCCGCTCTATAAATGATTGAAAATATCAGATGTTATCACAGAGGTCAATGACCTGTAAAAATTCACTTCCCCCGGATTTCATGATTCTAATTGGGTGACTGGTAATATTTGTATCATTTACAGTATTAGCTGTGCACTCTATCGTTTGTAGGCATCAATGCCATGTAGTAGTCTATGGACATTTATATCCACTCTGTGATCGGGGCTGTTACAAAAGAGGCTCGATATTCTTTGTAATATTCAACCTGCTGCTGCAGAACCTCTTCCTGCCGTCATCACCTTCTTGATATGACTTATACATTGCTCTGAAGGAAATTTTTTGTATAAAGTAAAATGTGTTTATATGTTTTTTTTGGACTCTATGCCATTTCTTTGACACTATAATTTTGCATATTATTATCTTGTATAGACATGGGATTTCAGAATAGATTAAATGTATTTGTTATTTTTTGTTATTTCCTGGATGACATTGTATTTTGTGTATACCATATGGGGGACCCTGTGTACACTATATGTCAGGGCTATTGACTTTTGTGCACTTTATATACAATTTGAAAATGTGTTATTTTTGTATACAAGTATTATCTGTATCTTAATAAAGTTTTTTTAATTAATGGTGGGACAATGTTATGTACTTGGGGTCACTTTTTTTTGTATGAATATACTGTAATAAAGTACCAAATCCACTGTCTTTGAGTGAAACTTCTTCTAACTTAACCAACTAATGGAAAAAATGGTATTATATTGAGCAGGGGCGGGCTGGGCCAGGGGGCAGAGGGGCACATGCTCACTGGGCCGGCCACCAAGCAGCTGTTGAGGGCCGCCCAGCCATCTGCTGCTTTAGAGAACGCAGGGCGGCCCTGTATATGTAAATGTGTACATGTGCCGGCCGGGCGTCTGCAGCGCAGCACAGCAGACACTGCTCACATTCTTCTGCCTGCCGGAGAGAAGCTTCAGCCGCTGAGCAGTACCGGAGAGCAGACATCTTTGATTCTTATAAGCCTGAGCTCCGGATAGTGGTCAGGACAGGAGATTTATACTTTTTGTAGAGTGTGGAAGTGGCAGGATGCTGCTCACCTCCTGACAAGTCCAGGGCCAGATCCTGAATGTTATCTATGGTCGCTCTGCTGAGGATCAGAAAGATTTATTGTAGCAGATGGACCCTTCAAGCAGGTTGGGGTCGTGCTGTCAGTGTGAGATCATCGGCTCTCGATCTGTATGAATGTTCAAATCACATCGGACCCGAGATAGAGACACTGCAGACCTGACTATAAAGACCCCTGCCCAAGACTGATCCTGCACCGACTACAGGACAACACAGATTATATCTATACTGCCATCTCTACAATGTGATGTCTTGTAGTCGGTGCAGGATCAGTCCAGGGCATATATGATCTAATGTCAGTGCACAATATAGAAATATGAATATCAAAAGACTGACCGTCACTTCCAAACAGAAAACAGGTGTGTACAGGCATACCTCCCAACTTTGGAAGAAGAGAAAGAAGTACAGATCGGCAAATTTGGCCATGCCCCTGGCCACACCCATTTACCATTTCTTATTCCCAGGGCTGGCTCCAGGTTTTCGCAGGTCCCGGGCCAAAGAGTCTCAGTGGGCTCCTTTAACACATACCATGATACGTGACACACAGATATGGCAGAGAAATCCCTGTGCAAGCCCCCAAATGACCCTTTTCCTGTGCAAGCCCCCAACATTACATCCTACCCTGTGCAAGTCTCTCAACATGACCCCCTTCCCTTTGAAAGCCCCCAACATGACCTCCTACCCTGTGCAAGCCCCCAAATGCTGAGACTTGTAATCCTTATTCCTCACTAAGACTATGTTAATACTAATGATGACAAAAAGTACAAAAAAGTAATAGTACTTGTAGTGCCATACCCTTTCCTACTTCAATTTGCCTGATGACAGAGCTGCTGGGACTTGTAGTGCCCGATCCTACCCAGTAAATAACAGCACATTATAGCCCCTCTCTATATACTAACCCCTTCCTACTGTACTTGCATGATGACAGAGCTGCCTGCATGCTGGGACTTGTAGCTTCGCTCTCCACCCCGTACACAATGCTAATCTTCACCACACCCCTATGTAATAACAATATTACACTTCTGTCTCCCACATCTCCCTGTCAAGTACGAAACTGTATTTCCCGGCAGCCACATAAAACCACATCTAGGGAAACAGGAAGTTCAAGGATGCAGTGTATGCTAGGAAACGTAGTCCTAGTCCAATCTATATACACCCACTATGCACTTAGCATGCGGTTAGAGTCAGCCATCTTCTCAGTGCACAGTGACAATGCGCTCTCTCACCAGCTCTGGTCAGAAGTAATGAGACGGTAACAGAGTGCACTGTCATTACACATTGTAAATAAAAAAGTAGACCAGTGTCGCCCCCACAAGTGATGTCAGATAAGAGATTCAGCAGCCAGGTATCAATTAACTGAATGCTGGACCAGAGTCCCACATATCGATCCGCTCACCTCTGGTTATGTCCTTTCTTTGTAGTAGACCTAGATACATTTAAAAATGTGGTGCAAATTTTGTTTAAGGTCATGTGCAAATGTTGCATGTTTGATGCATTTTTTTCAGCACAAATTTGGCACTGAAAATATGCAACGTTTTTCTGTCCCAGCAAAGTGAATGCAGACATCGCTTATTTTTTTCCTAGCAGATTTGCATCAGATTCAAATCTGAAGCATGTCAATTCTTGCAGCTTTTTTCACCCATGCTAATGAGTGGGGAAAAATACACAACAAAAATGCAAGTAAAAAACGAGGCAAAAACAGGTGTATTTTATGAAGAATTTTCCCTGCCAAGACATCAGGATTTGCAACAGAATTTTCTGCTGCAAATCCTGAATGTTTGCACAGAACTTAAGGTTATATGCACACGTTAAGTATTTGCTGCAGATGTTTCTGCACCAAAAATGTGTCCATTGGCAGGAAAACCGCTGCATAAAATCCACACATTTTTGCTGAAGTTTTTTATGCGTTTTTCTCCACTCATTGGAATGGGGGAAAACACTGAAAGAATGGACATGCAGCAGATATGAAACTACTTCAAATCTGCAATTAAGAAATAAGCAACGTGTGCATGAGATTTCAGATATCTCAATCACTTTGCTGCGTTTTTTGCAGCAAAAAAGTGGGGAAACCGCAGCACAAAGGCAACGTGTGCACATACCTTAAGGTGGTTGTTCTTGTTAAAATCTAAGCATTAGCTAAACGAGTGCACATTAGAAAAACCACAGAAGGAATTGAGAGGCAGCGCTCTGCAGAGCCATACACTGTACTAGTCAGTGTTACCTAGCCTTATGTATGACTAGCTTTAGGCAGCGCACACGTTTTTAGAGGTGCAGTAAAGCAAGGTACGCTGTGCTGTTCTACACCCCTGAGAAAAACGTATGCCAGGAGTAATGGTGGTCACACAAGTATAGGGGTACTACAGAGTTACCTAGAAATGTCGCTTTTTTTTGTTTGTGTTTTTTTTGCAAATCTACACACTCAAGCAAGTCACAATTGAACTCAACAACATGAAACGGGTAAAAGTATATTATATATGACTAACTTATTATGCTGTATATACCAGTATATATCAGTATTGCACATACAGTATACAGAATATATGTCTGGTATATATTATAGTATGACAACAGACATCAGATATTACACTATCACATATTATCTATATGTAATATCTAATGTCTGTGCACTTAGTATGTTGCATACAGTATACAGAGGAATATGTGACTGGTGTGTGATATACAATGTGAACAGACATCATATGTCTGTACGCAAAGTATAAGGCCTCATTCACACGTCAGTGTGTCCGGTACATGTGGTGATAGTTTTCACACGAACTGGAGACACTTACACATGTAGACCCATTAAATGAATGTGCCTGTGCACATGTCAGTGTGTTTCCACGGACCATGTGTCCGTAGGCAAAACATGCTGAAATGTCAATTTTTTGCACACCGTATGGGTCGGAAGATGTCCAACACACGCGCACACATCTGTGTGTCATAAGTATGACACGTACCAGCGCCTGGGAATCAGCGTACAGTTAGCGCTGTTACGAAGCGCCGGATGCTGGAGGCATCTCTCATCATTGTCCCCTGCTTGCGCTGAGATCAGCCAGCAGGGGACAATGTTAAGAGTAGTATTCTGCTCCTTCTGTCTCCAACAAGTGTAAAAATAAGAATAAAATAAAAAACACATTATACTCACCTGTCCGAAGTTGAAATAATCCAGTCTTCCACGATGTAATCCATCTAACCGACATTTGTTCATCAGCGTGATCAATGGCTTAAGGCGATCACACATGCTGAGGAACAGAGAATGACTCGCTGCAGCGAGCGGGCCCCTGAACTGCGCTGAGTTCACTGACCAGTGTCCTGTCACTCACTAAGCTCAGAGCAGTTCAGGGGCCCGCTCGCTGCAGAGAGTCATTCTCCTCTGTTCCTCCGCGCGTGCGGTCGCCTCAAGCTACCGATCACACTGATGAAGAAATGTCGGTCAGATGGATTACAGCGTGGGACACTGGATTATTTCAACTTCGGACAGGTGAGTAGTGAGTATAATGTGTTTTTAGAGCTCGTACCTCTTCCATACAAATTATAAAATATAACTTTTAATATCTGTATTAAAATTTTGACAGCCATAAAATAACAAACCACAACATCAGTGCACAATAAGAGGAGGGGAGGGTGCCTCACCCTATTTAGGCCCTATTTCACCCTACCTTGCCGCGGAGGTTGGCACCCTATTTTCCTGTGCAATGGCGCCCACGCTCAACGATGACTCTCCCTGGGATCCCTATAACACCCTATATTGACGGCCAGTGGGGTACAGGGATTCTTAGTGGAGAACACACAGTTTCTTGTGACAAATAGAAACAATGCAAAAAATACTCAAAAAGTTTTTATGTATCTGTAGCCCTGATCAGTACAATTCGACCACAGATACAGAAGGGTGCATGAATATAATCAAAGCGCATAACATGGATCAATTTTTAAAATCTTGTTTGCTCGAAATCATGCCACATAGAAAGGGGAAACGCGTTGAGTTGTACAGGCATTGAGTCATATATGCACGATATATTTTCATTCATGACATGTAATCTTAGTTGTGCAGGCATTAAGTCATATATGTATAGATTTGGTAATATATTTTGATTCATGACAGTTAAACAGTGGCCATGAGCTACATATGAATTGCCTTGAGCTATTTGGGCATTTAATTGTGGTTACATCTACTAAGCAATATTTATTTGTATTAAATGGATCCCTGGTCCAAGACAATTTATTAACTGAGATCATGAGCTATATATAAACTGATCGGGCATTGAGTATTATCTTGAAACTAGATGGTGGCCCGATTCTAATGCATCGGGTATTTTAGAACATGTATGCGGCCGACCGGGCGCGACTAATCAGCGAAGCAGTGTTTAAATGGGTTGTGCACTACTTTAAATTAATCCCCCAATGCATCCTCCAGGGGCCCCTAATGAATTTTGTGCTAGTGAGGACCGGGGAGCGGCGCTGCCTGTGTGGGTACTTCCGCAGCGAGCAGCTGACCTCCGGCTACATCCGGTACTTCCGGCTACATCGCCGCTGACCTCCATGCGGCTACCGTAGGGAGATCATCGGCTAGGACCGCTGATCTCCCGACGGCAAGTGTGAAGGGAGGACCGGGGAGCGGCGCCGCCTTGGCCACCGGTCGGGGTACTTCTGCTGCGAGCAGCCAGGAGATGACCGGCTACCGCCGGTCATCTCCCGGCTGCATCGCCGCTGACCTCCATGCGGCAGATGAGCCGCTAACAGCCGCCATCTTGTTCTGAAATCCCGAGTCGCTGATTGGCCGTGGCCGGACCAATTAGCGACGCGGGATTTCCTGGACAGACAGACAGACAGACGGGATAAGCCGATTATATAGTAGATGGATCCTCTGTCCATGTCATGGAAATTAAGTAGTGCACTTTAAGATTGATCCTTCTATGTGGCATGATTTCGAGCAAGCAAAAAAGATTTTAAAAATTGATCCATGTTATGCGCTTTGATTATATTCATGCACCCTTCTGTATCTGTGGTCAAATTGTACTGATCAGGGCTACAGATATATAAAAACTTTTTGAGTATTTTTTGCATTGTTTCTATTTGTCACAAGAAACTGTGTGTTCTCCACTAAGAATCCCTGTACCCCACTGGCCGTCAATATAGGGTGTTATAGGGATCCCAGGGAGAGTCATCGTTGAGCGGGGGCGCCATTGCACAGGAAAATAGGGTGCCAACCTCCGCGGCAAGGTAGGGTGAGATAGGGCCTAAATAGGGTGAGGCACCCTCCCCTCCTCTTATTGTGCACTGATGTTGTGGTTTGTTATTTTCTGGCTGTCAATATTTTAAAACAGATATTAAAAGTTATATTTTAGAATTTGTCTTGAAGAGGTACGAGCTCTGTGAATTGTTAGTTTGGTTGGTACCGTAACTACACTGCTCAAAAATATAAAGGGAACACTCAAATAACACATCCTAGATCTGAATGAATGAAACATTCTCATTGAATAATTTGTTCTGTACAAAGTTGAATGTGCTGACAACAAAATCACACACATATCATCAATGGAAATCAAATTTATTAACCAATGGAGGCCTGGATTTGGAGTCACCCCCAAAATTAAAGTGGAAAAACACACTACAGACTGATCCAACTTTGATGTAATGTCCTTAAAACAAGTCAAAATGAGGCTCAGTATTGTGTGTGGCCTCCACGTGCCTGTATGACCCCCCTACAACGCCTGGGCATGCTCCTGATGAGCTTGCAGATGGTCTTCTGCTGGATCACCTCCCAGACCTGGACTAAAGCATCCGCCAACTCCTGGACAGTCTGTGGTGCAATGTGACGTTGGTGGATGGAGGGAGACATGGTGTCCCAGATGTGCTCAATCGTATTCAGGTCTCGGGAAAGGGCGGGCCAGTCCATAGCTTCAATGACTTCATCGTGCAGGAACTGCTGACATACTCCAGCCACATGAGGTCTGGCATTGTCTTGCATTTGGAGGAACCCAGGGCCAACTGCACCAACATATGGTCTCACAAGGGGTCTGAGGATCTCATCTCGGTACCTAATGGCAGTCAGGCTACCTCTGGCGAGCACATGGAAGGCTGTGCGGCCCTCCAAAGAAATGCCACCTCACACCATTACTGACCCACTACCAAACCAGTCATGCTGAAGGATGTTGCAGGCAGCAGATCGCTCTCCACGGCGTCTCCAGACTCTGTCACGTCTGTCACATGTGCTCAGTGTGAACCTGCTTTCATCTGTGAAGAGCACAGGACTCCAGTGGTGACTTTGCCAATCCAGGTGTTCTGTGGCATTTCTTTGGAGGGCCGTACAGCCCTCCATGTGCTCGCCAGAGGTAGCCTGACTGCCATTAGGTACCGAGATGAGATCCTCAGACCCCTTGTGAGACCATATGCTGGTGCAGTTGGCCCTGGGTTCCTCCAAATGCAAGACAATGCCAGACCTCATGTGGCTGGAGTGTGTCAGCAGTTCCTGCACGATGAAGTCATAGAAGCTATGGACTGGCCCGCCCGTTCCTGAGACCTGAATACGATTGAGCACATCTGGGACATCATGTCTCGCTCCATCCAACAACATCACGTTGCACCACACACTGTCCAGGAGTAGGCGGATGCTTTAGTCCAGGTCTGGGAGGAGATCCCACAGGAGACCATCCGCAGCCTCATCAGGAGCATGCCCAGGCGTTGTAGGGTGGTCATACAGGTAAGTAGAGGTCACACACAATACTGACCCTCATTTTGACTTGTTTAAAGGACATTACATCAAAATTGGATCAGCCTGTAGTGTTTTTTTCCACTTTAATTTTGGGGGTGACTCCAAATCCAGGCCTCCATTGGTTAATACATTTGATTTCCATTGATGATTTTTGTGTGATTTTGTTGTCAGCACATTCAACTTTGTACAGAAAAAAAGTATTCAATGAGAATATTTCAATCATTCCGATCTAGGATGTGTTATTTGAGTGTTCGCTTTATTTTTTTTGAGCAGTGTATATAGATCGTTTACTGTGATTCTTATAATGTGTTTTTAATTTTATTCTTATTTTTACACTTGTTGTAGACAGCGGGGGCAGAATACAACTCTCAACATTGTCCCTTGCTCGCGCTGATCTCAGCGCCAGCAGGGGACAATGATGAGAGCTGCCTCCATCACCCAGCGCTTGGGAACAGCGCTAACTATACCGCTGATTCCCAGGCGCCGGTACGTGTGATCCTGCTGTGGCATATGGGCGGCACATGGTTGCCACACGTATGCCACACAGGGAGACACGGACATCTCCGGTACTGGTTTTTCCAGTACTGGAAATATCAGGACGTGTGAAAGAGGGCTAGCACATACAGAATAATATATTACTTGCATATAGTACTGTTATACAAACATCAGATGTTATACAGGATACACATTGTTGTATGTATATTCATATATCTGACAGTGTGTGTACTGTATAACATCTCATGTCTGTACACAAAGTGTAAGGGTATGTGCACACGTTTAAGCACCACTCCAGCATTTGTTTGTTCTCAGCACTGGAGTGGCGCTTTAAGTGTAAGCCCCCTGCCCCTGGTCATATACTCATCCTCCAGCATCTTCCCCGGTTTTCAACACCGCTCCGGTCCAGCGGCACCATCATGTGAGTGCAGCTTCTGAGTGTCCGGAAGTCAGAAGTTACGTCACAAGCTCTCAATACAGGTCTATGAGAGCCAGAACGAGGCTCACATAGACTTGTATTAAGTTTTGACCTCCAGCGCACTCCTTGAAATACAGGAGCTGCAAGCAGGTCACTTTTCACAGGAAACAAACGGGCGCGGTGTCGAAAACTGATGAAGGCTACAGGTGGGTATCAGATAGGGGGCAGGGGACTTACATTTAAAGCACCACTCCAGCAATGCAATAAAAAAATGCTGGAGTGGTGCTTTAAGTATTTGGTGCAGAAACTTCTGTACCCTTTCTGCATCTCTTGGCAGAAAAAATGCTGCATATAGTAGACACGTTTTTGATGTGTTTTTTTTACTTGCGTTTTTATTGCAGATTTTTCCCCACTCATTAGTATGGGTGAAATCTGCAGCAAAAATACTTAAAAAATTTACATGCTGCAGATATTTTGCCCTTCAAGTTTTGTGACGAATATGTTAAGAAAAATCTGTCATAATTTGCAATGTGTGCACAGGTCCTAACACACAGGATAATATATGACTTATACAGTATATACATTGCTGCATGTATATACAGATATATCACAATGTGTATACTGTATAACAGCTGATGTCTGTATTATTCTTTATACTATAGTGGTATACTATGTGCAAAGATATACAATGAACTATGCACTGGACTGATCATTCCTGCACCTGGCACAGGATATACTGTACAAGTGCTTCTCACAAAATTAGAATATCATCAAAAATTTAATTTATTTCAGCTCTTCAATACAAAAAGTGAAACTCCTATATTATATAGAGTTATTACAAACAGAGTGATCTATTGCAAGTGTTTATTTCTGTTAATGTTGATGATTATGGCTTACAGCCGATGAAAACACAAAAGTCATTATCTCAGTTAATTAGAATACTATATAACACCAGCTTGAAATTTTTTTTAATGTTTTTAAAATCCGAAATATTGGTCTACTGAAATGTATGTTCAGTAAATGCCCTCAATACTTGGTCGAGGCTCCTTTGGCATCAATTACTGCATCAATGCGGCAATGTGGCATGGAGGCGATCAGCCTGTGGCCCTGCTGAGGTGTTATGGAAGCCCAGGTTGCTTTGATAGCAGCCTTCAGCTCGTCTGCATTGTTGGGTCTGGTGTCTCATCTTCCTCTTGACAATACCCCATAGATTCTCTATAATAGATTCTCTATGGGGTTAAGGTCAAGCGAGTTTGCTGGTCAATCAAGCACAGTGATACTGTTGTTTTTAAACCAGGTATTGGTACTTTTGGCCGTGTGGACAGGGGCCAAGTCCTGCTGGAGAATGACATTTCTATCTCCAAAAAGCAGAGGGAAGCATGAAGTGCTCTAAAATTTCCTGGTAGACGGCTGTGCTGACTTTGGTCTTGATAAAACACAGTGGACCTACACCAGAAGATGACATGGCTCCCCAAACCATCACCGATTGTGGAAACTTCACACTAGACCTCAAGCAGCTTGGATTATGTGCCTCTCCACTCTTCCTCCAGACTCTGGGACCTTGATTTCCAAAAGAAATGCAAAATTTGCTTTAATCTGAAAACAACACCTTGGACCACTGAGCAACAGTCCAGGTCTTTTTTCTCTTTGGCCCAGGTAAGACGCTTCTGGCGTTGTCTATTGGTCATGATTGGCTTGACACAAGGAATGTGACACTTGTAGCCCATGTCCTGGATACGTCTGTGTGTGGTGGCTCTTGAAGCAATGACTCCAGCAGTCCACTCCTTGTGAATCTCACCCAAATTTTTGAATGGCCTTTTTTAACAATCCTTTCAAGGCTGTGGTTATCCCGGTTGTTTGTGCACCTTTTTCTACCACACTTTTTCCTTCCACTCAACTTTCCATTAATATGCTTGGATACAGCACTCTGTGAACAGCCAGCTTCTTTAGCAATGACCTTTTGTGGCTTACCCTCCTTGTGGAGTGTGTCAATGACTGCCTTCTGGACATCTGTCAAGTCTGCAGTCTTCCGCATGATTGTGGAGCCTACTGAAACAGACTAAGGGATCATTTTAAAGGCTTAGGAAGCCTTTGCAGGTGTTTTTTCGTTAATTATTCTAATTTACTGAGATAATGACTTTTGTGTTTTCATTGGCTGTAATCCATAATCATCAACATTAACAGAAATAAACACTTGAAATAGATCACTCTGTTTGTAATGACTCTATTTAATATACGAGTTTCACTTTTTGCATTGAAAAACTGAAATAAATTCCATTTTTGATGATATTTTAATTTTGTGAGAAGCACCTGTATATAACATGTGATGTCCAGTGTCCATACTCAGGGTTGATCAGTCCAGTGCATGATTCTGTATTGTGTCTCTGGTCACTCTGAGGTATAGGGACAGAGATTTATTGCAGCAGACTGAACTTTCCTGTGGATCTGATGACGCTGGAGCCGATGAGCTGGCACTGACAGAGCGACTCTGAGGGTTCAGACTCCTGCAATAAATCTCAGGGGAAATCATCAGAGCGGCCACAGACACAATCCAGGACCCCACACAATCCAGGTCCCTGTATTTATCAGCAGGTGAGCAGCGTCCTGCCATCTCCTCACCACACAGAGAGCTGAAGTTCCTACTCACAGATGCCTCCTGTCTGTCCCGCCCACATGCTCCTCTGCGTCAGTAAGAAGATGCAGCCACGCTCCCTCTACTTCAGCAGACGGACGACGCACACACCATTCAGTGGGCGTGTTTGCTCCACTGTGATGCGACCGGCCTGCACTTACTGTATACAACAGCATCAACCCACCAGTGGCCTTAATCAGCTGCTTAATGACCGGCCCAGGGGGCATATGCCCCTCTACCCCCTGACCCAGCCCTCCCCTGCTCACATATGAGTGAAGTGACTGTGTGATGACTGCTGGAACCTGCAAGCAGAGCTGAATCCTGACAGTGAGTATATTACACACTGTTTGGATTGGCATGCTACAGGGCTTCATTTTATAATTAAAGGGTTTGTTCAGGTTTGAGATGAAAGTCTGCAGTCACAGCACATGCAGTACACACTTTTAGGAGCCTCCCTTGCACAAGTATGCGATTTGTATACTTCTGGCCACATTCTGACTAGACGTATCCAGCCTCACTCAATTCATTTTCATTGAGTTAGGCCACACATGTCTAGTCGGCATGTGACCGCATGTATGAAAATCGCCGGCACAAGAAAATCCTGACAGTGTGCAGTGCACTGTTAGAATTCAGAAGCCTGCAGTCACATAGAGTGACTGCTGACTCACCACAAACTTGGACAATCCTTTTAATGCTTCTAACATAAATAAAAATATGAGAATCAGTACTGAGTTAGTATCACAAATAACATTTACATCCAGGTACCTTATAGATGTTGTTGTTTCTAGTCGTTCTCTTTCTTTTCTTCTTCATCTTGTCCAGACTCCATGATGAGTTTTCTCATCCAAAGCTCGTCTCTGCAGACTTCTATCTTCTCTGATCTTCTGCAGCACATCCCACACGATGCCCTTAAAGATAACAATGGCATTATAATGCTCCTGAATAAAAATATGTGTCCTATGCTGAACCCCTGAATAAATAATTGCCCCTCACTATATTCCCGGCATGAATTATCACCCCCACACTGTCCCTCCTATGGTACATGCTCTGTACACTGCACTCTCCTTTCCATACTGGGTCCCTTCTTCACAGTGTCCTCTCACACTGTGTCCCCCTTATAGGGCCCAGTGTCTATACTATGCTCCTGCACCATACTCTCCCCCTCCTTGGCTTACTATCTCTTCCTGGCTATGTCCTTACACTGTTCCCCAATGCTTACCCCCAACTACTCAATCTCTATTCTGTGCCTTCTCATCACACTGCTCATCCCCTCCTTGGTATACTGTCCCCTCCTGGCTGTGCTCTTACACTGTCCCCCTATGGTACCCCCTACACTACTCAGTCTCTATTCTGTGCCCACTCACACTTTTATCCCCCCCTTACTGTCTCCTCGCACTATTCCCCTCAATATCTCCTCACACATTACCGGCTTCCTCCTCGTACATTTACCCTCTCACTAAACAATACTGCCTCCTTACACATCTCCTCAACTCCCCAAACTGTGTCTGAACCCATCCCATCACCCTCACTGTCACGCCAGGTGTGGGAAAGACTAGTGCAACACAAAGGGAAAAGGGAAAGGGAGTCCAGACTCTAGGGAAAAGGGGGAAGGGGAGACCTCCTAGTCTCGTCTAGTGTCACCCTGTCTCAACTACCCTCCCTATATTGGCTCTTCATCAATTGCTACACGGGTGCCTCGCCCTGACTTTCCCTGGCGTATGGCTAAGGCTAGGGACGGGAGGAGATGAGCACTAGTAGATATCCACTAAACTCTATAGACAACAAGGGTAGTCAAACAGGGGGATATTGCTTAGCTTTTGACGACTCCAGACAAATGCACACATGGCCTCAAGCTCCAGAGAGGACGAAGTACTGCTCTTGCTAAAGCCTCACAAGTCGTAATGAATATCGCTGGCACCTCCCTCTCAGACACACCAGGTATTTATACACCCAGCCCAGGGAGCTAATTAGCCAGAGGGAGGTAGTCGCTGGGTCCTAGAGACAGTCAGCCTCTAACAAGATGTCTGTAATGCCAAACGTAGAGATCTCCTGCAACCAACTGCAGGGTGACTGTCTGTCACCTCTGACACACCCGTGACAGTACCCCCCCCCTCTACGAGTGGCCTCCTGACACTCAGGAACGAGTTTCTCAGGAAAAGAGGTGTGAAATGAGCGAACCAATCTGGGAGCGTTCACCTCTGATGCTGAAACCCACATCCTCTCCTCTGGACCATAGCCTTTCCAGTGCACCAAGTATTGTAGAGAATGATGTTGGAGACGAGAATCTACAATCCTCGAAATCCGGAACTCCAGATTAACATCAACCATTACTGGGGGCGGTAGTAGAGGCGAGGGTTCAAGAAGTTCCACATGTTTTTTAAGTAAGGACCTATGAAACACGTTGTGGACTTTAAGGGCCTGAGGAAGTTCAAGACGAAATGCTGCTAGGTTAATGACGGCGGTTATTTTATAGGGACCAATAAACCTAGGTCCCAGCTTCCAAGAAGGAACTTTCAATCTTATATTCCTGGTAGGCAACCACACAAAGTCATTCACATTCAGGTCCGGACCTTGCAAGCTTTTTCTGTTAGCCATACGTTTATACCTGTCTCCCATGATCTTTAAATTACTCAGCACACCCTGCCATACCGAGGAGAGCGATGAAGCAAACCGTTCCTCCTCAGGAACTCCTGAAGCTTCTACCCCACTAAAGGTATCAAACTGTGGGTGATAACCGTATGCACCGAAGAACAGTGACATGCCAGTGGATTCTTGACGATGATTATTAATGGAAAATTCTGCCAGCGGTAGGTAGGATGCCCAATCCTCCTGATTTTCGGAAACGAAACACCTGAGGTAGGTCTCCAAATTCTGATTGACACGCTCGGTCTGTCCATTCGACTAAGGGTGGAAGGCAGAGGAAAAGGACAGCTGCACCACCAGTCGAGAACAGAATGCCCTCCAGAACATGGAAACAAACTGGGTCCCCCGATCTGACACCACATGGGAGGAAACCCCGTGAAGCTTCACAATCTCATTTATGAACACCTGAACAAGTGTCTTGTCATTTGGAAGTGCAGGCAATGTGACAAAATAAACCATTTTACTGAACCTATCTACTACCACCAAATCCACCGTTTTGCCTGCAGAAACCAGTAGGTCAGTAATAAAATCCATGGACAATTGTGTCCATGGCCTACTAGGGATAGGTAGCGGAAGAAGAGTACCAGACGGATGGGTATGCGAAACCTTAGAACGCGTGCAAATACTACAAGCAGCTACGTGTTCAATTACATCCTGATGCAACCCCGGCCATCAAAAACGACTAGCGAGGAGGTCTACCGTTGCCTTACCACCTAGATGCCCAGAAAGCACAGAGTTATGATGTTCCTTAATTACTTTGCAGCGCAGATTGGATGGTACAAATAACTTTCCTGAAGGGCAGGAGGCAGGGGCGTCCCCCTGTGCCTCCAGCAACTCACCCTCCAGTTCAGGATAAAGTGCCGAAATGAATTCACCTTTCTGTAATATCGCAGCAGGGTTCTCATGGTCACCACCACCAGTGAAACTCTGGGACAAAGCATCAGCCTTGACATTTTTGACCTCTGGATGAAAAGTGACAACAAAATTGAACCTAGTAAAAAACATGGACCATCTGGCTTGCCTACGGTTGAGACGTTTAGCTGACTGGATATATGACACGTTCTTATGGTCAGTAATAACAGTAATAGGATGGACAGCCCCCTCCATCCAATGTCGCTATTCTTAGAATGCCAACTTGATCACCAAAAGTTCCCTATTACCCACGTCATAATTTCTCTCAGCCGAAGACATTTTTTTGTAGAAAAGAAGGCGCATGGACGCCATTTACCAGGGGACGAATCCTGAGACAACACAGCCCCAACCCCGACATCAGACACATCAATAAAGAGTTGAGAAACATCGGGTTGACTGAGTATAGGTGCAGTGGCAAAATGATTCTTTAAGGAAGAAAAAGCCTGGATGGAAGAATCCGACCATTTGGAAAAATCAGACCCCTTCTTAGTCATGTCAGTAAGGGGTTTCACAGTAACAGAGTGATTCTGGATGAATTTCCGGTAAAAATTAGTAAAGCCCAGAAAACGTTGTAGAGCCTTCAGGTTCTCGGGACGTTCCCAGTCAAGGACTGCACGGATCTTCTCCGGATCCATCCAAAAACCCGAAGATGACAACAAGTACCCCAAAAACTGCACCTCCTGAACAGTGAAAACACATTTTTCTAGTCCGGCTTAAAGTTTGCTATCCCTTAATATCTGGAGTACCTGCTTAACATGCCCCTGATGAGTCTCAAAATCAGTGGAGTAAAGCAAAATATCGTCCAGATAGACCACCACAAACCTCCCTATCAATTGATGGAAAATATCATTTATGAAGTTCTGGAATACCGCAGGTGCATTGGCCAAACCAAAAGGCATAACTAGACTCTCGAAATGTCCTTCCGGGGTATTGAACGTTGTTTTCCATTCGTCCCCTTCTCTGATTCTAACCAGGTTGTAGGCTCCCCTTAAATACAACTTGGAGAATACCTTAGCTCCCACAACCTGGCTGAACAAATCAGGAATCAGAGGAAGAGGGTATGGATCATGGATGGTAATTTGATTTAATTCCTGGAAATCTAAACAGGGACGTAGACCGCCATCTTTTTTCTTCACAAAGAAACCTGTAGCCACGGGCTAAGATGAGGGTCTGATATGTCCCTTCTCCAGACTTTCCGCAATGAAATCCTTCATGGCTTGTCTCTCAGGGCCAGAAAGATTATACAGTCTGGACTTCAGTAGTTTAGCTCCGGAGGTCAGGTTAATAGGACAGTCATAAGCACGATGAGTGGGCAAATCCTGACATCCCCTCTCAGAAAAAACATCCTCAAAACCAGACAGAAAAGCAGGTAATATTTCCGTAGAGACAGTAGCAAGGGAAATATCTAGACAGTTCTCATGGCAGTAATCTCCCCATTCAATAATCTCCCCAGTTTGCCAATCAACCAACGGATTATGTTTAACAAGCCAAGGGATACCCAAGACAATCAGTGTGGGAAGATTGTCCAGAACATAGCAAGGGATGATTTCACAATGAACTGACCCCACCCTCACTTTTACATTATGTACAATCTGAGTAAATGCTCTCTCTGCAAGGGTCGCCAAGTTGATGGCGAAAATGGAAATAGGTTTATCTAAAGTACAGCAAACAAGACCATGAGTTTTCACAAACTCAGCATCCAAAATGATGACTCCGGCTCCACTGTCAGCAAACACAGAAATTTTTTCCCCACAAAAAAAGCATGCCTTTTTTCTTGTGAATCTCCGGGGAGATGTATGATGCAGATACACCCCCTTACTGCATGGGTTCTTCCACCTCCCCCAATACTGGTTCACCCCCAGACCGCTCCCCTGGCAGAGATACACAACCCCAACAAGAAGGCCCCGGAGAAGGTGGTCTCACCTGTCAATCCCGAAGGCGTCTATCAAGACGTATGGCCAAAGACATGGCAGCCTCCAAGGACTTAGGGGTTTCATATACTGCCAAGGCATCTTTCAACCTTTCAGTAAGCTCCTTACAAAATTGACTTCTAAGGGCTGAGTCATTCCATTTGGAATCCGTTGCCCATCTGCGGAATTCCGAACTGTATGTTTCCACTGACCGATTTCCCTGCTTAAGGCGACGTAGCCTAGACTCAGCCAAGGCGACTCGGTCAAGGTCATCATAAATGAGGGCCAGAGCCTCGAAAAAACACTCCACAGACTGGAGACAAACAGAGTCCTGCGGTAAAGAAAACGCCCATGACTGAGGATCTCCCTGTAATAGAGAGATCACAATACCAATCCGTAGCTCCTCATTACTAGAGGAGTAAGGATGAAGTTTAAAGTATAATTTGCATGCCTCCTTAAATACTAAAAAACATATCCCTACCTCCTGAAAACCTGTCCAGGAGGACAACCTTGGGTTCAGGCTGGACCTGCCTACCTGCAGAGACCCTCAGATTGGCGACCTGTAACCGCTGATGCTGCTGCTAAACCTCACAGCGGAAGTCATTCACCTCCAGTGACAGACTGTGAAACTGCTCTGCGAGCTCTGCAACTGAACCTGTACGAAGGGAGAAAGGAAAAAAAAGGTCCACGCCAAAAAACACACAGAGAAAGAAAAAAAAAGGCAGATTTTTTTTTTCCTTTTCAAAACGTGCTCGGCCGGTGATAATGTCGTGCCAGGTGTGGGAAAGACTAGTGCAACACAAAAGGAAAAGTGAAAGGGAGCCCAGATTCTTAGCTTTAGACGACTCCAGACAAATGAACACACGGCCTCAAGCTCCAGAGAGGACGAAGTACTGCTCTTGCTAAAGCCTCACAAGTAGTAATGAATATCGGCACCTCCCTCTCAGACACAGCAGTTAATTATACACCCAGACGAGGGAGATAATTAGCCAGAGGGAGGTAGCCGCTGGGTCCTAGAGACAGCCAGCCTCTAGCAAGATGTCTGTAATGCCAAATGTAGAGATCTCCTGCAACCAACTGCAGGGCGACTGTCTGTCACCTCTGACACACCCATGACACTCGCTCCCAATACTGTGTCCGCATAAATTTTCCCCTTGCTCCTCATACTATGTCCACACTCATCCCCCCACTAACCATACTGTGTCTGCACCAACCCCACACACAGTAAATGCACTCACACACACAGTAAATGCCCTCACACACACAGCAAATACCCCCCCTACAAGCAGTAAATACACCCCCCAGGCAGTAAATATCCCCCTGCAGTAAAACCCCTCTGAGGCAGTAAACCTCTGACTGGCACCATGCTTGACCCGAGCCTCAGTAATAACAGGGCACCCCCTGTAAATGTCTGAAATAAAATTACATTGAATATTAATTGAACAAAATGTACAGCAGTCCTTTAAATCTCCGTATGCCACTCTAAAGAAAATCATTATACATAACCGCATATTTAAATAACCCTCCACAGGAGCATCATTATGATCCCTAAGGTGTCATTTGTCATTAGAGGTGCCTCATATGGTCGTCAGCTAGAACATTGAAAAAATGTTGGGACATCTGAAATGTAATCCCTCTTAAATGGGAAATGTATACTATCAACCTTCCATTTATCCTGTTGCCTATAGTCATACTGACCTATTCTGTAGTATGTGTGTAGATATTGTAATCTTTTGGCAACTTTACCTGCATATAAATATACTTATACGTTTTTCTGTGCTACAGCGCTATGTGCTGCTTGGTCTGGAATACGTGAGCTGCGGGGACTTTAACACCTTCCTTCTGGAGAAGGGGCGGCTTGACATCCCCAGCGCAAGGTACATTTTATATTACCTACAAACCTGATCATAACTGTATAGAAATGTCTAGGGTTGGTTCTGTTCACTTTGGTGCTGTATTATATGCCTTTGGGTTCTGGTGCTTTTTATATCAAAAATATTGTAGACTGCAGCGACAGAAACCTGAGGGGCTCCATTATTCATCAGTGGGATCTGGCAGGATTTGTTGTATGTTCTGCATATGGTCATCTTGTTCTGGTCGATCATGTACATAATATTGGCTGGATCTTGGTGTTTCTTGTTTCTCCTCGGGAAGCTACACTCATTCATGTCTTTCTGTCAGATTCTATGCCGCTGAACTGGTCTGTGGAATCCAGTACCTCCACTCCAAGGGCGTCATCCACAGAGACCTCAAGCCCGAGAACATCCTGGTGGCTGAAACGGGCCATATTAAGATCACAGATTTCGGTCTCGCAATTGACAACATGCATGGAGACCGAACAGCCACCGAATACGCTGGAACACCGGGCTACATGGCTCCTGAGGTGCAGACAATAGTGCTTTCCTATTTCATTTTCACAAAAATTATAGTCCATGGGGTGTTAACATTTTGACCTTTTTGTTCTCTCTTCCATGATAGATTTTTCCTGGCAAGGAGTATAACGCCGGAGTAAACTGGTATTCTTTTGGTGTCATCTTAAAAGATATGGTTACCAGTGAGTGTACGTTCCATCTGACACTCGATGAGGCATCCTCCGGCATTGATGACATCATTAAACAGGTCAGTATAATTCCAGGTTATTAGTACTATGGGTTGTACAATATTCATTTAAATGGTGAAGTTGTGAGAATGTTTTATTGTCTCTACCACTTACCTTCATGGGTTTTACTTTATTGTTTTTAGCTCCTACAGAAAGATCCTGCCAGACGCTTAGGAGTCCATGGTAACATCAGAGAGCAGGTGTTTTTCCAGTGTATTGACTGGGTCTCTGTGGAAGCCCTGAAAGTGCCTCCACCTCACATCCCTGTAGTAAGTATATGAGCAGATCACATTGCACCATCATCTCTGCATAGGGGAAACAATGATGGGTAGAGAACACTTATTGAAAGCTGATAGTTGTTTCTATCATTTTTTGGTGTTGACTTTCTGTTGAGTATTATTTACCACTGACACTAACATTGTTAAATCAACATCATCCAGAGCTGCAGGTCCTGGTCTGATGGTTCAGATCATTTCACTTTTCACTTTCAAGTTAATGTGGACATCATCCTTCTCCAGAAGGATTAAGATTTTGGTCATTTTAGTGCAGTTTAAAACCAGGAATGTGATAAAAAGTCATATTCTTAATGTTATGATTCTTTTTTTGTTTTATAGCCATCTAAAGCTCATCACCGTTCTCGACCACACCATCTGGAGAAATTAGAAGCAGCAGAGGCCAAAAAGTCACCTCTATCAGCAAAGGACCAGGCCATGTTCAAGGGATTTTCTTTTGTCAACATGGAAACCCTTGTCAAGACACCAGCTCCATAGTCACCAGAGCGAGCTGTCTTCCTCAGCCTCCAGAAGACCTTGAAGAACCGAAGAGTGAACATCACTGATCATCTGGAAAAACTGCTGGAATGAAGATAACCATGGACACAACACTGAGGGACCCCAAAAACAGACTCTAAAGATGGAGAAGCCAGATATTGTAATCATACGCTGGCAGTAAGTATAAGCGCCACAACACCTGCGCTTCACTATAATCATAGACATGTGCAGAACTTTTTACACTAACCGGTAATTGGATTTCCTCTTGCTCATGACAGCTCCATCTTTCGGTGCTGTCTTGGGCTAAGAAGAAATAACATGGTGTGCGATGGCCGGCTATTAAGGGGAGGAAGGAGGCCGGATTTTTTTTTTTAAACAAACATCATTGCACATGTCTATGATCATTTTTACCATTACCGGTAGTAAGATTTCCTCACACTCATGAAAAAGCTGTCATGGGTGTTGGGAAGAGGTGTGTGATGGCCGGCTATTAAGGGGAGGAAGGAGGCCGGATTTTTTTTTTTTTTTTTTTTTTTTTACAGGTGAGCATAAAGATGACAGTGGATCCCAGTGGAAGAAAGAGATGCCAGCAGATCTACTCATATGCTGGCGGTAAGTATAAGCGCCACAACACCTGCGCTTCACTATAATCATTGACATGTGCAGAACTTTTTACAATAACCGGTAATTGGATTTCCTCTTGCTCATGACAGCTCCAACTTTCGGTGCTGTCTTGGGCTGAGAAGAAATAACATGGTGTGCGATGGCCGGCTATTAAGGGGAGGAGGAGGCCGGATTTTTTTTTTAAACAAACATCATTGCACATGTCTATGATCATTTTTACCATTACCGGTAGTAAGATTTCCTCACTCTCATGAAAAAGCTGTCATGGGTGTTGGGAAAAGGTGTGTGATGGCCGGCTATCAAGGGGAGGAAGGAGGCCGGATTTTTTTTTTTTTTTTTTTTTTACAGGTGAGCATAAAGATGACAGTGGATCCCAGTGAAAGAAAGAGATGCCAGCAGATCTACTCATATGCTGGCGGTAAGTATACTAACCGGTAATTGGATTTTCCTCTTGCTCATGACAGCTCCATCTTTCGGTGCTGTCTTGGGCTAACAAGAAATAACATGGCGTGCGATGGCCAGCTATTAAGGGGAGGAGGAGGCCGGATTTTTTTTTATGCAGCTGAGCATAAAGTTGACAGCGGATCCCAATGGAAGACATCGAAGATAAAGGAGTCAGCAGATCTACTCATAAACTGGCGGTAAGTATATGCACCACAATATCTGCACTCCATTATAATCATAGCTATACGCAGAACATTTTACACTGTCAGTCAGTGCCGGTGCGCGGTTAGAGCAGCCGATTACTATGTACTGAGCAGTGACTGAAGCCGCGTCAGCTTTATTAAGATCTGGGCCCCAGTCACTCACAGCCGCAGCTACTTACACTGTATGGCCGCAGCAGAGTGGGCTGGCCTCATCTGACATCAGTGACATCAGACACTGCCGACCCGCTCTTTGTTCCCAAGCTGCCGGCGAACCCTGGTTCTTGCGGCACAATAGGAGTTGAAGGCCTCAAAGTGATGAGGTGCACGCGCACACCCACTCGTAAAAAGAGGATGCTGCTATGCCAACTGGTGCAGTAACAGAAGAATCTGCGGAAACACGGTCCAGTACCATGTCACCAAAGAGTCCTTCTCACAAAATGCTCCCTCCCACTGTTTTTATGGAGATGGAAGAAGAGCCAATGCCTTCATGTTCATGTTCCATTTTAGAACATGTATATGAAGGACAATCTTGCGGCCAAAGTGCAGATGTAATGCAGTTGCCGGAATGCAACGCACAGAGACACAAGGCAGGGACAGTCAGAGATGATTATAAACAGTTTATGTATATATAAAACAGGTATTTTGAACAAGGGGATAGCAACAAGGGTATTGAACGGTAATTTGAAATATTAGCAAAATACGAAGTCTCTCAAAGTAATGTGGTGCACCCAGTCAGGGGAGTCACCACGTCAGTTCTTTATCTCTATATATGGCTCTAGCGAGGGTCACCGGTTATTCCCGCTAGGCCGCAAGTCTTTTCCGGACAAAATCAATTAAAGCAAGTTTAGCTTCTTCCGCCCCAACTATTCCCCTCCCAACCTGAGTACCTAAACCCAACTGGCCCCAGTACCGTGAGTGAACAGAAGAATGACGGCCCTGTTCACGTATGCAGCTCTTCTGCTTTCACTGGCGTGACTTTCGTGGCTCAGCAGTCTCTCAACTCCTCTCTTCCTGGCCGTTGGAGGCAGTCTCTCAAGCCGGGAATAGGGGGGTCCAGACCTTGTCTGTCGGCGGGCGACGTCGGGTTCCGCGAACTCACTCAGCACCACAAGCAGGTTCCGACTCTCCTCAGTAGGTACAGCACTCAGGTCACATCTGTGAGGGATCTGGAGCTCATCCACCGGCGTCCAGCTATGGCACCTGGCAGGCCTCCGGCTTAGGCCTGCCACGCGGGGCTTCTCAGCATGCAGGGAGCACGTCTGCTCCTCTCTGCTGCTTTGCGCCAAAAACTCCTCAGGCTTGGCGCGCTTGCTCTTATCTCCAGGAACTCCTTCCTGGAAGTCACCTTGACGGGTCCTGCATCTAAATCTGCTCTCTCTTCTACTTCCCTTGTATATCTTGGCTCCGCTTGACTGTGTCTGGCCAGCAGATGGCAGTCTCTTTCCATCTTTGAAGCATCATGTCAGAGTTCTCTTAAAGGCTCTCTTGCCTCTACTACATTCCTCCCTCCTTTTTGTTCGCCAGTCCTCGGGCAAGTGGATTTCTTGCAGGATTGACGTCTCTTTCTAGACAATGCAAGCTCAGACAGGAGTTGGGCACACTCCTGCGTTTTGTGTTGGGCACACTCCTGCGTTTTGTGTTGGATCTGAGACCAGATAAACTCTTCTTGAGCATACCGATTAGGAGGAATTCCGGCATTAGCCCGCTCAGTTCTGCGGGGCTCCTCCTGCGGAGGTGACTCTGGGATATCCGATCAATCAACCTCTGGGGATTGCAAGTCACTTCTTGATTCATTCAGGGTCCTACTCGGGGTTTGCATCGACGGTTCTGACAGGCCCAACTTCATTGTGGCCCATCCTTCTTCATCCCCCAAGGTTCCGGTATGCGAAACCTCAGCCAATTTGTTTGAAGGCCCAACTTCGTTACAGGCCTCTGCTTCAGAAGAGCAAGGTCGCAGCATATTACGGTGCAACACCCTGGGTGTCGCAGCGTCATCCCCTTCGGGCCTTACCTCGTAGACTGGGTTGTCGGGGTGAATCTTCTTCACCACCCAATATGGTATCGCCTCCCAACGATGGTCCAGTTTACTCCCAAATCGTTTGGCCCTGACCAGCACACGGTCTCCTGGCTGGAGTGATCCACCTGAGGTCGGGGGCCGATCTGCATCCTCTACTTCCTGAAACTTCTGAGAGACCAATCTTCTCACCGTATGAAGCCGGCGCTTGTGCTCTCGAATCCAGGTACTCGGGCTACTGCCCGTGCTGGAGTCTTCTGAGTCTAGCTCTAGTTCAGTAATTTCTCGTCCACTCCTTCCAAACAGCAACATGTAAGGGGTGTAGCCAGTAGTCGCATGAACTCGATTATTATACACCCACACCAGTTCGGACACAAATTCGGGCCACTTCATCTTTTTGTCCGCTTCCAGCGTTCGCAACATTTGCAACAGGGTTCGGTTGAAGCGCTCGCATGCGCCGTTCCCTTGAGGGTGGTAAGACGTTCGGGATCGGTCGATCCCATAGATACGGTATAGTTCATCCATCACTCGTCCTTGGAAGCAGGCCCCTTGGTCAGAATGTATTCGCTTCGTACACCCATAAATCCGGATGAAATCCTGACAGATGGCCTTAGCTGCGGCTTCTGCTGTCTGGTCTTTGGTAGGCTTCACTACTGCGAACTTGGTAAAGTGATCAGTCATTACCAGTGTCCGTAACCATTGTATGAAGTTCCGATCATCAGATAGTCAATCATCAGGACTTCCAAGGGTGCAGAAGTTCGGATGGCCTGAATGGGAGCCCTTTGTTCCAGGGGTTTGCTCAACTCACACTGGCAACATGTTCGGCTGACCCCTTCAACTTTTTGCTGCAGTTGAGGCCAATACACCAGCCATTGCAACCACTGAAAGGTCTTCTCCACACAGAAGTGAGCACCTCTTCTATGAGCCTTCTGGGCTACCTGTGTTACCAGCGCCTCTGGAACTACTACCTGCCAGGTAACATCAAACTCTCGAGGTAGCTGGATTCTTCGGCATAGCAAGCCATCCTTCAGGAAGAGCCTCTCCCACTGGCCTAGGATTTGTAGGGTAGTTGGTAGGGAAGCGGCCCTGGCCTCCTGGTCGGGTCTTTGACCAAGGGCGACCCATTCTCTCAGCTTTGCCAGCTCTGGGTCGGATTGTTGCAGATGTATCCACTCGTCTCTTGAGCGGCCCAGGATTTGAGTGGGCCTCGGCTCCTCTCTGGTCTCCTGGGCGTCGACCACAGCAGCAGCAAACTGGCTGAAATCCGGAATCTCTATCCCTCTTCATGCCCGTCTAAGTAACCCGGGACAGGGCATCTGCATGAGTGTTCAGAGCCTTGGACCGATAGGCGATCTTATACTGGTATTTGGACATCCTTGCGACCCACCGCTACTCTAGCGCGCCCAGCTTGGCGTTCTCCAAGTGGGCCAAAGAGTTGTTATCTGTCCACACTTGCACTTCTGACCCCCACAAGTACTCAGCAAATTTCTCGGTCATGGCCCACACCAGTGTCAGTAGCTCCAGCTTGAACGAACTGTAGTTGTCCGGATTCTTCTCCGTATCGCGGAGCGACCTGCTGGCACACGCAATCACCCGCTCTTTTCCTCCTTGCACTTGAGCCAGCACTGCTCCCAGTCCATGCAAGCTTCCATCAGTGTACAACACGAAAGGCTGCGAAAAGTCAGCATAGGCCAGAATTGGGGCATCCGTTAGCGCCATTTTCAATGCTCGGATTGCCTCTTCTTGTCGTGGGCCCCACTGAATGGGCTGCCGCTTGGTTCCCCCAGCCGTTCCTCTCAGCAATTCATTGAGCGGGATCGCAATCTTAGCGAAGTCTTTAATGAATCTGCGGTAGTATCCAGCGAGCCCCAGGAATGCCCTCAGTTCTCTTAGATTGGCGGGTGTGGGCCACTTCTGCACGGCAGCTACTTTCTCCGCAGTGGGGTGCACTCCCTCACTGGACACAGTGTGCCCCAGATATTCAATTTCCTGCTTGAAGAGACGACACTTACGAGGCTTAATTTTCAGGCCGTGCCTCCGAAGCCGTTCTAACACTTGTTCCAGTCGTCAGAGATGATCTTCAAACGGTAGCGGAATAGATAATGATATCGTCCAGATATATTAAAGTGGCTTCAAAGTTGAGGTCCCCCAAGCATCTCTCCATCAGTCTTTGGAAGGTTCCCGGTGCATTTGTTAGCCAGAACGGCATCCGATTGAACTCAAACAGGCCCATAGGGAGAACAAAAGCTGTCTTCGGACGATCCTTCTCAGCTACTGGGACCTGCCAATAGCCACTGGCCAGGTCGAGGGAAGAGAAGAACTTGGGGCATCCTAGCGCAGATAGAGACTCTTCAATTCGGGGGAGTCGATAGGAGTCCCATACTGTACAGGCATTCAGCTTCCGATAGTCTACACAGAATCTCAGGGTACCATCCTTCTTCTGGACCAGCACGATAGGAGCCGCCCAAGGACTCTGACTTTCGCGGATTACGCCGTTCTGCAACATGTGGGCCAACAGCTCTTTCACCTCCTGGTTCATTTGAGGCGGGATCTGCCAATATCTCTCTCGAATGGGAGCAGTATTTCCGGTGGGTATTTCGTGTTGAATGTCCCGAGTGCACCCAAAATCGTCTTCATGTTGTGCAAACCCTCCATCATATCTCTGTAGAAGTTGTTCGATCTGCCTTACTTGTCCAGCAGAAAACTCAGTAAGATTAGCCTCCATTTTCTCCAAGAGGTGGCGCCCAGCCAACGGTTCTCTTCCATTCTCTTGGCTGTTGAGGGACACCTCCAGGGTCCATGGCTCTCCTTCCACAGGTGCCAGCCCTATAGTGTCAGCTCTGGTAAGGGCCTCTGGCATTATACAGACTCACGCCACCTCTTGTCGGGGCAAAAACTGTAAACTCATGCCACTTAGATTGATGCAACGCACGGGCACTCGACCCTGCCGCACGGTGGCCAGGGTCCGAGCAACTTGGAGTCCTGAGGGCGCTTCCTCTCCCTCCACTGGTTCAATTTGAAGGTCCACGCACACTAAGGACACAAGTGCCAGCACCCGTAAAGTGAGTACAGTCTGTCCCACTGGCAGTGTCATTGTGGCTTCAGGTGGTATCGATACCTTACCAAGGTACTGAGAGGTAGCGGGCAATTTTTGAATTTGACTGACCCACACGAGATGCTGGAATACTCTCTTGTTAGCTGGGTCACGAGTGGCGCGGTCCAGTTGTTTTTGTTACAGCCCTCGGCCAGGAACTGTCCGACCTCCTTCAGCACATTCATGCCCAGAGTTACAATGGGCCCATCGCCTTCGGGCCCTGTGGTCAGTACTATCCCCTTCCGACTGAGGTCCTTTCCACATGCTCGGACAGACATCCATACTACTCCCGCTACTGGGATAGGTAGTTGATTAGCAGCCACCAGCTTGACAGTGGGATCCTGCCAGGAACAAGCAACTTCAGGAAAGTGGCTTTGGAAATACGCCTCAGGCATAGTGGTCACCTGAGACCCAGTGTCCATTAGGCAGTGGATCCGCTGCCCATTAAATTCAGCCCAGATAATGGGCCTCTCAGAGACAATGTCTTCAGAGCTCCCTCTTCCACTTTCTGACGCTCGAGACCCCACAGTATGCTCCACAACCGTGGGGCATCTTAGTTTAACGGCTGCCCCCGCCTCCTCCTTTCTCGGTTTGGACAGTCTTTGGAGATATGCCCCCTACCATTGCAGGTCCAACACTCTGGTCCTCATTCTACCGATAGGTCTGGTACATGATGTGTTGGGGCCTGGTAGGAACATCTTTCTTGCTCTGGTCTCTACCCATGTGGGGCAGTAGGATGCATCAGCAAGGAGGCAGTAGGGGCCTTTCTAATAGTGTTCAGCTCACCCCGAATATCTCGAATTTCCTGACGTATCTCCCGTACCCAGTCAGGCTCCTTGTTGGTGAATCCAGGGGTAATTGCTTCATGACTTCTAACTGTGGCTTTGAGAACAGGAACTTCTTTCTCCAGGACTCTAGCTTCAACCCCTACCTCCAGGAAGCCCAGATCAGGGCTCAAACGCAGCCGCTCCATCAAGATCTGCCTCAGGAAAGGGTCTTTCAAGCCAGAAATCAGTTGGTCACGCAACACTTCATCCAATGGTCCCAGTCCTTGGTTCCCATCTCGAGCCTTCTTAGTGATATGGGCCGTCACTTCCTGTAATGCATTAACATATTGATTTATGGTCTCATGTTCCCCTTGGACCCGCTGAAACAACCGTAGGCGCAAGTGTCCCAGATTTGTGGTGTCACCGTGCATGTCCTCTAGGATTTTTATCACTTTGTCCACGGTGTCATGGTCCCCAGGTGGGCGGTACATCGCAGTTTGCCGGGCCTCCCCATCAAGGGTTAGGAGGGCCAGTTCCGCCTGGGCTGGGGGATCAAGGGGATACATACGTAGCACACTTCTCAGTCTTTCTACCCAGTCCCACAGTGACATGCCATCTCCCGTGAATTTGGGAAGATGATTGAGCATAGCCCCCAGGGGTATATGGTTCCGGCCAGCCCCAGCCCCAGACTGATCTGCCATCTCTGCGTCTGAATGTTGCATCCTGCCGACTACGCCAAATGTAATGCAGGTGCCGGAATGCAACGCACAGAGACACAAGGCAGGGAAAGTCAGAGATGATTATAAACAGTTTATGTATATATAAAACAGGTATTTTGAGCAAGGGGATAACAACAAGGGTATTGAACAGTAATTTGATATATTAGCAAAATATGAAGTCTCTCAAAGTAATGTGGTGCACCCAGTCAGGGGAGTCACCACGTCAGTTCTTTATCTCTGTATATGACTCTAGTGGGGTCACCGGTTATTCCACCTAGGCCGCAAGTCTTTTCCGGACAAAATCAATTAAAGTAAGTTTAGCTTCTTCCGCCCCAACTGTTCCCCTCCCAACCTGAGTACCTAAACCCAACTGGCCCCGGTACCGTGAGTGAACAGAAGAAGTGACGGCCCTGTTCACGTATGCAGCTCTTCTGCTTTCACTGGCGTGACTTTCCTGGCCCAGCAGTCTCTCAACTCCTCTCTTCCTGGCTGTTGGAGGCAGTCTCTCAAGCCAGGGATAGGGGGGTCCAGACCTCGTCTGTCGGCGGGTGACGTCGGGTTCCGCAAACTCACTCAGCACCGCAAGCAGGTTCCGACTCTCCTCAGTAGGTACAGCACTCGGGTCACATCTGTGAGGGATCCGGAGCTCATCCACCGCTGCCCGGCTATGGCACCTCACAGGCCTCCGGCTTAGGCCTGCCACGCAGGGCTTCTCAGCATGCAGGAAGCACGTCTGCTTCTCTCTGCTGCTTGGTGCCAAAAACTCCTCAGGCTTGGCGCGCTGGCCTCTTATCTCCAGGAACTCCTTCCTGGAAGTCACCTGACCGGGTCCAGCATCTAAATCTGCTCTCTCTTCAACTTCTCTTGTATATCTTGGTTCCGCTTGACTGTGTCTGGACAGCAGATGGCAGTCTCTCTCCATCTTTGAAGCATCATGTAAGAGTTCTCTTAAAGGCTCTCTTGCCTCTACTACACAGAGTCGTTTTCTTCAGAGGAGTGCACTCATGTAACATTACAAGGAGAAGAAATCAATTGGAAAGACCCAGCAATGTGGCCAGATGTCATCATGGACAAGGAAAGGGAGAAGATTGTATTTTCAGGGCTTTCTAATAACGAAGTATTGAAGCAGATAGTACAATCTCTGCCTAAGGATGTTGATGACCGTTCTTTTAGTGACTTTCTCCTATATGCCAAGTCATCTAATGGGCGTGAACATTTTTTCTTGGATTGGCTAACATGGAGCCCAAGTAAGAAAGCAATGTATTGTGTAGCGTGCATGGCATTTTCTGTTGATCAGAGAATCAAGACTGGGAGCAGACTTTATCGGAAAGAAGGTTTTAATCCTTTGGTTTTCAAATGGCATCGCCTGTACCTCAAGTTACCAGAGCATGAACATATTGCACAGAACAGGAAGCACTACTGGAGTTGGAGAACACTCCAAAATGCCCTAGATGGCCATGCTGTTGACTTTGAGATGCAATGAAGTTTAGCGAAGGAAGCGGAGAAGCTCGTGACTCTTCTAGAAAGACTTTTGGATGCGACACTGCAATTAGGTTAATGCAACATGGCTTTCAGGGGAATATTGCAGAGAATTTGAGATCTACATAACGGCAATTTTCTTGGAACTTTGGAAATCCTGGACAATGCAAAATAAATTTATAAATATTTATAGAAAACATGTCCTGGATGCCATATTTTCAGATAGGAAAGAAGCTATTTATTTTTATTTGTGATGCTACTTCAGACGTCTCACGCACTGAACAGAACGTTGTACTTTTGAGGTATGTCTCCAGAGAGACGTACATTTTTTTCTCAGAAGACACGAGAAGAAATTGAGGACATGGTTATATCAAGACTGAATGAGCATGCCATTGACCTAAAAACTGCAGAGGCCAGGTATATGATAAAGGAGCAAACATGTCTGGTAGGATTAAAGGTGTAAGGGCCAAAATTCTAGTGATATTTCCAAGGGTTCTCTTTAGTCTTTGTACTGCCCATTCTATAAACTTTGTGGGTGTTCATGCTGTTGCAAGCTGTCCTGAAATGAAGACTTTTTTGGAAGCCTAAACCGGCTATACATTCTGTTTAGCAACGGTCTTCCAACTTGATGCAGTTGGAAGGCCTTTACATGGTCTAAGTGACACCCGGTGGAGCTCAAGAATAGAGGCTGCCAAGCATTTTGAAGTTTCTTGATGAAGTTCTTTCTTACGGAAAACTTACAAATGATGCACATTCAGAAGCTGAAGATGTCTAAGACTATTTTTTGTCTTTCAGGGCAGTGATTTTAGCAACATTTTGGGTAAAAGTTCTTACAACTTTTGAGGAGAGAAAAAAAATACTACAATCTAGATCTGTCTCTTTTGGAAGTTGGAGCTGCCAACATTAAACCTCTCTCTGAAGAAACGATATTACTCAGGGAAAAGTGTCCCACTCTGCTTTCTGAAGCTGGTTTGGTAGCAGATTCCAGATTGCAAAGGACCTATTGAATGCTCAACAATAGTGCCAAAGAAAGTCAAAGCATCATGAAGCTGCAAATCCTGAAGAGCACTTCAAAGCTAATGGCCTTCTTGTGGCAATGGACACTATAATTTCTCATTTTCACCAGCGCCTCAGATCAATGGAATATGTCTGCAAGTTGTTTGCTCCAGTTCTTAAGGTGAGGACAATTAGTGAAAAACAATCTGGTGGCATCCACTGAAGAATTGATCTCTGCATACTCTAAGGATCTAAACATCATCGTTACTTTCTGAGCTGCAACATCTTCGGACAGTTTATGAAGGTACATTTACAGAAAATATGGGTCCACTGGATTTACTAAACGCCATCTACAAATTCGAGCTTCAAGGAATATTTGGAGAGGTGTGTATTGCACTCAGAATTTTTAGCATCCTACCACTTTCAGTAGCAGAAGTACAGATAGCATTTAGCAATCTCTCATTGGTAAAGAACTATCTGCGTCCTACAATGACAGAATAACGGTTAAACAGCCGAGCCCTTCTGTCAATTGAGCATGAGCTCTCCAGACGCCTGAATATTAAAGACCTGATTAAGGATTTTTCTAACCAGCAGGTAAAACGACTGCTTGTTCCATACATGTAAATTTGCATCTTCACATCTTCTACATTGCAGCCAGTTTTACATTAGTGTGTTATTGCCTTCTATGTTCCCCTGTATTATGGATGAGTGTCCTAGCCTGACTGCGGGATTACTGACCCAAAGTCCTAGCATTAGACAGATGTAACAGATCGGATAGTGATGTTTCAGTTGTGGGACCTGCACCTGACTGACCCTGCGATGCACTATCCGTACCCCAGATGGGAATACCCATTTAATATTAGGGCTCAGTTTTTAGGATAGAGCGCACTATTGTTTGTTGCTCTTGAATTTATGGAAATACGTCTTTATTATTATGGTTCATTTTCTTAGATCGTTGTTTTAATATGTTTTCTGACCTCACAAAATGACCTTATTTTCATTGTATTAATTGGTTATACATGTTGTCATTGTTTTGTTTTCTGTTTGTTTTGTTACTGACACTATAATTTGCACTTTACATAATTGACCAAAGGATTTAACTAAATGACTCTCATGAAAAAGAGCGAAATGTTTAGTGGGAATGTGTTCCGAAGCTTTTATGTTAAGGGCATTGACCACTCTCTGGTTATTGTTAACCAATGTGTTTGTAAGAGGAATAAAAGGCACTTAGTGACAAAATTCAATATAGACTATATTTCTATTTCCCATATCTCATATTTAGTGCCAAAATTCAAGAAAGGCCATATTAGTAAGTGCCTTATCATCCTCTCAAACACATTGGTCAACAATAACCAGAAAATGGCCAATCCTTTTAATCATAGCTTAAAGTTTTGGAAGAATTTACTTTAAAGTTTGTCACCCCTTATATCACAAAATAATAAATATTCAGAAACTGCTTTTCTAATAGACTGACACATCCAGAAGAGATCCCTTTTCATCAGTCACCTCATTATTATAACAAGCAGGATTACAATGAGAGATAACAGAATCCACCATTCACATTAGGTCGTGTCACAGCTCACCTCTTCCCCTTTCCTGCACAATGACATCTTCATGTCCCTAATATAAGAACATGGAAGGAAAACTGTCCCAAGGAAATACATAGAGTCCCCTATAATGTCTAATGTCCATATCTCCAAATAGGCAAGAGAGCAGCTTCCATAAATGTACAGAAAACAGAATACAATAATCTGCAATCAGAAATACAGATTATAAAAAATTATCACAATCTGATTTCAATTAGTTTAAAAATGTATGTGACACATTCCCTTAAAGAAAAATAAAGAAAAATATCACTAAACAGAGTATTGGATATTTTAAGAAATGTTTAATAGGTTAGAGTAGAGTAGGGCCCTGCCAAAGGAGTCTACCTTGTCGTGGTGGCAGGCTTAAAAAATCTTTTGGCCAAAACAAAAGCTGCTGGCTATGTATGTGATATAGTGTTTGATGGGAACTGTTAATGTGTGATTGGTAAGGACGTGGTGCAGAAGTGGAGTTTTTCCAAGATTGGGTGGTGGGAGTGTGGAAGATTCAAGAGATGGAGGCGAAGCTGGGGTGGAGTTTCAAGGGGGCTCGAAAATATTGCCAGAATGGGGTGCTGAAATTCCTGATGACAGCCCTGCTTCTTTATATATCAAAAATCACAGTCTCCTACTCTCCATAGGCTGGTGTTCAAAGGAGTACTGTCATGACAAGCACTGGCGTGTTCAGCAGACCCAAGGCTGTCATGGCAATCCTACGTGTAATCTATTTTGGGAAGAAGAGGTTAAATATAGGGGGAGAATCTCCCCTATTTGTATCTCAATCCGCCTGTTGGTAGACCCAAAATGACATAAAAGGGATTTTGTATCATAAAATATAAATTTTATTAAATGATATTTAAAGTTATACAAAGACAATAAATAAGGAAAGGAGGGGAGGGGTTGGGGATAGGAGAGGACAGCTATAGAGGCAGGATGAGATGGTAAAGATCCTGCAAGGAGACTAACATCCCTAAACCAGCATAGATTGTATCACAAATGTGAGTGTAAGCTGCCGGCCAGGTAATATAATGGTAAAAGACTAAGCATAGATCGTATCAAAAGGTACCTTCACATAAGGAGCATTGATAGCAAAGGTAGGTATAACATGTGGCTTTCAAGGTAATAACCTTATAAGGTAAGTCAGTGACAATAGTAGGTATAACATGTAACAAGAAAAGGTAATAATAGACAATAGATTCAGAGGTTACATTATAAAAGATATCGTCATTGTCAAAGATTTCCATTACCTTGTGCCATAAAGATAAGATCTAAGGCAGCGTGCACTAAGATGCTGGGGGGGTGTAGCAGCCGCAGGTGCAGCTTCCCTCCATTCACTACTGTTAGAAGCAGATGATAGCTGAATAACACAGCCGTCATCTGCCAGCTCAGTTCCCAAGTCCACATCAAAGAACAGGGATGTATGTTATTTTTTTTTATAAACATTTTATTTTATTGTTTTACTTTTTTTATTTTAGTCCCTATACAGAACGTGAACCTGGTTGCTTCATTGCGCGATGCTGCGAGGCATGATTTAACATTGCAGCTGTGGGGGCCATTGTGTAGGTTTATTGACTAAGAAAGCCCCCTAACTTTATTTAACAACCTAGATGCCACTGATACTATAGGTTGCGGCATCAAAGAGGTAAATTAAAGATAACAGCTAGGATCAAAGACATTGACTGCTCAGTTCCTGCAGGAGCCCCTCAGTGATCCAGCTGGAATGGTGCCAGCACCGGAGGTGAGTATAGCTCCTATTATTTTACTTTGTGGAAACATAGTGATTGAGAAGGGTTGGTCCTAGTAGTGGACAACCCTTATATAGACTAAGGGCTTGATTCATTAAGGGGTTTATGTTGGAATTGTGTAAAACTCCTTAACAGTGATGAGCGAGCGTGCTCACCACTGCTCGGTACTCGCCTGAGCATCACCCTGCTCGACATGCTCGGCGAGTATTTTCGGGGTTGCTCGGGCGGGAGCTCTGTTCCCCGCCCTGCATGTTTGGCTCTCTTTAGAGAGCCAATGACCATGCAGGGATTGTTTGCCACACACTGTAATGTCATAGCCATGTTGGTTGTGGCATTACAGTGATTGGCTGGCCGAATAGCGTCATCGAGTCTATATAAGACCGGGCACCGCTATGCTCATCAAAGTCTATCCCGGAAACAGGCAGAGTACGGAGAGGTCCTGCTGTGTGAGGGAGAGAATTGGCGGTGTAATAGTTACATATAGGTAGTGGTACTTCAGGAGTATGTATATATATATATCCATCTGAACTAACAGTCCTTCTGAGGACTAATCCAGCTGCATATATTAATCCTGATAGCACGAGTTAGGTGTAATTACCGGTGGTCCGAGAGAGATCCAGTGAGTCACAAACTGAGACAGAGACAGAAATAAACAACACTTTCTTTACTAAAACAGGGATTAGACTAAAATTCTGTATTGGACGAATCAGTCTCAGGTTCTGCCTGGGACACTACCTCTACTAGATACACACAATCAGCAAGAGCTGAAATCAATGTGCCAATCTCAAGGTTTCCAGCTCATGTAAATTATTCTAAAGATCTGGAACAATTTTACCTAAACACAGTGTCAGACTAGTGAGGGCGGTATATGGGGACCCCCTGAGATGGCACACTGCATACAATCCTACCACTATAAACAATAGTAATGCAAGAAACTATATCAATTGCTCTTATTATTAGGATATCCGGATATCTTAAAGTTATGGTACCGTTAACCTCGGATGCAGTCTATCACAGGCCTGTGAATCGCGGTGGCTGCAGCTAGTCCCGGAAAACTTTGGCGCCAAAACAAAAACAGAGTTCACAAAACAGCAAAAATTCCTTGTCTTGTCGGCCGATGCCGAGCCCACACGCCGGGGACTTTAGTCCTGTAGCCTCAGATTAAGGTCTGGGAAGATCTCTTCACAAAGTCTTGTCAATATCCTCTCAGTGGAAATAGCACCAGAAATCGTCTTTCCTCCCGAAGTCTCTCACTGTTATCCAGTACACCATACACGTGTTCAGTCACAGAGATGGATTGCTCAGCCTCTTCATCACCCGACAGTGACTCCCCAAGCACAAAGTCTATAATCCACTCAGCATGGACTTTCACAAAACTCCACAGAGCCACACAGCTTCCCCAGCTCAGCACTTGTTCTTAAACAGAGGAAGGGGTAAACAAACTCCACACAGAAGAGAGCAAAGACAGCATCTTCTTGCAGCTCCTTCTCACAGACTTCCTGTCTAGACTCACACATCAGACGCTCTCAAAATACACACAGTTTCTAGCCCTGCCCCTCCTCTGAGCCCAGCCATGCAAAAGTCACAGGGTCCTAGAGCTCTCCAGCTGTTATCACATTTCACACTCTCACATCAGGCAGGCAGGCAGGGTTTGTGGCAGTGTACACAGCACAAGAGGGTCCACTGCACGTTCTGTCTGCTCCTGCTGTTACAGATATCCATAGACATAGCCCCAGATATCAGGGGCCAGAGCTATTTTTTTTATGTTAATCCTGATCATTTGCTTAAAAAAGCAATCCAGAGTACACCACTTTACTTCTCCATTTGCTTGTTAGCACTGCAGAATACAGCCAGATCTTTTCCATCATCAGACGTGATCCCATTTACAGCGATAAAAATTCAGAAATGTGTAGTGAACGTGGAAAATATTATCCTTCATTTACAGTTTGTAGCAGTGTGTCAGTGAAGCTATTCACACGTGGTCGCTGTGAATAATAGGAAACTACAAGCCCGCTATTTAAAACAGTAGGCGTCCATCAGACATATCACATATAACTGCGGTACAAATCCAGCCATTTGTAGCAAGCGTGTAAAATATTGTCTTCCATTTGCAGTTTGTAGCAGTGTGTCAGTGAAGCTATTCACAAGGGCGCATTGAGGAGCATTTTTGTTTTTGGTTATTTATTTTGCCTTATATACAAGTCATTACCTTGGAAAGGATGTTCCTTGACATTTTTCCCACGAAAATCTATTTTGGTTTAGTTTTTGCATGTTTCATTGTGAATCCGTAAAAGTGGGGTAATACTCTGACAACATTGTTCACAGCAGTGACCTGGGAGTCAGAGATGCTTCCAGGGGTCTTCCCCATGCTGTTCCCATGCCATTTGAGCACTGTTCTTATTGATTTGGACAGTTTTTGGCCCCCTGCAGACCTCCGGGGTGGGGGGGTGCCACCGAAAAAATGCTCGAGTTTACCATAGACTTAAATTGGGCTCGAGCATTCCAATTTGCTCGATTCGAGCAACTAGTACCCGAGCATTTTAGTGCTCGCTCATCACTACTCCTTAATAAGTTGCAATGTTTAGCATAAACGCCAGCTCCACTATTATGAGATAGAATGTGCAGGATATAGACGGGGCGCGGCTACTCCAATCATGATACATTATGCCACTCTAGTGGTGTAACTTACTCCAGAAGTGTACTCCAGTCACTAATTGGAGGACACGTTTGGCTACAGCGCATGCTGGTTATCAGATACACCTAGTCCATTAAGAGTCATACTCTACTTAATGAATAAGGCACATTGTACTCCAGCAAGCCCCTTCATTAAAACTTATGTGCGTAACGCCAGTCTAAATGAATGTGCTTCTAAATGTACACAGAGAAACCTCAACTGAATAAAACTTAAGCCACCAACAAAAAAGTATAACCAAATTTTAGTTTACAAGCAACTTATTACTTATATACACTATTAAAGGGAATCTGACTGCAGGTTTTTGCTATGTAATCTGAAAGCAGCATAATATAGGGCAAGAAAGCCTGATTCAAGCAATGTATCACTTACTGGACAGCTTGGTACAGTTTTGATATAATCCATGCTTTATCTGCTGTTGATATAGCAGCGCTATAAATGCTGAGCTCGATGTAACCCCTCCCCCACCGCTGATTGGCAGCTTCCTATGTACATTGTACAGTTTCAGAAAACTGCCAATCAGTGGTAGGGGCGGGGTTACACAGATTAACCTGACTGGCCTGCACATGAGACCTAGTCAGGCTGTGATAATCTCCTGCTGATGAATTAATAAAATTCAGTGAAACACATGTGGTGTCAACATGTGCACTATACCTCTAAATTCATTGAAAGGTACAGTTTTTTTTTAAATGTGGTCACTTTGGGGGTTTCTGCTTTTCTGGTACATCAGGCGTTCTGCTGATGTGATATGGCACCCCAAACCATTCTGGCCACATACTGGAGATTTGTATTTTCAGGAGAAAATTGTATTATGATTTATAGGGTCCAATTTTTCTTGTTATCCTTTCAAAACGTTGGGGCTAAACCAACATTTTGGTTGAAAAAATGTCATCCTTCAATTTCACCTCCAAGTGTTTAGTGACTTGTCACCCGGTTTAAGATGCTCACTACACCCAGAAATGAATTCCTTGAGGGATACAGTTTCCAAAATGGGTTAAATTATGGGAGTTTTTGTGGGTTTCTCACCTTATGGGCTCTTGAAATGTGACATGTCATCTGCAATCTATTCCAGGTAAAATTGTGAGCCAAAAGTTTTATAGCGCTTCTTCCCTTCTGAGCCCAAAGAGTAGTCTCCGACCACATATGGAGTATTGATGTACTCAACGTTACCCTTGTAAAAATGAAAATTTGTGGCTTCTTCAACATCTTAGTGGAAAAAAACTTTTTTTTTCTTTTTCACGGCCTAGTGTTATAAAAGTCTCTGAAATGCCTGTGGGTTCAAGATGCTCACCCCACCCCTAAATGAATTCATAGTGGGTGTAGTTTTTATAATTTGGGTAATTGTGGGAGGTTTTGGATTTTAGCACTTCAGGAGCTCCGCAAATGTAACATGATGTTTATAGCCTATCTCTTCCAAAATAGCTTAACAAAGGCCAAATAGCGCTCCTTTCCTTCTGAACCCAGCTATGGGCCCCAAAAATAGGTTTCAGCCTCTTATGGGATTTCAGTGTACTGAGACATTTGGGGCTAAAGTAACATTTTCATAGAAAACATTTTTCTTGTTCCAATGTTATAAACTTTTGTGAAGCATCTTTGGATCTAAAATGGCCAGCATACCCTTAGTTGAATTCCTTGAGGAATGCAGTAACTAACATGGGGCCTTTTATAGGGGCTTTCCGTTCTTTGGGCACCTCAGGAGCTCTGCAAATGTGACATGGGATATGGAATCTATTCCAGCCAAAATTGTGCTCCAATGTAAAATTTTGCTCCTTGCCTTTCAAGCCCTGCCGTTTGTCCAAAAAGTATCTTCCAGCCACATGTGGGGTGTTGGCCCAAAATTAATTGTCTATTTTCTTCTGCTCCGTTACTGAAATGACAAAATTGGGAGCTAAAGTAACATTTTTGTGCATAAAAAGTATTTTTTCATTTAACAGCATGAAGCCCTGTGGGGTATACAAAATTTCTCAATACAGTTTTGAATATCTTGAGGGGTACACGTGACATAGGCCCCTCAAAATCACTTCAAATGTGTAAAGGGCCCCTAAAAAAAAGAGAGTTTGGAAATCTCATTGAGAAAAAGAAAAATTACTGCTAAACTTTTAACCCTTATAAAAAATCCTAACAAAAAATATCAATTAAAAATAGAGCTTATTTAAAGTAGACATATGGTAAATGTTATTTACTTTAAAAAATTCAGCAGTATGGCACAAAAATAAAGTTTTTAGGGACATAAAAATTTCAAAGTTCAAAAATGGAGATTTTTTCAAAATATATGCATCAAATTTCTATTTCTTTAATATAAATGCCAATCATATTAACCTAAATCTACCACTAACATAAAATACAACGTGTCAAGAAAAAAAATATTACCACATAAAATAGCACATTGGTTTAAAAAATTTGGCCTGGTAAGGTAGGTGAAAACTACCTTAGACGGGAAAGGGTTATTCCCAATATATGTGATAACTCTGAAGTGGAGCAGACTCCACAATACAAGCTGTTCACATTATTAAATAGATTTCTTAGGCCTGATAAGGCTTGTTTAGTTACGTTGAAAATCCACTTGCTTTTGAGCTGACGCATTTCCACCTGTTCACACGGGCCAATAAATACACCATTTTTGATGTAATTTTCTATAAAGTGCTGCTCTCTTTTTTGCTTACTTATGTGCCATAGCTTGGTGGGTTGCAGTCTGTGTGCTGGAGCCTTTATTTAGGCTTTTCCAGCTCCTTTTTTTGTTAATCTATCTATCATCTACATTTTGTATTAGTAACCATCCTCCAAATCCCCTTGTCCGGCCACTTTCTGAATAGTTTGGATATTCTATTTGGACACATCACGGCTCATGGAAGAAATAAATCACACAATGACAGCACATCCATATAAAAAACATTCTGTTTCATTATGAAGCTTACAACAGAGTGGCAAGTGACAAGACATAAACACTAGAGATGAGCGTTGTTCTACTCGAACTGTTCGCCAATCTCAAATTCGAGCTGTTTTGGGCGGTGTTCGAGCCGTTCGGCGAACACGAACAATTTGAGAAAAATTCGGCTGTTCGAGGTTATGTTCGATAACTGTTCGTGCACCAAAATCATAACTGGATTTTTTCTCAGTAATGATGAAAATTAATGTTAATACGCAGTTTGAGTGTACAGCGGGGTGGGGGGAGGGGCAGGGGATGGATCTCTGCAGGAACAATGAAGATCTCCATTTTTTTTTCTCTTTCCCGCATTTGCAGTGGGGAGGTGCAATCTGTCAGCCTATCAGCAGCGCACACACGGAGCGAAGTGCTTTTTTTCACACAAGCAAGGGCATGTGTCATTGGCAGTGTATGTCACATGTCCTTGCCCTATAAGACCAAGCCATTTTCCCCGTCGCCACCATTTTCTCACTGCTGCAGCTGCGTGTTAGACGGCACCGCTGTTGCTGTGTGCGCTATACCTTGTTAATTTCCAGCCAATTTTCGCACAAATCTACAGATAGCTTGGGAGTAGGGAATAGTTGTGATTGCAGTCCTTTTAAGGACTAGGTTACAGCATTTCCTACGACTTTTATCAGGCAGGTCTGTGCTCTTAAATAGATAGATTGTGGGAGTAAAGACTAATTGTAATTGGAGTCCTTTTCAGAACTAGGTTACATCAGTTCCTATCAGTTTTTGCCAGGCAGGTCTGTGCCAGTGCTGTGCAAGTTTTTTTCACAGCATTTGGCTGAATCTAGCAAAGCTAATCCTTTTTGGCCTATTGCAGAGTGTGTTAGTCAGTGGAGTAGCCTATCTGTGTTGCAAGATATACCACCTGTGTATAGAATACCAATTTTTTTACTGCACCTAGTGAAGTAAAATCTTTTGGGCATAGCATCATTCTATTAGTCCATCTATACTGACCTCCATCAGGTTGCAAATTGAATATAATTTTTTTCTGCATCTAGCTCTGAAAAAATATTGGGCTTCTAGCTGTGTGTGGGACTTGTTGTATTAGTCCATCTATACTGACCTCCATCAGGTTGCAAACTGAATATATTTTTTTCTGCATCTACTTCTGAAAAAATATTGGGCTTCTAGCTGTGTGTGGGACTTGTTCTATTAATCCATCTATACAGACCTCCATCAGGTTGCAAACTGAATATATTTTTTCTGCATCTACCTCTGAAAAAATATTGGGCTTCTAGCTGTGTGTGGGACTTGTTGCATTAGTCCATCTATACAGACCTCCATCAGGTTGCAAACTGAATATATTTTTTTCTGCATCTACCTCTGAAAAAATATTGGGCTTCTAGCTGTGTGTGGGACTTGTTGTATTAGTCCATCTATACTGACCTCCATCAGGTTGCAAACTGAATATATTTTTTTCTGCATCTACCTCTGAAAAAATATTGGGCTTCTAGCTGTGTGTGGGACTTGTTCTATTAATCCATCTATACAGACCTCCATCAGGTTGCAAACTGAATATATTTTTTTCTGCATCTACCTCTGAAAAAATATTGGGCTTCTAGCTGTGTGTGGGACTTGTTGTATTAGTCCATCTATACTGACCTCCATCAGGTTGCAAACTGAATATATTTTTTTCTGCATCTACCTCTGAAAAAATATTGGGCTTCTAGCTGTGTGTGGGACTTGTTCTATTAATCCATCTATACAGACCTCCATCAGGTTGCAAACTGAATATATTTTTTTCTGCATCTACCTCTGAAAAAATATTGGGCTTCTAGCTGTGTGTGGGACTTGTTCTATTAATCCATCTATACAGACCTCCATCAGGTTGCAAACTGAATATATTTTTTTCTGCATCTACCTCTGAAAAAATATTGGGCTTCTAGCTGTGTGTGGGACTTGTTGTATTAGTCCATCTATACAGACCTCCATCAGGTTGCAAACTGAATATATTTTTTTCTGCATCTACCTCTGAAAAAATATTGGGCTTCTAGCTGTGTGTGGGACTTGTTGTATTAGTCCATCTATACTGACCTCCATCAGGTTGCAAACTGAATATATTTTTTTCTGCATCTACCTCTGAAAAAATATTGGGCTTCTAGCTGTGTGTGGGACTTGTTCTATTAATCCATCTATACAGACCTCCATCAGGTTGCAAACTGAATATATTTTTTTCTGCATCTACCTCTGAAAAAATATTGGGCTTCTAGCTGTGTGTGGGACTAGTTGTATTAGTCCATCTATACTGACCTCCATCAGGTTGCAAACTGAATATATTTTTTTCTGCATCTACCACTGAAAAAATATTGGGCTTCTAGCTGTGTGTGGGACTTGTTCTATTAATCCATCTATACAGACCTCCATCAGGTTGCAAACTGAATATATTTTTTTCTGCATCTACCTCTGAAAAAATATTTGGCCTTCTAGCAGTGTGTGGGACTTTCTCTATTAGTCCATCTATACTGACCTCCATCAGGTTGCAAATTAAAAATAATTTTTATCTGCATCTAGCTCTGAAAAAATATTTGGCCTTCTAGCAGTGTGTGGGACTTTCTCTATTAGTCCATCTATACTGACCTCCATCAGGTTGCAAATTAAAAATAATTTTTATCTGCATCTAGCTCTGAAAAAATATTTGGCCTTCTAGCAGTGTGTGGGACTTTCTCTATTAGTCCATCTATACTGACCTCCATCAGGTTGCAAATTGAATATATTTTTTTTCTGCATCTAACCCAGCCAATAGTTTTGGCCTAATACCACAGTTTGGCCACTCAGCTCTGCTCGGTTCCCATCCATTGTTTTTTTGTGCAAACAACTCCAGAGTTGTTAATTAGTTAACCACCAAAATGAGTGGAAAAAGGCCTGCTGCTGGTGGAAAGGGGAATAGGCGTGTTGGGAAGGGGAAAAAAGGTTGTGTCCGTGGGGTAGGTGTTAAAGCAACAGTAACATCTGCAGAAGAAAGACCATCTTCCAGCCAAACTAAAATGTCTACTTCTTTTAGCGGACAATGTGATAAGATCCCTTTCTTACGGCCACGCCAATCGCTACAAATTCCAGATGAGGCACAAAAACAGCAGGTGCTTCAACGGATATCAAGTGCTCCTTTAAGTGGGCTCTCCTCCACATCAACTTCAACATCACAAATACTCCAGTCCTCAAAGGTGTCACCCCAATCGCACTTGCTTCCTCACAGCTCCCAAATCTCCAGCTGCCCGTCTGAGTATGAGGTAGAACAGATGGTTGAGTCTGCTGAGCTGTTTACTCATACTATAGCCTGGGAATCAGAGGTCGACTCCAGCGCTTCTGTGAATCCAGACGAGGAAATGATCTGCACTGATGCCCAGAATCTTTATGAGTCGGATCCAGGACCAGACGCAGAAGGTTCTGACCATAATGTAGACCCTCATTCCCAAACTGTAACTCCTGTTGGTGGAGACAATGAGGAAGACGATGATAAGACTCAAATACCTGATTGGAGCGACAACTTTAGTTTTTTGTCAGGGCAGGAACAGGTTGGCTCTGAGGACGACGGGTGTGATAACGCACAGGGTGATGATGATGAGGTTGGAGATCCCACTTACTGTCAACCCACAGTCAGCCAAGAGATGAGGTCAGCAGAGGAGGTGGAGGAAGATGCTAGTGACGACGAGGTCAGGTTGCGCCTTCCTGGACAGAGACGTAGTACTGGAAGCACGTCAACAACTGCATCCTCAAACACAACTCTGCCTCTCACCACAAGTCGTGGTGGCTCTTCAGGTCGCATGGGTGCTAAGCCTTGCATAGCCTGGGCATTTTTTCAGATCGATAAAGATGACCCAACTCGTGTTATCTGTAACATTTGTCAGCAAAAGCTAAGTAGAGGCCAAAAAATACATAGTTTGAGTACTTCATGCATGAACCGGCACATGGACATGAAGCATAAGTTGCAGTGGGAAGCTCAGTGTGCTACAATGCGGCCTAGCCGGCCGGGCCAACCACCGTCTGCCATATCTTGTGCATCCGCGGCCTCTTCATCCTCTGTGACTGGGGGGACAGCAGTCACACCTGTTTTGGGGCGCAGACCTGCCACCTCTTTACCCGCAACAGCCAGCGTGATTGGCAGGTCATCATTTTCTTTGGAGGTGGTAACACCAGCTGGTGTTGAGCGCTGTCCGACATCGATAGCACCACCTTTGGATCAAGGCAACCTAACATGTCCGCCTGCATCTTCCTCACAGACCGGCAGTTTGCCGGGGACACCCTTATCAACCCCGTCTAAGCACAATAGCCAGCCCTCGGTCCCTCAGATGTGGACAAGTAAAAGACCATTTCCTCCTAGCCATGAGAAAGCTAAGAGGTTGAATTTCACCATCTGCAAGCTCTTGGCTACAGAAATGCTGCCTTTCCGCCTGGTGGACACAGAGGATTTTCGAGACCTTATGTCCGTCGCAGTGCCCCAGTACCAGATGCCCAGTCGGCACTACTTCTCAAAGAAAGGTGTGCCTGCGCTCCACCAGCATGTCGCACACAACATCACCGCTTCTTTGAGAAACTCTGTGTGTGACAGGGTGCATTTCACCACAGACACTTGGACGAGTAGGCATGGACAGGGGCGTTACATGTCGCTGACTGGGCACTGGGTAACTATGGTGACAGCAGGACAAGGGGCTGCTGTCCAAGTCTTGCCGCCCCCACGAGTTGTGCGTCAATCCTCTTTATCTCAAAGTTCCTCCACTGCTTCTGCCTCCTCAACCTCCTCTCGGTCTTCCACCTGCACCCAAAGCCTGTCTGGTCATGCCACAAGCTTTCTAACTGCGCAGAAGGGATCCTGCCCACCTCCTTACTATGCTGGCAGTAGGGCTCAACGTCATCAGGCGGTTTTTACATTGAAATGTCTGGGAAATGTGAGTCACACAGCTGAGGAGTTGTGGTCAGCTCTGGAGAACCAATTTCATGAATGGTTGTCTCCACTGGACCTGAAACCAGGGAAGGCCGTGTGCGACAATGCTGCAAACCTGGGTGCGGCCCTTCGCCGGGGCAATGTCACACACGTGCCTTGTATGGCTCACGTGTTGAACCTGGTTGTCCAGCAATTTTTAGCCCACTATCCCAGACTAGATGGCCTTCTGCAGAGGGCACGGTCGCTGTGTGCTCACTTCCGCCGTTCGCATCCCGCAGCTCAGCGACTTACATCTCTACAGAAGTCGTTGGGCCTGCCACTTCACCGGCTAAAATGCGATGTGCCTACCCGGTGGAATTCAACTCTGCACATGTTGCAGCGACTGTGGCAGCACCGACAAGCCCTGGTGCAATACGTTCTGACGTATAGCCTGGGCCAACGAGATCCAGAGGTGGGGCAAATCACGCTGGAGGAGTGGTCTCAGATCAGGGACCTATGCACCCTTCTGCACAGTTTTGAAATGGCGACGAAGATGTTTAGTGCTGACGATGCCATTATCAGCATGACTATTCCGGTGATTTACATGCTGGAGCACATGTTAAACAGAATTCGGAGTCAGGTGGTGGCACAAGAGGAGGTGGAGGAAGTAGAGGAGGAGGAGTTGTATGCGGAAGGGCTAACATCTGCAAGGTCCAGACGGTCGGCAGCACCAAGGCGGCAGGCATGTGAGGGTGGGGGAGATGGTTTTACCAGGGCGCATGGTAGCAGCCAAACTAGTGAGGAAGGTGCAGGAGCCCAGGAAGAAGTGGAGGACGAACTGATGGAAGACTCATCAGATGAGGGAGACCTTGATCACATTTCTGTTGTGCGAGGTTGGGGGGAGAGGACAGAGGAAGGAAGCATGATTGTTACCTCGCTACCAACACAACAGGGACTTGGTGCTCCTGGATGCGCAACACACATGAGTGCCTTCTTGCTGCACTACCTGCAACATGACCCTCGAATTGTGAGAATTAGAAATAATCCTGACTACTGGGTTGCCACACTGTTAGATCCCCGGTACAAAAGTAAATTTGCAGAAATTATTCCTGCCATAGAAAGGGATGCACGCATGCAGGAGTATCAGCAGAGACTGTTGCAGAATCTTACATGTGCTTTTCCACAAAATACCAGTGGTGCACGTAGTGAATCTCACAGTTCCAACTTGCCAACCGTGGGACCGTCAAGTGTTCAGCACTCAAACCGTAACAGAACCACAGTATCTGCTGGTAACATCAATTTTGCGGAATCATTTCACCACTTTTTTAGCCCATCCTTTGCAAGGCCACAGGAGACAAGAAGTCTGACACATAGTCAACGCCTAGAGACTATGGTACAGGAGTATCTCCAAGTAAACATTGAAGCCATGACTGTGTCACTGGACCCTTGCTCTTTTTGGGCTTCCAATCTGGATAAATGGCCGGAGCTAGCCACTTACGCCTTGGAGATCTTGTCATGCCCCGCAGCCAGCGTTCTGTCTGAACGTGTGTTCAGTGCTGCTGGTGGTGTGCTGACAGATAAGCGCACGCGGCTCTCCACTGATAATGTAGACAGACTCACGTTCATAAAGATGAACAAATCATGGATCCGAAACGACTTTTCTACCCCTGTGTCATCCTGGGGAGAGTAAAAGCTTGATGATTGGTTAAAATCACCCTACCAACCGTTTTAAGCTTTCAAATTACTAATCATGTTTATCTGTATCTTGGCTGGAAAATAATTTGGGCTTTGTAGCAGTGTGCAGCACTGATTCTATTAGGCCATCTATAATAAGCTCCACCAGATTTAAAATTACTAATCATGTTTATCTGTAGCTTGACTGGAAAATAATTTGGGCTTTGTAGCAGTGTGCAGCACTGATCCTATTAGGCCATCTATACTAAAGCTTCACCAGATTTAAAATTAATAATAATTTTTAGCTGCATCTAGCCCGGAAAATAATTTTGGGGCTCCGAGATGCGCAAGACACATAAGTGCCTTCTTGCTGCACTACCTGCAGCATGACCCTCATATTGTCAGAATTCGAAGTAATCATGACTACTGGGTTGCCACACTCTTAGATCCCCCAAACTTTTCGATCAACCTTTTCATTTTAATAAAGACCAAAAAAATGGTCATTTTTGTAATTATAAGCATTAGCAGGTTGTTAGAAACTGAAATCAAACAGTTTTCAACTCAAAACTTTATTCTAGGTGATGTTACATTTTCACATAGGACCCCTTGTTCGAAAGGAGCTTCTGAACTCTCTCGTCCATTGAATTTGTCAGGTTTTGGATGGTTTCTGCTTCAATTGTTTTGCATGAGGACAGAATACCCTCCCAGAGCTGTTGCTTAGATGTGAACTGCCTCCCGCCATCATAGACACTCCTTTTAATGATGCTCCAAAGGTTCTGAATGGGGTAGAGGTCAGGGGAGCATGGGGGTCACACCATAAGTTTGTCCCCTTTTATGCCCATATCAGCCAGAGATGCAGATGTTTTATGTGCAGCATGAGATGGTGCATTATCATGCAGAAAAATGATCTTGCTGTGAAATACACGGTTCTTCTTCTTGAACCATGGCAGGAAGTGCTGTTTGAGAAAATCCACATACATTATGGAGTTCATCTTTAGCGCCTTCAGGGATCCTAAAGGGGCCGACAATCTCTCTCCCCATGATTCCAGCCCAAAACATTACTCCACCTCCTCCTTGTTGGCGCTGTAGCCGTGTTTGCGTGGGGTGTCCATCAACCAGCCATCCTCCACTCCATCCATCTGGACCATCGAGCACAGCACGGCACTCATCCGTGAACAAAACAGTTTTGAAATCAGTCTTCATGTAATGTTTGGCCCACTGGAGCTGTTTCTGCTTGTGTGAAGTGGATAGAGGAGGTCGACAGGATGGCGTATGCACAGCTGCAAACCTCTGAAGGATCCTGCATCTTGTTGTTCGGGGGACGTTGGAGGCACCAGCAGCTTCAAAAACTTGTCTGCTGCTATGACAAGGCTTTCTTGCCGCTGCTCTTTTAACCTGACGTAATTGCCTGTAGGAAAGAGTCCTCAATTTGCCCTTATCAGCACGCACACGTGTGTACTGTGAATCAGCTACATACTTCTTGATTGCCAAGACACTTCATCCTGATCATCGCACAATGTTGATTGTAGTCATGCCTTGACCTAAACACTCCACAATTTGTTGCTTCTCAGCAGCCGACACATCCTTTTTCTTTCCCATTTTGGCAGAAAATGTAGGCTGCTTAATAATGTGAGAGAGCCTTCTTAAGTAGTCTTGCCTTTCATTGGACACACCTGCCAAACTAATTAGCACAGGTGTCTGCAATTGCTTACAGTGATATAAAGAGCCCTGACACACATCACCATCAATGAGTTTAACTGACAAACAAACAAATTCTTCCCTTATCACTCCTAAACACTTTTTGCATAATAATTTGGAACACAGTGTACATGTGCTTTTCCACAAAACACCAGTGGTTCACGTAGTGAATCTTACAGTTCTAACTTGCCAACCGTGGTCTGTATGGAATTGTTCAATAAAGGGCCCAAAATTAAGATAACATAGATGGGAGAGGTCTCTATGAATAGGAATTCCTAAGTATTTGATACCCTGTGAGGGCCAGGCAAAGGGAAAGTTGGACTGGATGGAATCCTATATGGATTTGGGGAGGGAGACATCGAGGGCCTCAGACTTCGCTGCATTGATTTTAAAATTTGACCATGTAACAAAGTGATCTATTTCAGCCATAACAGCATGGATGGATATATGTGATTGAGTGATATATACTAGGACATCATCAGCAAATAGAGAGCACTTGTACTCGGTGCCTCCCACCTCAATCCACCTAATATTGGGGTTATGGCGAATTGATGAGAGCAGGTGCTCCGTCACTAGGATGTATAAGAGAGGGGACAGAGGACATCCCTGCCTTGTCCCATTGGTGATTGTGAAAGGTGATGAAAATGTTCTGATGCACCCCCTGGGCCTTGGGACACCCGGAGCCGGACCCTTTTTGGTGGATGCTGGTGGTTGTAGTCTTCGTGGCGGCGACCCGGTTCCGTGGCTCAGGGCGGTCAAACCAGTAGCGGAACTATTTATGTGGTTTTGATGTTTAAATGTCCGACTACGCCACCCGTGGATTGCGGTCAGAGTGAACCGCCGCTCCAGGGCAGACCGCTGAGGCTGGTGTTGTGGGTGCAGCAGAGCGTAGCATAACTCCCCACGGGAGGAGTATAGCCTCAGGGCAGTGTATGCGGAGGATGGGGGTGATGGTGCAGGGCAGCAGCAGTAATGACACGGAGTCAGTGATGCAGTCCAGGGCCTTTACTCACAGTTCTTATTATCCAGACCACGTCTGCAGGTAACGGCTGCCCACGTCGTACTGTACTCACCAGGTGAGGGGCTCAGACAGCTCCCAGATAACTTTGGAGTGCTTCACAGGACCCCCTTTGTGTGTCCTTTGTCTGGCCTTTCTTACCAACCCTTCTGTCCGGCTGCCTCGGGCCTCCTCTTGGTAAACTTGGCGCCAGTTTCCCTGACCCTATGTGGTGCCTTCCTAGCGGGTGTAGCGAGGGGCTGCGCCACATAAAATGTCACAGCCTCCTGTTTCTAGCTGAGGGTCGTTTCCTGCCTCCACTAGTTTCGGGGACCGGTCTCCCCCTTTGGCCTGACCCCTCCACGCAGGTGGATTCGGGCGTGCGGTGGCGACTCGCCCGTCCGCACCCCTGAGATCCCTTCGTTCCTCGTTCCTGGAGCCTTCTCCGCTCCTCTTCCTTCCTTCTCCCTCTTCCAGGCCTGGGCCTCTGTTACTAGGCCCGCCTCCGGAGCAGAGCTCATGCAGAGCCCCTGCTCCCTGCCACTTCTGCTCAGACTTCTCTGCACTGAACTAAGATGGTGCCCACCTTTTATACTCCCTTCTCAATGCACCCAGGAACTGCTTCCTCCCTGCTCCTGCACTACAGGGTTCCCCTTCCTCAGTGTTCCCTCCCCCCACTCCAGCCAGGGACAGGGACTGTCGTGCCCATCTCAGGGGCATATTGGTCGCCCTGCCCCACGGCAATGTGGTGTAATGCATGCAGGTGTCGGGTCCTGATCCACACTACATCCTTACCTGAGAGTGAGATATCACACCTCTGGGTGAGGTGCAATACCTCTGTAGCAACCGAGCCCTCAGGGTGCTACAGTTCCATTTATCTTCAGCCTAGGTGACGTATTGCGATACAGGGCCGTGATTTTGGCTATAAAAGGGTCCCCTAGACCCCTACCCCAAGCTTTTTAAGAGAATCATATATGGCGTGCCAGGAGACTCTATGGAATGCTTTCTCAGCATCCAACGAGAGTATCTAATTACAAATTTTTAACTGCATCTAGCCCAGGAAATACTTTGTGCCTAGTAGCAGGGTCTGCTAGTCAGCGGATTATCCCGGCTGTTAAGCAAGCTACACCACCTGTAGTTTGGACACTTCATTTTTTCAAAGGAAATGCTTCGGGACCACGGGATACTCAGTGAAGAGCATCAGGAGGCACCCCAAGGCATAGGGGCTGGGACTGGCAGTAGGATGCCTTGCGGTGGACAGCCGAGCTCGATCCTTATAAAAGCTTTTTAACTGCAGCAGCTTTAGTGGACGCTACTGGAGCTGGAATTACGCGGCTGCTGGCATGAGACTTGCCCTCTAATAGATCCTTGTAAATGGATTTAAAGTGTATTCATTCAAATTAGAGGGACAATTTAAATTAAAAAGCTTAGAGCTGCCTCCACCACAGGGGGGCTCGCTCGACCCACCAGCGGACAGGCACCAGTATTGGGAGAGGGGGGCTGGCCGTCAGGGTTCACCGCGGCTCTGGCACAAACCCGGCGACACGGAGGTGGCACGGGCAGGAGCGGACTGAACGTGTCGGCTTCTCACTTTTTGGATTTTAGAAGGGCATGACATGCCTATATCTGTGTCTCCCCCTCCTTTTACTCCTCCACCTCTTTTCTTTTCTTTTCGCATGACTATATGTACTTGTCACTTTTCCATGTGTTAGTTGTGTCTTCTGAGCAGTTTGTCAGCTTTTGGACACCTTTGAAGGTGTTTTCTATGTGTTTCTATGTGTTTTTGTTTGCCTGCCATTGGTTTTAACGGTGTTCGAAGGTGTTCGACGAACAGTTCGACGAACCGAACCGAACTCGAACACTACGGGGGTGGCTCAACACTATTAGGGATATGATTTTTGAGAGCAGATTTAGTGACACGGGATGTCTGCACTCCTGACTTGTCTGACCTCTTTTCCACCCTTTTAAGGCTTGACTGATGATGAATCTTTTTGTCACATCTCCCCAATTCAGTAGTTGGAAATGAAATGCTACTCCGGTCCGCCACCGCTGCGCTGACGCCCCTGATATTCCCTTCATTATTAGCTGGTGGAGAAATTCTATGGTTACATCTAGTCTGGCTTGTTCACATTGGTCAACCAGTCTGCCTGCTACTAGTCGTGTCCAGTCTTCCCATGCCTTACCGTATGCTTTCCACATTGACGGGGCGACTGACGCTCTGATTAATGGCATCAGCTGTTCGCCACTAGATCCCATAGGGAGGGTGGGCAACTGGTGCCCGACGGGTGGGCTTTGGGGAGGCGCTCTCTGAAAACCTGCCAATTGAATTGTGATAAAGCGTTAGCAGCAGCGTTAGATCCCCCCTCCACATTGTGGCTAGCGTGGACTCATACATTGTGTTTTAGGCACAGGAATGCTAGCCGGCGTAGTAGGCCTAGCACTGGGAGAAACGATGATGCCATCTTATTAATGCAGTGCGCTAGGCTGGTGTTATTTGTTATGAAGCGTATATTTTTGTTCGCTAGGTATGTGCCCCATATTTCTATGGCTACCACTATTGGGAAGAGTTCCAGGAGTGTCTGTTTTTTTGTTAACCCTTGTTCAGACCAATACGGAGGCCATAAGCCTGTGCACCACTGGTTATCTAGTATCGCTGCATATCCGCCCACTTCTGCTGCCCCGGTGAATAATGTTAGTTCAATGTTGGACTGTTCTGCTGACATAAATAACGTGTGACCATTGAATGATTGTAAGTATGTTTTCCACACCTCTAAGGCAAGAAAGCCTTGTCATAGCAGCAGACAAGTTTTTGAAGCTGCTGGTGCCTCCAACGTCCCCCGAACAACAAGATGCAGGGTCCTTCGGAGGTTTGCAGCTGTGCATACGCCATCCTGTCGACCTCCTCTATCCACTTCACACAAGCAGAAACGGCTCCAGTGGGCCAAACATTACATGAAGACTGATTTCAAAACTGTTTTGTTCACGGATGAGTGCCGTGCAGCGCTCGATGGCCCAGATGGATGGAGTGGAGGATGGCTGGTTGATGGACACCCCACGCAAACATGGCTACAGTGCAAACAAGGAGGAGGTGGAGTAATGTTTTGGGCTGGAATCATGGGGAGAGAGATTGTCGGCCCCTTTAGGATCCCTGAAGGCGCTAAAGATGAACTCCATAATGTATGTGGATTTTCTCAAACAGCACTTCCTGCCATGGTTCAAGAAGAAGAACCGTGTATTTCACAGCAAGATCATTTTTCTGCATGATAATGCACCATCTCATGCTGCACATAAAACATCTGCATCTCTGGCTGATATGGGCATAAAAGGGGACAAACTTATGGTGTGACCCCCATGCTCCCCTGACCTCTACCCCATTCAGAACCTTTGGAGCATCATTAAAAGGAGTGTCTATGATGGCGGGAGGCAGTTCACATCTAAGCAACAGCTCTGGGAGGGTATTCTGTCCTCATGCAAAACAATTGAAGCAGAAACCATCCAAAACCTGACAAATTCAATGGACGAGAGAGTTCAGAAGCTCCTTTCGAACAAGGGGTCCTATGTGAAAATGTAACATCACCTACAATAAAGTTTTGAGTTGAAAACTGTTTGATTTCAGTTTCTAACAACCTGCTAATGCTTATAATTTCAAAAATGACCATTTTTTTGGTCTTTATTAAAATGAAAAGGTTGATCGAAAAGTTTGGGGGATCTAAGAGTGTGGCAACCCAGTAGTCATGATTACTTCGAATTCTGACAATATGAGGGTCATGCTGCAGGTAGTGCAGCAAGAAGGCACTTATGTGTCTTGCGCATCTCGGAGCCCCAAAATTATTTTCCGGGCTAGATGCAGCTAAAAATTATTATTCATTTTAAATCTGGTGGAGCTTAGTATAGATGGCCTAATAGGATCAGTGCTGCACACTGCTACAAAGCCCAAATTATTTTCCAGTCAAGATACAGATAAACATGATTAGTAATTTGAAAGCTTAAAACGGTTGGTAGGGTGATTTTAACCAATCATCAAGCTTTTACTCTCCCCAGGATGACACAGGGGTAGAAAAGTCGTTTCGGATCCATGATTTGTTCATCTTTATGAACGTGAGTCTGTCTACATTATCAGTGGAGAGCCGCGTGCGCTTATCTGTCAGCACACCACCAGCAGCGCTGAACACACGTTCAGACAGAACGCTGGCTGCGGGGCATGACAAGATCTCCAAGGCGTAAGTGGCTAGCTCCGGCCATTTATCCAGATTGGAAGCCCAAAAAGAGCAAGGGTCCAGTGACACAGTCGTGGCTTCAATGTTTACTTGGAGATACTCCTGTACCATCGTCTCTAGGCGTTGACTATGTGTCAGACTTCTTGTCTCCTGTGGCCTTGCAAAGGATGGGCTAAAAAAGTGGTGAAATGATTCCGCAAAATTGATGTTACCAGCAGATACTGTGGTTCTGTTACGGTTTGAGTGCTGAACACTTGACGGTCCCACGGTTGGCAAGTTGGAACTGTGAGATTCACTACGTGCACCACTGGTATTTTGTGGAAAAGCACATGTAAGATTATGCAACAGTCTCTGCTGATACTCCTGCATGCGTGCATCCCTTTCTATGGCAGGAATAATTTCTGCAAATTTACTTTTGTACCGGGGATCTAACAGTGTGGCAACCCAGTAGTCAGGATTATTTCTAATTCTCACAATTCGAGGGTCATGTTGCAGGTAGTGCAGCAAGAAGGCACTCATGTGTGTTGAGCATCCAGGAGCACCAAGTCCCTGTTGTGTTGGTAGCGAGGTAACAATCATGCTTCCTTCCTCTGTCCTCTCCCCCCAACCTCGCACAACAGAAATGTGATCAAGGTCTCCCTCATCTGATGAGTCTTCCATCAGTTCGTCCTCCACTTCTTCCTGGGCTCCTGCACCTTCCTCACTAGTTTGGCTGCTACCATGCGCCCTGGTAAAACCATCTCCCCCACCCTCACATGCCTGCCGCCTTGGTGCTGCCGACCGTCTGGACCTTGCAGATGTTAGCCCTTCCGCATACAACTCCTCCTCCTCTACTTCCTCCACCTCCTCTTGTGCCACCACCTGACTCCGAATTCTGTTTAACATGTGCTCCAGCATGTAAATCACCGGAATAGTCATGCTGATAATGGCATCGTCAGCACTAAACATCTTCGTCGCCATTTCAAAACTGTGCAGAAGGGTGCATAGGTCCCTGATCTGAGACCACTCCTCCAGCGTGATTTGCCCCACCTCTGAATCTCGTTAGCCCAGGCTATACGTCAGAACGTATTGCACCAGGGCTTGTCGGTGCTGCCACAGTCGCTGCAACATGTGCAGAGTTGAATTCCACCGGGTAGGCACATCGCATTTTAGCCGGTGAAGTGGCAGGCCCAACGACTTCTGTAGAGATGTAAGTCGCTGAGCTGCGGGATGCGAACGGCGGAAGTGAGCACACAGCGACCGTGCCCTCTGCAGAAGGCCATCTAGTCTGGGATAGTGGGCTAAAAATTGCTGGACAACCAGGTTCAACACGTGAGCCATACAAGGCACGTGTGTGACATTGCCCCGGCGAAGGGCCGCACCCAGGTTTGCAGCATTGTCGCACACGGCCTTCCCTGGTTTCAGGTCCAGTGGAGACAACCATTCATGAAATTGGTTCTCCAGAGCTGACCACAACTCCTCAGCTGTGTGACTCACATTTCCCAGACATTTCAAAGTAAAAACCGCCTGATGACGTTGAGCCCTACTGCCAGCATAGTAAGGAGGTGTGCAGGATCCCTTCTGCGCAGTTAGAAAGCTTGTGGCATGACCAGACAGGCTTTGGGTGCAGGTGGAAGACCGAGAGGAGGTTGAGGAGGCAGAAGCAGTGGAGGAACTTTGACATAAAGAGGATTGACGCACAACTCGTGGGGACGGCAAGACTTGGACAGCAGCCCCTTGTCCTGCTGTCACCATAGTTACCCAGTGCCCAGTCAGCGACATGTAACGCCCCTGTCCATGCCTACTCGTCCAAGTGTCTGTGGTGAAATGCACCCTGTCACACACAGAGTTTCTCAAAGAAGCGGTGATGTTGTGTGCGACATGCTGGTGGAGCGCAGGCACACCTTTCTTTGAGAAGTAGTGCCGACTGGGCATCTGGTACTGGGGCACTGCGACGGACATAAGGTCTCGAAAATCCTCTGTGTCCACCAGGCGGAAAGGCAGCATTTCTGTAGCCAAGAGCTTGCAGATGGTGAAATTCAACCTCTTAGCTTTCTCATGGCTAGGAGGAAATGGTCTTTTACTTGTCCACATCTGAGGGACCGAGGGCTGGCTATTGTGCTTAGACGGGGTTGATAAGGGTGTCCCCGGCAAACTGCCGGTCTGTGAGGAAGATGCAGGCGGACATGTTAGGTTGCCTTGATCCAAAGGTGGTGCTATCGATGTCGGACAGCGCTCAACACCAGCTGGTGTTACCACCTCCAAAGAAAATGATGACCTGCCAATCACGCTGGCTGTTGCGGGTAAAGAGGTGGCAGGTCTGCGCCCCAAAACAGGTGTGACTGCTGTCCCCCCAGTCACAGAGGATGAAGAGGCCGCGGATGCACAAGATATGGCAGACGGTGGTTGGCCCGGCCGGCTAGGCCGCATTGTAGCACACTGAGCTTCCCACTGCAACTTATGCTTCATGTCCATGTGCCGGTTCATGCATGAAGTACTCAAACTATGTATTTTTTGGCCTCTACTTAGCTTTTGCTGACAAATGTTACAGATAACACGAGTTGGGTCATCTTTATCGATCTGAAAAAATGCCCAGGCTATGCAAGGCTTAGCACCCATGCGACCTGAAGAGCCACCACGACTTGTGGTGAGAGGCAGAGTTGTGTTTGAGGATGCAGTTGTTGACGTGCTTCCAGTACTACGTCTCTGTCCAGGAAGGCGCAACCTGACCTCGTCGTCACTAGCATCTTCCTCCACCTCCTCTGCTGACCTCATCTCTTGGCTGACTGTGGGTTGACAGTAAGTGGGATCTCCAACCTCATCATCATCACCCTGTGCGTTATCACACCCGTCGTCCTCAGAGCCAACCTGTTCCTGCCCTGACAAAAAACTAAAGTTGTCGCTCCAATCAGGTATTTGAGTCTTATCATCGTCTTCCTCATTGTCTCCACCAACAGGAGTTACAGTTTGGGAATGAGGGTCTACATTATGGTCAGAACCTTCTGCGTCTGGTCCTGGATCCGACTCATAAAGATTCTGGGCATCAGTGCAGATCATTTCCTCGTCTGGATTCACAGAAGCGCTGGAGTCGACCTCTGATTCCCAGGCTATAGTATGAGTAAACAGCTCTGCAGACTCAACCATCTGTTCTACCTCATACTCAGACGGGCAGCTGGAGATTTGGGAGCTGTGAGGAAGCAAGTGCGATTTGGGTGACACCTTTGAGGACTGGAGTATTTGTGATGTTGAAGTTGATGTGGAGGAGAGCCCACTTAAAGGAGCACTTGATATCCGTTGAAGCACCTGCTGTTTTTGTGCCTCATCTGGAATTTGTAGCGATTGGCGTGGCCGTAAGAAAGGGATCTTATCACATTGTCCGCTAAAAGAAGTAGACATTTTAGTTTGGCTGGAAGATGGTCTTTCTTCTGCAGATGTTACTGTTGCTTTAACACCTACCCCACGGACACAACCTTTTTTCCCCTTCCCAAACACGCCTATTCCCCTTTCCACCAGCAGCAGGCCTTTTTCCACTCATTTTGGTGGTTAACTAATTCACAACTCTGGAGTTGTTTGCACAAAAAAACAATGGATGGCAACCGAGCAGAGCTGAGTGGCCAAACTGTGGTATTAGGCCAAAACTATTGGCTGGGTTAGATGCAGAAAAAAATTATATTCAATTTGCAACCTGATGGAGGTCAGTATAGATGGACTAATACAACAAGTCCCACACACAGCTAGAAGCCCAATATTTTTTCAGAGGTAGATGCAGAAAAAAATATATTCAGTTTGCAACCTGATGGAGGTCAGTATAGATGGACTAATACAACAAGTCCCACACACAGCTAGAAGCCCAAATATTTTTTCAGAGGTACTGTAGATGCAGAAAAAAATTATTTTGAATTTGCAACCTGATGGAGGTCAGTATAGATGGACTAATAGAGAAAGTCCGACACACTACTAGAAGGCCAAATATTTTTTCAGAGCTAGATGCAGAAAAAAATTATATTCAGTTTGCAACCTGATGGAGGTCTGTATAGATGGATTAATAGAACAAGACCCACACACAGCTAGAAGCCCAATATTTTTTCAGAGGTAGATGCAGAAAAGAATAGAATAGAATTAATAGAACAAGACCCACACACAGCTAGAAGCCCAATATTTTTTCAGAGGTAGATGCAGAAAAGACCACTGCATCTACTGACCTCAACGTTGCACATTTACTTGTGCTTCTTCATAAGTGCTTGAATGACACATCTTAAACCCTCAATCTGCTTTGAAAGTTGTGCCTTAGAGACCTTGCTGATGTAGTATAACTTCCTTGTGTATTCTTGCTCAGTCTTGCCATGGTGTATGACCAGACACCTGACTGTATTATTACAAAATCCCTGACTTTGCGCAGGTGTACCTGGAATAATTGATGCTGTTTTAAAGTGAAAAGTTGGTCACACCAAATATTGATTGGATCTAGATTTTTCGTTTGTTCATTCACTTGTATTTTGTTAATTGATTAAATAAATCATTAACATTTCTATTTTTGAAGCGTTCTTACTTTACAGCATTTTTTCTACACCTTTCTAAAAATTATTTTTATGTGATTGTGTCTTTTATTTGCTCATTAATAATCTGATATATCTTTTGGTATTTTGTGTATAGTTGTTTTTTTGCTGTTGGGGTAAATTGTAGGATATTGATTTCAGAGTGGTTTCCTGATCCTTTGATTGTAGGAATGAGTGGTATATATGTGCTAATAAATTAGGATAAAACATAGGAAATTTAGGAAAAAACTGAACATCTCAGCAGTAATAACATGCTGATTGTGATGTCATGAAGATGACTTGAATTTCCACCAATCAGAGATCAGCATGTTTCAGGTCACCCAGATAGAACAGTCCATGAAACATGAGTCACGGCCACTGTGAGGTCATAATGCTGATTAGAATTTCCACCAGTCAGAAAACAGAACCGCCCAGAAGAACCACCCAGGAGGTATGAGTCATCGCCACTGTGAGGTCATAATGCTGACCAATCACAGAGCAGCCACACCCAAATTTTCCACCAATCAGAGAGCAGCCACGCCCAGATTTTCCACCAATCAGAGATCAGCAGTGGGTATAAATAGCCGCTGCCGCCTGCCCGGCTTAGCCTTGCACTGGTTGGGTCTCTCTTTTTTTCTCTCTCTTGGTATCTCCCGGTTTCTCTCCCTCCCCTCTCTCTTCTCTCTCTCTCTGACCCAACGGCCCTCTTAAGGGCTACTCCAAATGGGTAAAAGATAGAACCAATATTTGTGTTGTTTGTCCGTTTTATGAGCCTGTGATTAACCCCTTCCCACTCTTTGCCATATATATATATTATATACATAGTATGTGCAGGTGGGCCTTAAATGGAATTTCCAGGACAAACATATTGATGGCCTATCCCCTGGTTAGCTCATTAATATCAGATTTGTGGGGTTCCGGCACATGGCACCTCCACTACTCAGTTGTTTGAAACTCTGGCAGAGGTCAGATGTAAACATTGTTGAGGAGCTGAACATCACAGCTCTGGTCACTGTGTAGTGGCTGCTACCTGGTGCTGCAGATCAGCTCCTATTACATGAATATTAGCTGACTTGCAGGACCTACAGTTCAGTGAATGGAGCAGTGATGTTCAGATCTTCAAACTATTTACATCTGAGCGTTGCAAACAACTGATGGGTAGAGTCAGTGCCGCGTGTCGGAGCCCACCGATCTGATATTGATAACCCATCCCCAGGATGGCAGATCGATAGCCACCATACCAGGATGGGGGATATTATGCAACAATGGGTACATTATACCAGAATGGGGACATTATGTCAGAATTAGGTCATTATGCCAGAATGTGAGACACTGTAACCGAATGGAGTGCATTGTACCAGGATGGGGGACATTAAACCAGGGCGAGGGACATTAAACCAGTATGATGGTCATTAAACCAGTATGATGGTCATTATACCAGGATGGGGACATTATACCAGAATGGGGACACTATACTAGTATGGCGACATTTTACCAAGATGAAGGACACTATATCAGAATGGGGACAATATATCAGAATGGGGACAATATACCAGGAAGGGGGGCATTAAATCAGAATGGGGACATTATATCAGAATGGGGAAATTATACCAGAATTTGGGACATTATACCAGAATAATGGACACTATACCAGAATGGGGTACACCATACCCGGATGGGTGACACTATATCAGAATTGGGACATTATATCACAATGATGATGTTATACCAGGATGGTGGAAATTATATCACAATGATGATATTATACCGGTATGGTGGATATTATAGCAGCATGGGGGACATTATGCCAGAACTGGAGATACTATAGCAGGATGTGGGGCATTATACCAGCTTTGGGGACATTATAGCAGAATTGGGAGCATTACACCAGCATGGGGGATATTATACCAGTTTAGAGACATTATACCATAATGGGGACATTATATCAGAATGGGGACACTATACCAGGATGGGGACATTAAACCAGAATGAAGGAAATTATGCCAGAATTGGGACATTACCAGACAGGGGCACAGGTGGGGGAAAATGTTATAGCATAAGGCCCTGTATGTGGGAGATTATTACAAGAAGGAGCCAGGATGGGGGACATTCCTACATAGGGAGAGAACACATATACTGTATCTTTTTAGGATCCAGAACGCTACAAGGGCCCATACATCTGACCAACATGCAGGTGGGGGCCTATCAGACTCTAGTTACTCCACTGGGTGGGACCAGATCATTTCCAGGACTCCTTGTTCTTTACATTGAAGATAATTCTTAATGACATTGGCTGTACGTTTGGGGTTGTTGTTCTGCTGAAGAAAACATTTGGATCCAATCAGACACCTCCCTGATTATATTGCATGATGGATAAGTATCTGCCTCTATATCTCAGCATTGAGGGAACCAATAATTCTAACCCAATTCCCACTTCCATTTGCTGAAATGCAGCCCCAAACTTACAGGACCCTCCACCGTGCTTATGGATCACTATTGCCCACAGACACTCATTATTGTACTGCTCTCCAGCCCTTTAGTGAACAAAATCTCTTCTGTAATAACAAAATTTTTCATATTTGGACTCAACCGTCCAGAGCACATCCTGCCAATTTTCTACACCCTGGTTCCTCTGTTTTAATGCATAGTTGAGTCACTTGGCCTTGTTTTGATGTGTAAGATATGGCTTTTTCACCACAATTCTGCTATGAAGAGAACTTCTGGCCAGTCTTCTCTGAACAGTAGATGAGTGAAGCTGAGTCCCACTGGTTGCTGCCAGTTCTGAGCTCATGGCACTGCTGGACATCTTCCGCTTTTGAAGGAAAGTAACCGTAATGTGTCATACATCTGCTGCACTAAGTTTCCTTGGCCGATCACTGCATCTACTGACCTCAACGTTGCACATTTTCTTGTGCTTCTTCATAAGTGCTTGAATGACACATCTTGAACCCTCAATCTGCATTGACATTTGTGCCTTAGAGACCTTGCTGATGTAGTATAACTTCCTTGTGTATTCTTGCTCAGTCTTGCCATGGTGTATGACCAGACACCTGACTGTATTATTACAAAATCCCTGACTTTGCGCAGGTGTACCTGGAATAATTGATGATGTTTTAAAGTGAAAAGTTGGTCACACCAAATATTGATTGGATCTAGATTTTTTGTTTGTTCATTCACTTGTATTTTGTTAATTGATTAAATAAATCATTAACATTTCTATTTTTGAAGCGTTCTTACTTTACACCATTTTTTTACACCTTTCTAGAAATTATTTTTACGTGATTGTGTCTTTTATTTGCTCATTAATAATCTGATATATATTTTGGTATTTTGTGTATAGTTGTTTTTTTGCTGTTGGGGTAAATTGTAGGATATTGATTTCAGAGTGGTTTCCTGATCCTTTGATTGTTGGAATGAGTGGTATATATGTGCTAATAAATTAGGACAAAACATAGGAAATTTAGGAAAAAACTGAACATCTCAGCAGTAATAACATGCTGATTGTGATGTCATGAAGATGACTTGAATTTCCACCAATCAGAGATCAGCATGTTTCAGGTCACCCAGATAGAACAGTCCATGAAACATGAGTCACGGCCACTGTGAGGTCATAATGCTGATTAGAATTTCCACCAGCCAGAAAACAGAACCACCCAGAAGAACCACCCAGGAGGTATGAGTCATCGCCACTGTGAGGTCATAATGCTGACCAATCACAGAGCAGCCACACTCAGATTTTCCACCAATCAGAGAGCAGCCACACCCAGATTTTCCACCAATCAGAGATCAGCAGTGGGTATAAATAGCCGCTGCCGCCTGCCCGGCTTAGCCTTGCACTGGTTGGGTCTCTCTTTTTTTCTCTCTCTTGGTATCTCCCGGTATCTCTCCCTCCCCTCTCTCTTCTCTCTCACTCTTTGACCCAACGGCCCTCTAAAGGGCTACCCCAAATGCGTAAAAGATAGAACCAATATTTGTGTTGTTTGTCCGTTTTATGAGCCTGTGATTAACCCCTTCCCACTCTTTGCCATATATATATTATATGCATAGTATGAGCAGGTGGGCCTTAAAGGGAATTTAAAGGACAAACATATTGATGGCCTATCCCCTGGTTAGCTCATTAATATCAGATTTGTGGGGGTCCGGCACGTGGCACCTCCACTACTCAGTTGTTTGAAACTCTGGCAGAGGTCAGATGTAAACATTGTTGAGGAGCTGAACATCACAGCTCTGGTCACTGTGTAGTGTCTGCTACCTGGTGCTGCAGATCAGCTCCTATTACATGAATATTAGCTGACTTGCAGGACCCACAGTACAGTGAATGGAGCAGTGATGTTCAGATCTTCAAACTATTTACATCTGAGCGTCGCAAACAAGTGATGGGTAGAGCCAGTGCCGCGTGTCGGAGCCCACCGTTCTGATATTGATAACCCATCCCCAGGATGGCAGCTCAGTAGATACCATACCAGGATGGGGGACATTATGCCAGAATGGATACATTATACCAGAATGGGGACATTATATCAGAATTAGGTCATTATGCCAGAATGTGAGACACTGTAACAGAATGGAGTACATTGTACCAGGATGGGGGACATTAAACCAGGGCGAGGGACATTAAACAGTATAATGGTCATTAAACCAGGATGGGGGGCATTATACCAGGATGGGGACATTATACCAGAATGGGGACACTATACTAGTATGGGGACATTTTACCAAGATGAAGGACACTATATCAGAATGGGGACAATATATCAGAATGGGGACAATATACCAGGAAGGGGGACATTAAATCAGAATTGGGACATTATATCAGAATGGGGAAATTATACCAGAATTGGGGACATTATACTAGAATAAGGGACACTATACCAGAATGGGGTACACCATACCCGGATGGGTGACACTATATCAGAATGGGAACATTATATCACAATGATGATGTTATACCAGGATGGGGGACATTATATCACAATGATGATATTATACCAGTATAAGGGATATTATAGCAGCATGGGGGACATTATGCCAGAACTGGAGATACTATACCAGGATGTGGGGCATTATATCAGCTTTGGTGACATTATAGCAGAATTGGGAGCATTACACCATCATGGGGGTATATTATACCAGATTAGAGATATTATACCAAAAGGGGGACATTATATCAGAATGGGGACACTATTCCAGGATGGGGACATTAAACCAGAATGAAGGAAATGATGCCAGAATGGGGACATTACCAGACAGGGGCACAGGTGGGGGAAAATGTTATAGCATAAGGCCCAGCATGTGGGAGATTATTACAAGAAAGAGCCAGGATGGGAGACATTGCTACATAGGGAGAGAACACATATACTGTATCTTTATAGGATCCAGAACGCTACAAGGGCAAATACATCTGACCAACATGCAGGTGGGGGCCTATCAGACTCTAGTTACTCCACTGGGTGGGACCATATCATTTCCAGGACTCCTTGTTCTTTACATTGAAGATAATTCTTAATGACATTGGCTGTACATTTGGGGTTGTTGTTCTGCTGAAGAAAACATTTGGATCCAATCAGACACCTCCATGATGATATTGCATGATGGATAAGTATCTGCCTCTATATCTCAGCATTGAGGGAACCAATAATTCTAACCCAATTCCCACTTCCATTTGCTGAAATGCAGCCCCAAACTTACAGGACCCTCCACCGTGCTTATGCATCACTATTGCCCACAGACACTCATTATTGTACTGCTCTCTAGCCCTTCAGTGAACAAAATCTCTTCTGTATTAACAACATTTTTCATATTTTGACTCAACCGTCCAGAGCACATCCTGCCAATTTTCTACACCCTGGTTCCTCTGTTTTAATGCATAGTTGAGTCACTTGGCCTTGTTTTGATGTGGAAGATATGGCTTTTTCGCCACAATTCTGCTATGAAGACCACTTCTGGCCAGTCTTCTCTGAACAGTAGATGAGTGAAGCTGAGTCCCACTGGTTGCTGCCAGTTCTGAGCTGATGGCACTGCTGGACATCTTCCGCTTTTGAAGGAAAGTAACCATAATGTGTCATACATCTGCTGCACTAAGTTTCCTTGGCCGACCACTGCATCTACTGACCCCAACGTTGCACATTTTCTTGCTTCTTCATAAGTGCTTGAATGACACATCTTGAACCCTCAATCTGCTTTGAAATTTGTGCCTTAGAGACCTTGCTGATGTAGTATAACTTCCTTGTGTATTCGCGCTCAGTCTTGCCATGGTGTATGACCGGACACCTGACTGTATTATTACAAAATCCCTGACCTTGCGCAGGTGTACCTGGAATAATTGATGCTGTTTTAAAGTGAAAAGTTGGTCACACCAAATATTAATTGGATCTAGATTTTTCGTTTGTTCATTCACTTTGTATCACTTTGTATTTTGTTAATTGATTAAATAAATCATTAACATTTCTATTTTTGAAGCGTTCTTACTTTACAGCATTTTTTCTACACCTTTCTAAAAATTATTTTTATGTGATTGTGTCTTTTATTTGCTCATTAATAGTGTTGAGCGATACCTTCCGATATCAAGAAATATCGTATCGGATTGGATCGGACCGATATCCAAAAAGTATCGGATATCGCTGATTCCGATACCGGAAACCAATGCAAGTCAATGGGACACAAATATCGGAATGAAAATAAACCCTTTCTTTCCTTGCAGGTTAATTCTACATGAAGTAAAACAACTAAGAATAATGTTGAATGTATAACGCGAAAAGCCGGCAATTCATCAGCGCATACACCGGTACCCGACAATTTACAACAGAAAAAATAGAGCTTCACACATAGATTAGATAGATAGAAACATGTCAGTGAAATATATATGAAGTACTGTGACAGTGTTGCTTACTGTACTTGTCATTTAGTGTAAAGGATTTATTAAAAAAAATAATAGTGTTTTCATGCACTGTCTCTTTAAAAAAGCCGGCCGGCAATTCAGCAGCGGTACCCGACAATTTAGAATAGAAGGAATAGAGAATCACACATAGATTAGATAAATAGAAACATGTCAGTCACATATATATGAAGTACAGTGACAGTGTTGATTACTGTACTTGTCATTTAGTGTTAAAATAAAGGATTTATTTAAAAAAAAATTGGCGTGGGGTTCCCCGTAATTTTAGGCTCTAGCGGAGGTTAAGCAGACGGCTGGGGCAGATGTTTAAAGCCTGGGAAGGGGGTAATACCCACGGAGCTTCCCAGGCTACTAATATCAGCCCCCAGCTGAATACCTAGCCTTTACTAGCTATTAAAATGGGGGGCCCCCCAAAAAAATGACGTGGGGTCCCCCCTAATTTAATAGCTAGCAAAGGCTAGGCAGACAGCTGGGGGCTGATATTAATAGCCCAGGAAGGGTGCCATGAATATTGGCCCCCTCCCAGGCTAGAAACACCAGCCGTCAGTCACCCCAGAAATGGCGCATCCATAGGATGTGCCAATTCTGGCATTTAGCCTCGCTCTTCCCACTGCCCTGTAGCGGTAGCAGTGGGGTAATAGGGTTGGGGTTGATGTCAGCTTATAATGCCAGCTGACATCAAACCCAGGTTAGTAATGGAGAGGCGTCTATAAGACACCCCCATTACTAACCCCATAGTCAAAGTTAAAAAAAAAAAACACAAACACCCAGAATAAAGTCCTTTAATTGAAATAAACACACAATTCTTTATTGTTCTAAATTAAACTCTACTTACCATCACGCCCATTCCAGCTGAAGCCAACGATCTCCTGCAATAAAAGAAAAATAATAAAGCAACATCATCCTTACCTTTCCATGGTTCCCATGACAGCTTCAGCTCTGCTACATCGAGATGACAGGCTGGACCGCAGCAGAACGCTGCCATCCAGCCTGTCATCCCGCGGACACTGAGAAGTGCAGGCTTGCTTGCGCTCCTCAGTGTCTCGCTGTGACGGCATAAAGATGAGCCGAGGTCATGTCCAATGAACTCGGCTCACCTCATGCACGTCACTGACAGCGTGGGAAAATTCTCCTGCACTCAGCACTTAGAATTCTCCCACGCTGTCAGTGATGTGCATGAGGTGAGCCGAGTTCATTGGACATGACCTCGGCTCATCTTTATGCCGTCACAGCGAGACACTGAGGAGCGCAAGCAAGCCTGCACTTCTCAGTGTCCGCGGGATGACAGGCTGGATGGCAGCGTTCTGCTGCGGTCCAGCCTGTCATCTCGATGTAGCAGAGCTGAAGCTGTCGTGGGAACCATGGAAAGGTAAGGATGAGGCTGCTTTATTTTTCTTTTATTGCAGGAGATCGTTGGCTTCAGCTGGAATGGGCGTGATGGTAAGTATGGTTTAATTTAGAACAATAAAGAATTGTGTGTTTATTTCAATTAAAGGACTTTTTTCTGGGTGTTGTGTTTTTTTTAAATACTTTACTAGAAATTCATGGTGGTCATGTCTAATATTGGCGTGACCCCATGAATTTCGGGCTTAGGGCCAGCTGATAATGCCAAGCTGGCCCTAACCCCTTTATTACCCAGTGAGCCACCGCACCAGGGCCCTGGATGAGTTGGGTACAGCGCCAGAAGATGGCACTTCTATGAACGCGCCATTTTGCGGGGTGGCTGCGGACTGCAATTTGCAGCGGGGGTGGCCCAGAAAGCTTGGGCCTCCCAGCGCTGTGGATTCCAGCCCCCAGCTGCCTAGTTGTACCTGGCTGGATACAAAAACAGGGCGAAGCCCCACGTCAATTTTTTTTAAATTATTTCATGAAATAATTTAAAAAAAAGGGCTTCCCTATATTGTTGTGTCCAGCCAGGTACAAATAGGCAGCTGGTGGTTGGGGGCAGCCCGTTCCTGCCTGCTGTACCTGGCTGGACACAAATATAGTGCGAAGCCCCACGTCAATTTTTTTTTAATTATTTCATGAAATAATTTAAAAAAAAGGGCTTCCCTATATTGTTGTGTTCGGCCAGGTACAAATAGGCAGCTGGGAGTTGGGGGCAGCCCGTCCCTGGTTGCTGTACCTGGCTGGCATACAAAAATACGGCAAAGCCCACGTCAGAATTTTTGGGAAAAATTAATTAAAAAATAAATATTAATTTAGGGACTGCATCTTTATTAACCCCTCAAGTGTCATTTAGTGTTAAAATAAAGGATTTATTAAAAATAAAATTGGCGTGGGATCCCCCATAATTTTAGTCTCTAGCGGAGGTTAAGCAGACGGCTGGGGCAGATGTTTGAAGCTTGGGAAGGGGGTAATACCCACGGAGCTTCCCAGGCTACTAATATCAGCCCCCAGCTGAATACCTAGCCTTTACTAGGTATTAAAATGGGAGACCCCCCCAAAAAATGATGTGGGGTCCCCCCTATTTTAATAGCTAGCAAAGGCTAGGCAGACAGCTGGGGGCTGATATTAATAGCCCAGGAAGGGTGCCATGAATATTGGCCCCCTCCCAGGCTAGAAACACCAGCCGTCAGCCGCCCCAGAAATGGCGCATCCATAGGATGCGCCAACTCTGGCACTTAGCCTCGCTCTTCCACGCTGCCCTGGTGCGGTGGCAGGGGGTAATAGTGGTGGGGTTCATGTCAGCGCCAGCTGCCACGAAGCCCAGGTTAGTAATGATGGGCGTCTATAAGACACCCCCATTACTAACCTACAAAGTGTTAAAAATAAAAAACACACACTACACCCAGAAAAAAAATAATTTATTTGAAATAAAACACACCATTTTATTTAATTCTTAGTTTACTAAAAAAAAAAATAGTTACCTGTCCACGTTCCTGCGCTGATCTCCCATGCACAGCTGTCACATCTGGAGATGGTAAGCTCACGCTGCCGGGAACACGTCCGCTCCCGGCAGCGGGAGCCACTGACTGAGGTCACCGGAGTGCATTCAGTCAGCGCAGCTCCGGTGACCTCCTTTACGGCACTGCTGTATCGTGGGAATTTCTCACGGTACAGCGGGGCCATAAAGCAGCTAACCGGAGCAGTGCTGCCTGAACTTCGGCGAACCCGCTTATGCAATGACGGGGCTGCTTTACGGCCCTGTCATTCTAGCGGCGGCGGCGGTTCAGAGCGGTCACATTCTATGTGGCTGCTATAAACTGGAGATCTTCGTGGGACACTCGTGGACTACTACGGAGGGGTAAGGATAAGGTTGTGGCTTATTATTTTAAATTTTATTACAGGAGATCGATGGCTTCGGGGAATTAGGTGTCTAGGTGAGTATAGGTGTAGGTTTTTATTTTTTACTTTATTTTAGGTGGCGATTGGCGGGGACAGGTAATGTATGAACTAATTTATTTTAGGCAACCACTGGCCACCAATGAAATGTATTTAAAATTTATTGGGGACTAAAAACAAAAAAAAGATAAAACATGTATAGGGCCAAAATAACATATGGGGTAGTTTAAATAGCAGGATCAGGCTGATGGGAACTACTGCTCCCATCAAGCTGATCCTGCTGGCACAAGTGGACGGGGGACAGACATAGGCCGATGGGAGTAGTAGTGTCACATCGGCCTATGTTTGCCTGCACGCACACACCCACAGACATCGCACAGACACCGCGCACACCCGCACATATCGCACAGACACCCCGCACACACCCGGAGACATCGCACACACACCACGCACACCCGCACACATCGCACAGACACCCCGCACACCCGCAGACATCGCACAGACACCGCGCACACACCTGCACAGACACCCCGCACACACCGCACACACACCGCACACACATCACGCACACCCGCACACATCGCACAGACACCCACACACACCAATCATGACCGGTCTGGGAGGTGAGGCTGACCTGTGCGACCGTGGGAAAGTTCATGTGAGTTCATGCAATGCAGTCAAGCATGAATTGTCATGAACCCTCTGAGGGCAGCGGCTACTTCAAATGAACAGCTGATCAGCATCACCTGATACCTCAGCTGTTCATTTGAAATAACTGGCGGGAAAGCGCAGCACAGAACGGGAAAGCCGGCGGTGAAGTCTTTTCACTGCCGGCTTCCCCGCCCGGGTCCTTCGCTCCCCGCTCCTTGGTGCTGCGCTCCCCGCCCGGTCCTAACTTACGATCGGGATGGGAGGTGGCGAGGGGAGCGGAGGATCGGGGTGGGAGGCTGCGGGGAAGCGAGTGTGGGGCTGTGTGATTGTTTAAAAGCCGGCGGCTTTTTACCGCCCGCCGGCTTTTAAACAATCAGGAGAATTCTCTCACGCTAGGATGGCATTCTGATGACAGGCTGGATCGCAGCTGAGCGCTGCCATCCAGCTTGTCATCCTTCAGAGACACTGCAGAGCGCAGGCATTATGGGAACTTCCGATTCCGGTATTCGATATTCTAAAAGTATCGGAATTAAGTATCAGAATTCCGATACCGCGAATATCGGCCGATACCCGATATTTCAGTATCGGAATGCTCAACACTAGTCATTAATAATCTGATATATCTTTTGGTATTTTGTGTATAGTTGTTATTTTGCTGTTGGGGTAAATTGTAGGATATTGATTTCAGAGTGGTTTCCTGATCCTTTGATTGTAGGAATGAGTGGTATATATGTGCTAATAAATTAGGACAAAACGTAGGAAATTTAGGAAAAAACTGAACATCTCAGCAGTAATAACATGCTGATTGTGATGTCATGAAGATGACTTGAATTTCCACCAATCAGAGATCAGCATGTTTCAGGTCACCCAGATAGAACAGTCCATGAAACATGAGTCACGGCCACTGTGAGGTCATAATGCTGATTAGAATTTCCACCAGTCAGAAAACAGAACCGCCCAGAAGAACCACCCAGGAGGTATGAGTCATCGCCACTGTGAGGTCATAATGCTGAGCAATCACAGAGCAGCCACACCCAGATTTTCCACCAATCAGAGATCAGCAGTGGGTATAAATAGCCGCTACCACCTGCCCGGCTTAGCCTTGCACTGGTTGGGTCTCTCTTTTTTTCTCTCTCTTGGTATCTCCCGGTATCTCTCCCTCCCCTCTCTCTTCTTTCTCTCTCTCTCTTTGACCCAACGGCCCTCTTAAGGGCTACCCCAAATGTGTAAAGATAGAACCAATATTTGTGTTGTTTGTCCGTTTTATGAGCCTGTGATTAACCCCTTCCCACTCTTTGCCATATATATATTATATACATAGTATGTGCAGGTGGGCCTTAAAGGGAATTTCCAGGACAAACTTATTGATGGCCTATCCCCTGGTTAGCTCATTAATATCAGATTTGTGGGGGTCCGGCACGTGGCACCTCAACTACTCAGTTGTTTGAAACTCTGGCAGAGGTCAGATGTAAACATTGTTGTGGAGCTGAACATCACAGCTCTGGTCACTGTGTAGTGGCCGCTCCCTGGTGCTGCAGATCAGCTCCTATTACATGAATATTAGCTGACTTGCAGGACCCACAGTACAGTGAATGGAGCAGTGATGTTCAGATCTTCAAACTATTTACATCTGAGCGTTGCAAACAACTGATGGGTAGAGCCAGTGCCGCGTGTCGGAGCCCACCAATCTGATATTGATAACCCACCCCCAGGATAAATCATCATTATTATACTACTGGAAACTCCATTAATGGATTGTCTGGGATTAATAACTCGAGCCCCTTCTTTAAGAAAAAACAGTCCCTAACTGGTCACAGGATGAATGTGGGATTTCAGGTCACCCATTTACTGCAATGTAGCTGGCAATGCCACGCAGCGGATCTAAGCAAGTCCCGGGGCCACAACAATATACAGCCAGTGCCCGAGTATAGGATGGAAGATTAAAAAAAAATCTTCAAAAATGTATTTAGTGTGAGGCATACATCAAAAATACATGCAATGCTTTTCCTGACAACTCTGAGTTTTATAATGTGGAAAAAAACATTTAAAAAAACACTGTGTGAACATAACCCTAACTGCATTGTGACTGTGTATATACATATATAAGCTGCCCCTCCCCCACCATGTGAGCATTCTCAGCGTGTACTGACCAATTCTGTCCACCAGGTGGCAACAGCAGGAAATTACAGCGATGAGACAAGCACTGCATGACATGATATATGTATACTGTATATGTGTGTATATGTATACTGTATATGTGTGTATATGTATGTATACTGTATATGTGTGTATATGTATGTATACTGTATATGTGTGTATATATATGTATACTGTATATGTGTGTGTGTATATGTATACTGTATATGTGTGTATATATATGTATACTGTATATGTATGTATATATATATATGTATACTGTATATGTGTGTATATATATATGTATACTGTATATGTGTGTATATATGTATACTGTATATGTGTGTATATATGTATACTGTATGTGTGTGTATATATATGTATACTGTATATGTGTGTATATGTATACTGTATATGGGTGTATATATGTATACTGTATGTGTATATATATGTATACTGTATGTGTGTATATATATATGTATACTGTATATGGGTGTGTATATGTATACTGTATATGTGTATATATATATATGTATACTGTATATGTGTGTGTATATATGTATACTGTATATGTGTGTATATATGTATACTGTATGTGTGTATATATGTATACTGTATATATGTGTATATATATGTATACTGTATATGGGTGTGTATATATATATATATATATATGTATACTGTATGTGTGTATATATATATGTATACTGTATATGTGTGTGTATATATATGTATACTGTATTTGTGTATATATATGTATACTGTATATGTGTGTATATATGTATACTGTATATGTGTGTGTATATGTATACTGTATATGTGTGTGTATATATATGTATACTGTATGTGTGTATATGTATACTGTATATATGTGTATATATATGTATACTGTATGTGTGTGTATATATATGTATACTGTATATGGGTGTGTATATATATGTATACTGTATATGTGTGTATATATGTATACTGTATATGTGTGTGTATATGTATACTGTATATGTGTGTATATATATGTATACTGTATATGTGTGTGTATATATATGTATACTGTATATGTGTATATATATATGTATACTGTATATGTGTGTGTATATATATGTATACTGTATATGTGTGTATATATGTATACTGTATATGTGTGTGTATATGTATACTGTATATGTGTGTATATATATGTATACTGTTTATGGGTGTATATATGTTTACTGTATATGTGTATATATGTATACTGTATATGTGTATATATGTATACTGTATATGTGTGTATATATGTATACTGTATGTGTGTATATATGTATACTGTATATGTGTGTATATGTATACTGTATATGTGTGTGTATATGTATACTGTATATGTGTGTATATATGTATACTGTATGTGTGTATATATGTATACTGTATATGTGTATATGTGTATACTGTATATGTGTGTGTATATGTATACTGTATATGGGTGTATATATGTATACTGTATATGTGTGTGTATATATGTATACTGTATGTGTGTATATATATATGTATACTGTATATGTGTGTATATATGTATACTGTATATGTGTGTGTATATGTACACTGTATATGTGTGTGTATATTTATACTGTATATATGTGTATATATATGTATACTGTATATGTGTGTGTATATGTATACTGTATATGGGTGTATATATGTATACTGTATATGTGTGTGTATATATGTATACTGTATGTGTGTATATATATATGTATACTGTATATGTGTGTATATATGTATACTGTATATGTGTGTGTATATGTACACTGTATATGTGTGTGTATATTTATACTGTATATGGGTGTATATATGTATACTGTATGTGTGTATATATATGTATACTGTATATGTGTATATATGTATACTGTATATGTGTGTATATATGTATACTGTATGTGTGTGTGTATATATGTATACTGTATGTGTGTATATATGTATACTGTATATGTGTATATGTGTATACTGTATATGTGTGTATATATGTATACTGTATGTGTGTGTGTATATATGTATACTGTATGTGTGTATATATGTATACTGTATATGTGTATATATGTATACTGTATATGTGTGTGTATATATGTATACTGTATATGTGTGTATATGTATACTGTATATGTGTGTATATATATGTATACTGTATATGTGTGTATATATATGTATACTGTATATGTGTGTGTATATATATGTATACTGTATATGGGTGTATATGTATACTGTATATGGGTGTATATATGTATACTGTATATGTGTGTGTATATATGTATACTGTATGTGTGTATATATGTATACTGTATATGGGTGTATATATGTATACTGTATATATGTATACTGTATGTGTGTATATATGTATACTGTATATGTGTATATGTGTATACTGTATATGTGTGTGTATATATATGTATACTGTATATGGGTGTGTGTATATATGTATACTGTATATGTGTGTATATATGTACACTGTATATGGGTATATATGTATACTGTATATGTGTGTGTATATGTATACTGTATATGTGTATATATGTATACTGTATATGTGTGTATATATGTACACTGTATATGGGTATATATGTATACTGTATATGTGTGTTTATATATGTATACTGTATGTGTGTATATATATGTATACTGTATATGTGTGTATATATGTATACTGTATATGTGTGTATATATGTATACTGTATGTGTGTATATATATGTATACTGTATATGGGTGTATATGTATACTGTATATGGGTGTATATATGTATACTGTATATGTGTGTGTATATATGTATACTGTATGTGTGTATATATGTATACTGTATATGTGTGTATATATGTATACTGTATATGTGTGTGTATATATGTATACTGTATATGCGTGTATATATATGTATACTGTATATATGTATACTGTATGTGTGTATATATGTATACTGTATATGTGTATATGTGTATACTGTATATGTGTGTGTATATATATGTATACTGTATATGGGTGTGTGTATATATGTATACTGTATATGTGTGTATATATGTACACTGTATATGGGTATATATGTATACTGTATATGTGTGTGTATATGTATACTGTATATGTGTGTATATATGTACACTGTATATGGGTATATATGTATACTGTATATGTGTGTGTATATGTATACTGTATATGTGTATATATGTATACTGTATATGTGTGTATATATGTATACTGTATATGTGTGTATATATGTATACTGTATGTGTGTGTATATGTATACTGTATATGTGTGTGTATATATATGTATACTGTATATGTGTGTATATATGTATACTGTATATGTGTGTATATGTGTATACTGTATATGTGTGTGTATATATGTATACTGTATATGGGTGTATATATGTATACTGTATATGTGTGTGTATATGTATACTGTATATGTGTATATATGTATACTGTATGTGTGTGTATATGTATACTGTATATGTGTGTATATGTATACTGTATGTGTATATATGTATACTGTATATGGGTGTGTATATATATGTTTACTGTATGTGTGTATATATATGTATACTGTATATGTGTGTGTATATGTGTACACTGTATATAGGTGTATATATGTATACTGTATATGTGTATATATGTATACTGTATATGTGTGTGTATATATATATATGTATACTGTATATGTGTGTATATATGTACACTGTATATGGGTGTATATATATATATATATATATGTATACTGTATGTGTATATATATACTGTATATGTGTGTATATGTATACTGTATATGTGTGTGTATATATGTATACTGTATATGGGTGTATATATATGTATACTGTATATGTGTGTATATGTGTACACTGTATATGGGTATATATATGTATACTGTATGTGTATATATGTATACTGTATATGTGTATATATATGTGTACTGTATATGGGTGTATATGTATACTGTATATGGGTGTATATGTGTACACTGTATATGGGTATATATATGTATACTGTATGTGTATATATGTATACTGTATATGTGTATATATATGTGTACTGTATATGGGTGTATATGTATACTGTATATGGGTGTATATGTGTACACTGTATATGGGTATATATATGTATACTGTATGTGTATATATGTATACTGTATATGTCTATATATATGTGTACTGTATATGGGTGTATATGTATACTGTATATGGGTGTATATATGTACACTGTATATGGGTATATATATGTATACTGTATATGTGTGTATATGTGTATACTGTATATGTGTGTATATGTGTATACTGTATATGTGTGTATATATGTATACTGTATATGTGTGTGTATATATGTATACTGTATATGTGTGTGTATATATATGTATACTGTATATGTGTGTGTATATATATGTATACTGTATATGTGTGTGTATATATATATGTATACTGTATATGTGTGTGTATATATATGTATACTGTATATGTGTGTGTATATATGTATACTGTATATGTGTGTGTATATATATATGTATACTGTATATGTGTGTGTATATATATGTATACTGTATATGTGTGTGTATATATATATGTATACTGTATGTGTGTATATATATGTATACTGTATATGTGTGTGTATATATATATGTATACTGTATGTGTGTATATATATGTATACTGTATATGTGTGTGTGTGTATATATATGTATACTGTATATGTGTGTGTGTGTATATATATGTATACTGTATATGTGTGTGTGTATATATATATGTATACTGTATATGTGTGTGTGTGTATATATATGTATACTGTATATGTGTGTGTGTGTATATATATGTATACTGTATATGTGTGTGTATATATATGTATACTGTATATGTGTGTGTATATATATATGTATACTGTATATGTGTGTGTATATATATGTATACTGTATATGTGTGTGTATATATGTATACTGTATATGTGTGTGTATATATATATGTATACTGTATATGTGTGTGTATATATATGTATACTGTTTATGGGTCATAGTCATAGTCATAGTTAGTAAAGCCGAATAAAGACTTGCGTCCATCAAGTTCGACCTGTTAGTTCTGTAATTGCTAAAGTTGATCCAGAGGAGGGCAAAAACCCCAAATGATTTGGCCAATCTTCACCTGAGGAAAAATTCCCTCCCGACTCTGAAACCAGCAGTCAGAATAAATCCCTGTATCAACTTACTATTTTATTCTATTTTTAAGTATATGCTGAAATCTGCCTGGTATCTAGAAATGCATCCAGTCCCCGCTTGAACTGGTGTAGTGAATCCGACATTACCGTCTCCTCACTCAGTGAATTCCATATTCTCACTGCTCTTACCGTAAAGAACCCCTTCCTATGCTGGTGCTGAAACCTTTTCTCTTCCAGTCTTAGTGAGTGCCCTCTTGTTACCGTAATATCCCTGCTTTTGAACAAATCCCGGGCAAGATCTCTATACTGTCCCCTAACATATTTGTACACATTTATTATGTCCCCCCTCAACCTTCTCTTTTCCAGGCTGAATAGTTCTAGTTTTGACAACCTCTCTGGGTATTGCAGTCCCTCCATTCCCTTTATTAATTTTGTTGCCCTCCTTTGTACCTTTTCAAGCTCATTTATATCCTTTCTATATATTGGGGCCCATAACTGAGCACAGTATTCCAAGTGTGGTCTGACCAGTGCTTTGTACAGTGGAAGAACAATGTTCTCATCCTTTGCAGCTATACCTCTTCTGATACATCCCATTACCCTGTTTGCCCTTACAGCAGCGGCCTGACTTTGGGCACTCCAATTTAGTTTGCTATCAATCAAGATGCCCAAGTCCTTCTCCATCTCTGAATTCCCCAATGATTTCCCATTCAGTGAGTACTGGTGACTTCCATTTTTCCTTCCCATATGTATGACCTTACATTTCTCCTCGTTAAACCTCATTTGCCATTTAATGCTCTACCTACCCAGCTTATCCAAATCCCTCTGTAGGTCTGCACTGTCCTCTTTTGTATTAATTGTTTTACATAACTTTGTGTCATCTGCAAATATTGATATTTTACTATTTATCCCGTTGACTATGTCGTTAATAAAGATATTAAATAACATTGGGCCTAGTACAGACCCCTGTGGTACCCCACTAGTGACGCTTACCCACTCTGAGTATATTCCATTTATAACCACCCTCTGCCTTCTATCCTTTAGCCAGTTAGCTACCCACTTGCAGACATTTTCCCCCAGCCCCATCATTCTCATTTTGTATACCAACCTATTATGTGGCACGCTATCGAACGCTTTTGAGAAGTCGAGATACACGACATCCACTGGTTCCCCCTGATCTACTCGAGAGCTAACCTCCTCGTAGAAGTCAATCAGGTTTGTTTGGCAGGAGCGATTCCTCATGAATCCATGTTGGTTCGGGATTAAAAGATTATTAGCATCAAGATGCTCCGTAATTGCCTCTTTAATGAAGCTTTCAAAAATTTTGCCCACAACGGACGTCAGACTCACCGGCCGATAGTTTCCGGCGTCACTTTTCGCTCCCTTTTTGAATATTGGCACTACATTCGCCTGTCGCCAATCAAGTGGCACAGACCCAGTCTCAACAGAGTCCTTAAATATAAGATATAACGGTCTGTCTATCACATTACTTAGTTCCCTTAGTACCCGTGGGTGTATGCCATCAGGTCCTGGTGATTTGTTTATTTTAATGTGTATACAGTATACAGTATATGTATACTGTATATGTATATATATGTATACTGTATATGTGTATATATGTATACTGTATATGTGTGTATATGTATACTGTATGTGTGTATATATATGTATACTGTATATGTGTGTGTGTATATGTATACTGTATATGGGTGTATATATGTATACTGTATATGTGTGTGTGTATATATATACTGTATATGTGTATATATGTATACTGTATATGTGTATATATGTATACTGTATATGTGTGTGTATATATATATGTTTACTGTATATGTGTGTGTATATATATGTATACTGTATATGTGTGTATATATGTATACTGTATGTGTGTGTATATATATGTATACTGTATATGTGTGTGTATATATATACTGTATATGTGTATATATGTATACTGTATATGTGTATATATGTATACTGTATATGTGTGTGTATATATGTATACAGTATATGTGTGTATATATGTATACTGTATGTGTGTGTATATATATGTATACTGTATATGTGTGTATATATATGTATACTGTATATGTGTGTATATGTATACTGTATATGTGTATATATATGTATACTGTATATGTGTGTATATGTATACTGTTTATGTGTGTATATATATGTATACTGTATGTGTGTATGTATATGTATACTGTATATGTGTGTATATGTATACTGTATATGTGTGTATATATATGTATACTGTATGTGTGTATGTATATGTATACTGTATATGGGTGTGTATATATATGTATACTGTATATGTGTATATATGTATACTGTATATGTGTATATATGTATACTGTATATGTGTGTGTATATATACTGTATATGTGTATATATGTATACTGTATATGTGTATATATGTATACTGTATATGTGTGTATATATATGTATACTGTATATGTGTGTATATGTATACTGTATATGTGTGTGTATATGTATACTGTATATGTGTATATATGTATACTGTATATGGGTGTATATATATATGTTTACTGTATATGTGTGTGTATATATATGTATACTGTATATGTGTGTGTATATGTATACTGTATATGTGTGTGTATATGTATACTGTATGTGTGTATATATATGTATATTGTATATGTGTGTATATATATGTATACTGTATATGTGTGTGTATATATATGTATACTGTATATGTGTGTGTATATGTATACTGTATATGTGTGTGTATATGTATACTGTATGTGTGTATATATATGTATATTGTATATGTGTGTATATATATGTATACTGTATGTGTGTATATATGTATACTGTATATGTGTGTGGATATATGTATACTGTATATGTGTATATATATGTATACTGTATATGTGTGTATATGTATACTGTATATGTGTGTGTGTATATATATACTGTATATGTGTATATATGTATACTGTATATGTGTATATATGTATACTGTATATGTGTGTGTATATATGTATACTGTATATGTGTATATATGTATACTGTATGTGTGTGTATATATATGTATACTGTATATGTGTGTATATATATATATGTATACTGTATATGGGTGTGTATATGTGTATATATATGTATACTGTATATGTGTGTATATGTATACTGTTTATGTGTATATATATATGTATACTGTATGTGTGTATGTATATGTATACTGTATATGTGTGTATATGTATACTGTATATGTGTGTATATATATGTATACTGTATGTGTGTATGTATATGTATACTGTATATGGGTGTGTATATATATGTATACTGTATATGGGTGTGTATATATATGTATACTGTATATGTGTGTGTATATATACTGTATATGTGTTTATATATATGTACACTGTATATGTGTGTATATATATGTATACTGTATGTGTGTGTATATATACTGTATATGTGTTTATATATATGTATACTGTATATGTGTGTATATGTGTATACTGTATATGTGTGTGTATATATGTATACTGAATATGTGTGTGTATATGTATACTGTATATGTGTGTATATATGTATACTGTATATGTGTGTGTGTGTATATGTATACTGTATATGTGTATGTATATATGTATACTGTATATGTGTGTATATATGTATACTGTATATGTGTGTATATATATGTATACTGTATATGTGTGTATATGTGTATACTGTATGTGTGTATATATATGTATACTGTATATGTGTGTGTATATGTATACTGTATATGTGTGTATATATGTATACTGTATATGTGTGTATATATATGTATACTGTATATATGTGTATATATATATATGTATACTGTATGTGTGTATATATTTATACTGTATGTGTGTATATATATGTATACTGTATATGTGTGTATATATATACTGTATATGTGTGTGTATATGTATACTGTATATGGGTGTATATATGTACACTGTATATGTGTGTGTATATATGTATACTGTATATGTGTGTATAAATGTATACTGTTTATGGGTGTATATATGTATACTGTATATGTGTATATATGTATACTGTATATGTATACAGTATACATATATACACACACACACATATACAGTATACACATATACACACATATACAGTATACATATATACACATACATATACAGTATACACATATACACACATATACAGTATACATATATACACACATATACAGTATACATATACACACATATACAGTATACATATATATACACACATATACAGTATACATATATACACCCATATACAGTATACATATATATACACACATATACAGTATACATATATACACACACATATACAGTATACATATACACACATATACAGTATACACATATATACACACATATACAGTATACATATATACACACACATATACAGTATACATATACACACACATATACAGTATACATATATATATACACACATATACAGTATACATATATATACACACATATACAGTATACATATACACACACACACATATACAGTATACATATATACACACATATACAGTATACATATATACACACACATATACAGTATACACATATACACACATATACAGTATACATATATACACATACAGTATACACATATACACACATATACAGTATTCATATATACACCCATATACAGTATACATATATACGCACACATATACAGTATACATATACACACATATACAGTATACACATATATACACACATATACAGTATACATACAGTTATATGAAAAAGTTTGGGCACCCCTATTAATCTTAAGCTTAATGTTTTATAAAAATTGGTGTTTTTGCAGCAGCTATTTCAGTTTGATATATGTAATAACTGTTGGACACAGTAATGTTTCTGCCTTGAAATGAGGTTTATTGTACTAACAGAAAATGTGCAATCTGCATTCAAACAAAATTTGACAGGTGCATAAGTATGGGCACCCTTATCATTTTCTTGTTTTAAATACTCCTACCTACTTTTTACTGACTTACTAAAGCACTTTTTTTGGTTTTGTAACCTCATTGAGCTTTGAACTTCATAGCCAGGTGTATGCAATCATGAGAAAAGCTACTTAAAGTGGCCACTTGCAAGTTGTTCTCCTGTTTGAATCTCCTCTGAAGAGTGGTATCATGGGCTCCTCAAAACAACTGTCAAATGATCTGAAAACAAAGAATATTCAACATAGTTGTTCAGGGGAAGGATACAAAAAGCTGTCTCAGAGATTTAACCTGTCAGCTTCCACTGTGAGGAACATAGTAAGGAAATGGAAGAACACAGGGACAGTTCTTGTTAAGGCCAGAAGTGGCAGGCCAAGAAAAACATCAGAAAGGCAGAGAAGAAGAATGGTGAGATCAGTCAAGGACAATCCTCAGACCACCTCCATAGAGCAGCAGCATCAACTTGCTGCAGATGGTGTCACTGTGCATCGGTCAACTATACAACGCACTTTGCACAAGGAGAAGCTGTATGGGAGAGTGATGCGAAAGAAGCCGTTTCTGCAAGCACGCCACAAACAGAGTCGGCTGAGGTATGCAAAAGCACATTTGGGGAAGCCAATTTCTTTTTGGAAGAAGGTCCTGTGGACTGATGAAACCAATATTGAGTTGTTTGGTCATACAAAAAGGTGTTATGCATGGCGGCAAAAAAACAGAGCATTCCAAGAAAAACACTTGCTACCCACAGTAAAATTTGGTGGAGGTTCCATCATGCTTTGGGGCTGTGTGGCCAATGCCGGCACCGGGAATCTTGTTAAAGTTGAGGGACGCATGGATTCCACTCAGTATCAGCAGATTCTTGACAATAATGTTCAAGAATCAGTGATAAAGTTGAAGTTACGCAGGGGATGGATCTTTCAGCAAGACAATGATCCAAAACACCGCTCCAAATCTACTCAGGCATTCATGCAGAGGAACAATTACAATGTTCTGGAATGGCCATCCCAGTCACAAGACCTGAATATCATTGAACATCTGTGGGATCATTTGAAGAGGGCTGTCCATGCTCGGCAACCATCAAACTTAACTGAACTGGAATTGTTTTGTAAAGAGGAATGGTCAAAAATACCTTCATCCAGGATCCAGGAACTCATTAAAAGCTACAGGAAGCGACTAGAGGCTGTTATTTTTGCAAAAGGAGGATCTACTAAATATTAATGTCACTTTTCTGGTGAGGTGCCCATACTTATGCACCTGTCAAATTTTGTTTGAATGCAGATTGCACATTTTCTGTTAGTACAATAAACCTCATTTCAAGGCAGAAACATTACTGTGTCCAACAGTTATTACATAGATCAAACTGAAACAGCTGTTGCAAAAACACCAATTTTTATAAAACATTAAGCTTAAGATTAATAGGGGTGCCCAAACTTTTTCATATAACTGTATATATACACACATATACAGTATACATATACACACACATATACAGTATACATATACACACACATATACAGTATACATATACACACACATATACAGTATACATATATACACCCATATACAGTATACATATACACTCATATACAGTATACACACATATACAGTATACATATATACACATATACAGTATACATATATATACACACATATACAGTATACATATATACACACATATACAGTATACATATATATACACACATATACAGTATACATATACACACACATATACAGTATACACATATACACACATATACAGTATACATATATATACACACATATACAGTATACATATATACACACACATATACAGTATACATATACACACATATACAGTATACATATATCCACACACATATACAGTATACACATATACACACATATACAGTATACATATATATACACACATATACAGTATACATATATACACCCATATACAGTATACATATACACACACATATACAGTATACATATATACACACATATACAGTATACATATACACACACATATACAGTATACATATACACACACATATACAGTATACATATATATACACACATATACAGTATACATATATACACCCATATACAGTATACATATACACACACATATACAGTATACATATATACACACATATACAGTATACATATACACACACATATACAGTATACATATACACACACATATACAGTATACATATATATATACACACATATACAGTATACATATACACACACATATACAGTATACACATATACACACATATACAGTATACATATATATACACACATATACAGTATACATATATACACACACATATACAGTATACATATACACACATATACAGTATACATATATACACCCATATACAGTATACATATACACACACATATACAGTATACATATACACACACATATACAGTATACATATATACACACATATACAGTATACATATAAACACACATATACAGTATACATATACACACACATATACAGTATACATATACACACACATATACAGTATACATATATACACACATATACAGTATACATATACACACATATACAGTATACACATATACACACATATACAGTATACATATACACACACATATACAGTATACATATACACACACATATACAGTATACATATATACACACATATACAGTATACATATACACACACATATACAGTATACATATATATACACATACATATACAGTATACATATATACACATATACAGTATACATATATATACACACACATATACAGTATACATATATACACACATATACAGTATACATATATACACATACAGTATACATATATATACACACATATACAGTATACATATATATATATACACACATATACAGTATACATACATATATACACACCCATATACAGTATACATATATATATACACACCCATATACAGTATACATATATACACACACATATACAGTATACATATACACACCCATATACAGTATACATATATACACGCATATATACAGTAATACAGCATATACACACACATATACAGTATACATATACACACACACATATACATTATACATATATATACACACATACAGTATACATATATATACACACATATACAGCATACATATATACACACATATACAGTATACATATACACACCCATACACAGTATACATATATACACACACATATACAGTATACATATATATACACACATACAGTATACACATATACACACATATACAGTATACATATATACACACACATATACAGTATACATATATACACATATACAGTATACATATATACACACACATATACAGTATACATATATACACCCATATACAGTATACATATACACACCCATATACAGTATACATATATACACACACATATACAGTATACATATATATACACACATACAGTATACACATATACACACATATACAGTATACATATATACACATACATATACAGTATACATATATACACCCATATACAGTATACATATATACACACATACAGTATACATATATACACACACATATACAGTATACATATATACACCCATATACAGTATACATATACACACATATACAGTATACATATATACACACATATACAGTATACATATATATACACACATATACAGTATACATATATATATACACACTCATATATACACACATATACAGTATACATATATATATACACACACATATATACACACATATACAGTATACATATATACACATACAGTATACATATATATATACACACCCATATACAGTATACATATATATACACACCCATATACAGTATACATATATACACACATACGGTATACATATATACACACATATATACAGTATACATATACACACCCATATACAGTATACATATATACACGCATATATACAGTAATACAGCATATACACACACATATACAGTATACATATACACACACATATACAGTATACATATATATACACACATACAGTATACATTATACACACATATACAGTATACATATACACACATATACAGTATACATATATACACACACATATACAGTATACATATATATACACATATACAGTATACGTATATATACACACATATACAGTATACATATATACACGCATATATACAGTAATACAGCATATACACACACATATACTGTATATATATACACACATATACAGTATACATATATATATACACATATACAGTATACATATATATACACACCCATATACAGTATACATATACACACACATACAGTATACATATATATATATACACATATACAGTATACATATACACACCCATATACAGTATACATATATACACATATACAGTATACATATATATATACACACACATATACAGTATACATATATACACACACATATACAGTATACATATATATACACACATATACAGTATACATATATACACATATACAGTATACATATACACACACATATACAGTATACATATACACACATATACAGTATACATATACACACCCATATACAGTATACATATATACACGCATATATACAGTAATACAGCATATACACACACACATATACTGTATATATACACACACACATATACAGTATACATATATACACACATATACAGTATACATATATACACACATATACAGTTTACATATATATACACACATATACAGTATACATATATATACACATATACAGTATACATATATATACACACACATACAGTAATACAGCATATACACACACATATATACAGTATATATATATACACACATATACAGTATACATATACACACCCATATACAGTATACATATATACACACATATACAGTATACATATATATACACACACATATACAGTAAACATATATACACATATACAGTATACTTATATACACATACATATACAGTATACATATACACACACATATACAGTATACATATATATACACACACATATACAGTATACATATATATACACACATATACAGTATACATATATACACACACACATATACAGTATACATATATATACACACATATACAGTATACATATATACACCCATAAACAGTATACATATATATACACATATACAGTATACATATACACACACATATACAGTATACATATATATACACACACATACAGTAATACAGCATATACACACACACATATACAGTATATATATATACACACATATACAGTATACATATACACACCCATATACAGTATACATATATACACACATATACAGTATACATATATATACACACACATATACAGTATACATATATACACATACATATACAGTATACATATACACACACATATACAGTATACATATACACACACATATACAGTATACATATATATACACACACATATACAGTATACATATATATACACACATATACAGTATACATATATATACACACATATACAGTATACATATATACACACACATATACAGTATACATATACACACACATATACAGTATACATATATATACACACACATATACAGTATACATATATACACACACACATATACAGTATACATATATATACACACATATACAGTATACATATATACACCCATAAACAGTATACATATATATACACACATATACAGTATACATATATACACACCCATATACAGTATACATATATACACACATATACAGTATACATATATATACACACACATATACAGTAAACATATATACACATATACAGTATACATATATATACACACACATATACATAATACATATATATACACACATATACAGTATACATATATACACACACACACATATACAGTATACATATATATACACACACATATACAGTATACATATATACACCCATAAACAGTATACATATATATACACCCATATACAGTATACATATATACACACATATACAGTATACATATATACACCCATATACAGTATACATATATATACACCCATAAACAGTATACATATATATACACACATATACAGTATACATATATACACATATACAGTATACATATATACACCCATATACAGTATACATATACACACACACATATACAGTATACATATACACACCCATAAACAGTATACATATATATACACACATATACAGTATACATATATACACACATATACAGTATACACATATACACACCCATAAACAGTATACATATATATACACACATATACAGTATACATATATACACACATATACAGTATACATATATACACCCATATACAGTATACATATATACACACACATATACAGTATACATATATACACATATATACAGTATACATATACACACCCATAAACAGTATACATATATATACACACATATACAGTATACATATATACATACATATACAGTATACATATATATATATACACACATATACAGTATACATATATATACACACACATATACAGTATACATATATACACATATACAGTATACATATATATACACACACATATACAGTATTCATATATATACACACATACAGTATACATTATACACACATATACAGTATACATATATACACACACATATACAGTATACATATATATACACATATACAGTATACATATATATACACACATATACAGTATACATATATACACGCATATATACAGTAATACAGCATATACACACACATATACTGTATATATATACACACATATACAGTATACATATATATATACACATATACAGTATACATATACACACCCATATACAGTATACATATATACACATATACAGTATACATATATATATACACACACACATATACAGTATACATATATACACACATATACAGTATACATATATACACACATATACAGTTTACATATATATACACACATATACAGTATACATATATATACACATATACAGTATACATATATATACACACACATACAGTAATACAGCATATACACACACACACATATACAGTATATATATATACACACATATACAGTATACATATACACACCCATATACAGTATACATATATACACACATATACAGTATACATATATATACACACACATATACAGTAAACATATATACACATATACAGTATACATATATATACACACACATATACAGTATACATATATATACACACATATACAGTATACATATATACACACACACACATATACAGTATACATATATATACACACATATACAGTATACATATATACACCCATAAACAGTATACATATATATACACACATATACAGTATACATATATACACACATATACAGTATACATATATATACACACACATATACAGTATACATATATACACCCATATACAGTATACATATACACACACACATATACAGTATACATATACACACCCATAAACAGTATACATATATATACACACATATACAGTATACATATATACACACATATACAGTATACACATATACACACCCATAAACAGTATACATATATATACACACATATACAGTATACATATATACACACATATACAGTATACATATATACACCCATATACAGTATACATATACACACCCATAAACAGTATACATATATATACACACATATACAGTATACATATATACATACATATACAGTATACATATATATATACACACATATACAGTATACATATATATACACACACATATACAGTATACATATATACACATATACAGTATACATATATATACACACACATATACAGTATTCATATATATACACACATATACAGTATACATATATATACACACATATACAGTATACATATACACACCCATAAACAGTATACATATATATACACACATATACAGTATACATATACACACACATATACAGTATACATATATACACCCATATACAGTATACATATACACACCAATAAACAGTATACATATATATACACACATATACAGTATACATATATATACACACATATACAGTATACATATATACACCCATATACAGTATACATATACACACCCATAAACAGTATACATATATATACACACATATACAGTATACATATATACACACATATACAGTATACATATACACACACATATACAGTATACATATATACACACCCATATACAGTATACATATACACACACATATACAGTATACATATATACACACCCATATACAGTATACATATACACACATATACAGTATACATATATACACATATACAGTATACATATATACACACACATATACAGTATACATATACACACACATATACAGTATACATATATACACACATATACAGTATACATATACACACACATATACAGTATACATATATACACACCCATATACAGTATACATATACACACACATATACAGTATACATATATACACACCCATATACAGTATACATATACACACACATATACAGTATACATATACACACACATATACAGTAAACATATTTATACACACATACAGTATACATATATATACACACACATATACAGTATACATATATATACACACATACAGTATACATATATATACACACACATACAGTATACATATATATACACACACATATACAGTATACATATACAGTGATATTGGCGCCAAATTTAAACACCGCTATGCTGATTGGTCACGGTTACCGGTCGCAAATAATCAGCATTATTGGCGCCAAATTTAAACACCGCTCTGCTGATTGGTCCCGGCCGTGACCAATCACCATTATTGGCGCCAAATTTAAACAACGCTGTGCTGATTGGTCGCGACCGCCGGCCGCAACCAATCAGCATTATTGGCGCCAAATTTAAACCCCGCTCTGCTGATTGGTCGCGTTCGCTGCCCACGACCAATCAGCATTATTGGCGCCAAATTTAAACCCCGCTCTTCTGATTGGTCGTGTTCGCTGCCCGCGACCAATCAGCATTATTGGCGCCAAATTTAAACCCCGCTCTGCTGATTGGTCGTGTTCGCTGCCCGCGACCAATCAGCATTATTGGCGCCAAATTTAAACCCCGCTCTGCTGATTAGTCGCGACCGCCGGCCGTGACCAATCTGCGATATAGCCGCCAAGTTTTAACACCGCTTTGGTGATTGGTCACGGTTGCCGGCCTCGACCAATCAGCGATTTTGGCGCCAAATTTAAACACCGCTCTGCTGATTGCGCCCTGTCGGCCGCATACATATTCTAGAATACCCGATGCATTAGAATCGGGCCACCATCTAGTGGGTGTATATATGTATACTGTATATATGTGTATATATATTTATACTGTGTGTGTGTATATATATGTATACTGTATATGTGTATATATATATACTGTATATGTGTGTATATATATGTATACTGTATAAGTGTGTATATATGTATACTGTATATGTGTGTATGTATGTATACTGTATATGTGTGTGTATATGTATACTGTATGTGTGTGTGTATATATATGTATACTGTATATGGGTGTATATATGTATACTGTATATATGTGTATATATATATTTATACGGTATGTGTGTATATATATGTATACTGTATATGTGTGTGTATATATATGTATACTGTATATGTGTGTATATGTATACTGTATATGCGTGTATATATATGTATACTGTATATGTGTGTATATATGTATACTGTATGTGTGTGTATATATATGTATACTGTATATGGGTGTATATATGTATACTGTATATATGTGTATATATATATTTATACGGTATGTGTGTATATATATGTATACTGTATATATGTATACTGTATATGTGTGTATATATGTATACTGTATATGTGTGTATATGTGTATACTGTATATGTGTGTATATATGTATACTGTATATGTGTGTGTATATATATGTATACTGTATGTGTGTATTTATATGTATACTGTATATGTGTGTGTATATATATGTATACTGTATATGGGTGTATATATGTATATACTGTATATATGTGTGTGTGTATATATGTATACTGTATATGTGTATATATGTATACTGTATGTGTATATATGTATACTGTATATATGTGTATATATATTTATACTGTATGTCTGTATATATATGTATACTGTATATGTGTGTATATATGTATACTGTATATATGTGTATATATATGTATACTGTATATGTGTGTGTATATATATGTATACTGTATATGTGTATGTATAATGTATATGGGTGTATATATATGTATACTGTATATGTGTGTATATATATATGTATACTGTATATGTGTATGTATAATGTATATGGGTGTATATATATGTATACTGTATATGGGTGTATATATATGTATACTGTATATGTGTGTATATATGTATACTGTATATGTGTATGTATAATGTATATGGGTGTATATATATGTATACTGTATAAGTGTGTATTTTCATGACTATGAATTAACACATGTGGAATTATATACTTAACAAAAAAGTGTGAAACAACTGAAAATATGTCTTATATTCTAGGTTCTTCAGAGTAGCCACCTTTTGCTTTGATGACTGCTTTGCACACTCTTGGCATTCTCTTGATGAGCTTCTAGAGGTAGTCACCGGAAATGGTCTTCACTTCACAGGTGTGCCCTCTCAGGTTTAATATGATAAAGTGCTTTATTCTTTGTCGGGTCCAGGGGTCCTGTAGAATGTGAATCCCTGAGGAACAGCGGATCCTTGGCTTGTGCCAAGACAGAAGAAAAGTTGCTGAACACTTGGTACCCCAACGTGATCAATCTATTTGCCAATCAAGATGCCCTGCAGTTGATTAATGCGGACAAATTGGATTCCTTTTATAACTGCGTCTCGACACTTATGTCCAACCAGGTAAAGGCGGCTGCGAGATCCGTGATATATAAGGATTCATGTTCATTATTGTATCTCTGGATCAAACATAGAGTCAGAGTGGTATTCCCATCTCATATATGTATGGCACTTCCACAGTCTGAGGACGCACATCCGGCTGAAGTATATTGCTGCGCAGGAACATGCCGGGTCCCTGAGCTGCAATGCATGCCGCCAGCCAAAGGCCGGTAGCTGATGTCGGTGTGCCAGTCACGAGCGACGCATGGAAGTGACGTCATGCGCTGCCTCTACCGGCACACTGAAATCAGCTACAGAAGAAGGCACCGCATGTCGTGGGAGCGGAGGAAGGTAAGAAGAATCATTTATTTTTGTTTATTTAATGTATTGGAAAAGAACGACAGAACATTATACCAGGAAAGGGCCAAGGATGGGGAGCATTAGACAAGGAAGGGGCTCAGGGTGGGGAGAATTAGACAAGGAAGGGGCCCAGGATGGGGAGCATTATATAATGAAGGGGCCCAGGATGGGGAGCATTATACAAGGAAAGGGCCCAGGATGGGGGGAATTAGACAAGGAAGGGTTCCAGGATGGGGAGCATTATACAAGGAAGGTGCCCAGGATGGGGGGAATTAGACAAGGAAGGGTCCCAGGATGGGGAGCATTATACAAGGAAGTAGCTTAGGATGAGAAGCATTATACAAGGAAGGGTCCCAGGATGGGGAGAATTAGACAAGGAAGGGTCCCAAGATGGGGAACATTATACAAGGAAGTAGCCTAGGATGAGGAGCATTACACAAGGAAGGGGAGCAAGATGGAGAGCATTATACAAGGAAAGGTCGCAGGATGGGGAGCATTACACAAGGAAGGGGAGCATGATGGGGAGCATTACACAAGGAAGGCGCGCAGGATGGGGAGCATTACACAAGGAAGGGGTGCAAGATGGGGAGCATTATACAAGGAAGTAGCCTAGGATGAGGTGCATTACACAAGGAAGGAACGCAGGATGGGGAGCATTACACAAGGAAGGGGCGCAAGATGGGGAGCATTATACAAGGAAGGGGCGCAAGATGGGGAGCATTACACAAGGAAGGGGCGCAGGATGGGGAGCACTATACAAGGAAGGGGCGCATGATGGGGAGCATTATACAAGGAAGGGGTGCATGATGGGGAGCATTTTACAAGGAAGAGGCCAAGGATGGGGAGCATTATACCAGGCAGGGGTTCAGAATGGGGGGCTTTGTACAAGGAAGCGGCCCAGGATAGGGAGCATTATACCAGAATGGGGGTCATTATATCATGACATGGGCCAGGATGAAGGACATTACACCAGGAAGGGCACAAGGATGGAGGTCATTATACCAGAATGGGGCCTAGGATGGGGGACAGGATACCAGGATGGAAGACATTGTTATAGGATGAGGGACATTGTACCAGGATGGGGGACATTGTTATAGGATGTGGGACATTATACCAGGATGGGGGACATTGTTGCAGGAAGGGGCCAGGATGGGGGACATTATTACAGTAAGAGGCCCAGGACAAAGGACATTATACCAGGAAGGAGCCCAGGATTGGGACGTTATTGCTGAAAGGGGGCTCAGGATGGGGGGTATTATACACAGAAGGTGGATATTATAACAGGAAGAGGCCCAGGATAGGGGATATTATAACAGGAAGGGGTGCAGGATGGGGAACATTATACCAGGAAGGGGCCTAGAATGAGAGACATTATTATAGGATGGGGCTAGGGCTACGATGGGGGAGATTATTACAGGAAACATCCAAGGCAAGGGCGAACACGCGCATCATTATCGGATCTAGAATGCTACAAGGGCCCATAGGCATTATACAAGGAAGGTGCCCAGGATAGGGGGAATTAGACAAGGAAGGGTCCCAGGATGGGGAGCATTATACAAGGAAGTAGCCTAGGATGAGAAGCATTATACAAGGAAGGGTCCCAGGATGGGGAGAATTAGACAAGGAAGGGTCCCAAGATGGGGAGCATTATACAAGGAAGTAGCCTAGGATGAAGAGCATTATACAAGGAAGGGGTGCAGGATAGGGAGCATTACACAAGGAAGGGGAGCAAGATGGAGAGCATTATACAAGGAAGGGGCGCAGGATGGGGAGCATTACACAAGGAAGGGGCGCAGGATGGGGAGCATTATACAAGGAAGGGGCGCATGATGGGGAGCATTATACAAGAAAGGGGCGCAGGATGGGGAGCATTACACAAGGCAGGGGTGCCAGATGGGGAGCATTATACAAGGAAGTAGCCTAGGATGAGATGCATTACACAAGGAAGGCGCGCAGGATGGGGAGCATTACACAAGGAAGGGGCGCAAGATGGGGAGCATTATACAAGGAAGGGGCGCAAGATGGGGAGCATTACACAAGGAAGGGGCGCAGGATGGGGAGCACTATACAAGGAAGGGGCGCATGATGGGGAGCATTATACAAGGAAGGGGCGCATGATGGGGAGCATTTTACAAGGAAGGGGCCAAGGATGGGGAGCATTATACAAGGCAGGGGTTCAGGATGGGGGGCATTGTACAAGGAAGCAGCCCAGGATAGGGAGCATTATACCAGAATGGGGATCATTATACCATGACATGGGCCAGGATGAAGGACATTACACCAGGAAGGGCACAATGATGGAGGTCATTATACCAGAATGGGGCCTAGGATGGGGGACAGGATACCAGGATGGAAGACATTGTTATAGGATGTGGGATATTATACTAGGATAGGGGACATTGTTACAGGAAGGGGCCAGGATGGGGGACATTATTACAGTAAGAGGCCCTGGACCAAGGACATTATACCAGGAAGGAGCCCAGGATTGGGACGTTATTGCTGAAAGGGGCTCAGGATGGGGGGTATTATACACAGAAGGTGGATATTATAACAGGAAGAGGCCCAGGATAGGGGATATTATAACAGGAAGGGGCGCAGGAAGGGGATCATTATACCAGGAAGGGGCCTAGAATGAGAGACATTATTATAGGATGGGGCTAGAGCTACGATGGGGGAGATTATTACAGGAAACATCCAAGGCAAGGGCGAACACGCGCATCATTATCGGATCTAGAATGCTATAAGGGCCCATACATCTGACCAACATGCTGGTGGGGGCCCAGGTCCAAATTTTGCACATCTACAGGAACATGGCATTACAATATGTCATATGTTGGGAAGGGTTTAAGCTACAGCACATTACATAGCCTCTTGCAGCTATATCAATGGAAAAATGAAAAATGTATGGCTTTTTGAAGACGGAAAGGAAAAAATGCAAAACAAAAAATGATCCGGTCCTGAAGGGATTAAGGATTTCCCACCCACAGTAAATGTTGTCACTCAGCTTTCTTCTCTTATGGCCCAGTCCGTCTCCCTGTTTTCTGCACCACTCTCGTAGTCATGTATTTTTTCTCCTTATAAACACTAATATATACTTGCTGATTTCTCCCCCCCACAGGTGAGAGACCTTCTGCAGAAAACTGTAGAAACTTTTGTCCGTTTATTTGATCTGATAGACGGGCAATTTTTACCAATCTCCAAAATGCAACTTACATTTGATGACGAGAAAATGGATTTCTATCCAAGCTTCCAGGACGTAGAAGAAGTTGTACTATTTATATTAACTCGGATCTCCAAGACCCTTCAGGTATCAGGATTTTTTTTTCAATGCTGACAACTTACTTTTTATAGTAGGTACATGTGTGGCTCACAGGTAAAAACTGCAGTAAAAAAAATTGGAAATTTGCTGCCACCATTTTGGAATATCACAGCAAAAAAAAAATATAGTACTGGCTGATTTACAATTCCTATTGGCTGTCACCTAGTATATGAGCGTCCGCAGCAGTATCCTCCGGTGGGCCCCCATGCAGGGATAGGACAACGAGTATATTGACTTTGTAATACACATTGCAAAAATATATGAGAATTATAAGTAGAAGAGTTGGGTAGCATAAACACTTTTACAGGCTCGGACTGGCCAACAGGAGAAATGGAGAATCCTCCGGTGGGCCCCAATGAAGGGATGGCTCTCCACTCCAGTCCCCTATTAAAGTGCACCTGTCAGCAGGAGTGTGCTCAGTAAACCACATACACTGTCAGGAGGGCGACATTACACAGAGTAAAATGATACCTTAGTTGATGAAATTCGTCCTGTGGTTCTTGTGTAATCTTTACTTTCAGTTTGGAAATAATGATATGCTTATGCTCCGGGGCGGCGTGTGGGGGCACTCTATCTGGTGCTCTGCTTACATATTCATGTGTATGCTCTTATGACAGCTCACTGATCGTCCACTGACCTGCCTCCTATTTTACCTAGCCCCGCACTACTAGATGCATTATGTAAAAGAGGAGGCAGGTCAGTGAAGGCACAGTGAGCTGTCATAAGAGCATACAGATGAATATGTAAGCAGAGCACCAGATAGAGCGCCCCCCACAGGCCGCCCCGGAGCACGAGCGTATCATTATCTCCAAACTGAAAGTAAATGTTACACAAGAACCACAGGACGGATTTAATCAACTAAGTTATCATTTTAATCAGTGTAGTGGCACCCACCTAACAATGTATGTGTTTTACTGAGCTCAATCCTGCTGACAGGTGCGCTTTAAATGTATAAGTGGTTAAATCTGAATTTTTGGGGTGACAGATGCCCTTTAAGCTCCCTTTAGTGGCCACTGAGGATACACAGCATGGCAGCTTTTATTTCATGTCTATGCTGAGGATATGGAGCTTTGTATGGAGTTTTTGATTTATTTATATCAAAATAGGTGGATGTTCAGGGGGTTTATATTAGAGACTTCTGCAGTATTCATGTCACTTTATAGAACGTTCTTCTTTGTCCAGAATATTCAGACGGTGCAGCCGTGGCTTTCTGGTAGTAACACGGTTCAGATCATCGAGGCCAAACTCCCTGATTACATCTTTGATTCTGCCGCGCTGAAGCTGAAGGAGGCCGTCAGCCACAATTTACACCAGCCATTCAGGCATTTCCAAACCTACGGTAAGCGGGACGTGAATCATTAAAAGGATGATACATACGGTAAGCTGGACGTGAATAATTAAAGGGATGGTACATACGGTAAGCTGGACGTGAATCATTAAAGGGATGGTACATATGGTAAGCTGGACGTGAATCATTAAAGGGATGGTACATACGGTAAGCTTGACGTGAGTCATTAAAGGGATGGTACATACTGTAAGCTGGACGTGAATCATTATAGGGATGGTACATACAGTAAGCAGGATGTGAGTCATTAAAGGGATGGTACATACGGTAAGCTGGACGTGAATCATTATAGGGATGATACATACAGTAAGCAGGACGTGAGTCTTTAAAGGGATGGTACATACGGTAAGCTGGCTGCGAATCATTAAAGGCATGGTACATACGGTAAGCTGGACATGAGTCATTACAGGGATGGTACATAGGGTAAGCTGGACGTGAGTCATTAAAGGGATGGTACATATGGTAAGCTGGCCGCGAATAATTAAAAGAATGGTACATACAGTAAGCTGGACGTGAATCGTAAGTATTAAAGCGATGGAACATATGGGAAGCTGGACGTGAATCTAGTATTAAAGGGATGGAACAATCACAATCAGAAATCTCCTGCCGGCGCTTGCAGCGTGATATTCCTGTGGACGCTTTGATCCTGATACCTTTCCAAAAGCCATTGAACTCAGTGTTAGGGGTTCCCAGAGGTGTGATCCTCATCTATCAGACATTATCATGCAGAAATACTATATATCATTGGTCTAACAAGCACTGCAAAGAGGATCTGTCTCTAGATTTCACCATATAAATGTAGATTATCAAATTGATCTCTTAGACCTGATGAAGCCAGAGAACTCGCTTTCAAAAATCCATGTCCGATCAGCTGTATAATCCTCTTTGAAAGTTTTCTCCGCCCGATATTAAGATGAGTCTAGATACAACTATAAATTCTGTGTTATATTATTTGATAGTTGAAAGCTTCAGCTGGCTGGTGGATGGTTCAGCCGCGGAGAAAGTAGAAACTGTGTGCAAAGCAGTCATCAAAGCAAAAGGTGGCTACTTTGAAGAACCTAGAATATAAGACATATTTTCAGTTGTTTCACACTTTTTTTGTTAAGTATATAATTCCACATGTGGTAATTCATAGTTTTGATGCCTTCAATGTGAATGTACAATTTTCATAGTCATGAAAATACAGAAAAATCTTTAAATGAGAAGGTGTGTCCAAACTTTTGGTCTGTACTGTATGTGTGATCATAATGTGTTTTTTTTTTTTTTACATATTGGACCTTCTTGCATATTATCTCGAACCGTCATTAAATTGACTCATCCCTGCACAGCAACACTGGCTTTGATGTTTCTAGTAAAAATCGACTGCTTATGCGCCGTTCATCATATGCAAGTTATCTAGGACTAGTCCAGCGGGACGTCACTTCCCACAAACAAATCTGACCTCAGATGCTGTGATCTCACCCAAATCATGGCATCTTAGTCTCACCTGGCGAGGTGGATCTTCTAAGCCTCGGGTCTGGGTGGGCACACGGACCCCGGGTGTTGGTGTGGCAAGCAGGAAGGCACATGAGCAGCAAGGAATTGGCACTCAGGAATCTTGGGAGCTGCAGGATGGATGTAGCGTAACCCAGTAGGAATGGAAGAAAGTTAACGCAGAAGGTGGAGCACACCAAACAAAAGTCTAAAAACTCAATCCTAAGACCCAGGTGTGTGTCCTAATGGTCCATAAATAGGATTTAGGAGATTATGTCACTGAGCTACACAGGACAACCTGTAAAACCTGACGTGGAGCACAGCACGGGGCAGCAGACCGAAGTGAAGGAAGCAGAGCTCGGATACCCAAGACAGGTGTATAATACTTAATTTCACATGCCCAATTTGCATATGACAGCCGGCACATAAAAAGTTTAGTCTTTTAAGGTAGAAACATTTTTGCCAGATATATACCGTGAATGTCAATGCAGGAATTTGGCATGCCTGAAGGACCTGACAGGTTCACTTTACGGGGACCCTCTTCGGTTCGTTTGAAGGGTCCCTTGACAATAAGCTGATCACAGCTGTAGTCGGGTGGACGCAGCAACGAGGACTAAGTTGCAGGAATCATTTTCTTACCATTCCCATTAGAATCAATACTGTCCTAAGTCCTACAGAGCGAGGGGTGCAACGTGTCCGATAATAATTGAGGGTCAAATCAGAAATCTCAAGGGTAAACGAGACTGATTTATATTTGTATTCCAGTTTATAGAAGAATTTCACACCCTGGCCAGAGATATCATGGGACTGCCCACCCGCGCTTACTTCACCATGGTACACCTCGACTGCGATGACTTAAAGCAAGGCCTGGCTGACAAAGCAAAAAGTTTTGCAAATATATTACTAGATAGACTGGTGACAAATCACAGATTGGAGAATGAAGAGTGAGTAAAATCCTGGATTCAAGGAGGTTTCACAATAGAAAAAAATAATCTGTAATGGGCCTCTACCTGCCATGTGCCGTTCAGGGGCCCTTGGGGTCAAGGTCAAGTGCTACTTCTGCTATGATTTCATACAGTGAGTTATAGATGCTGATGCTACAGTAAAAGTTAAGAATCTCACATTACTTTACTTATGATACCATAAAATATCATCACATTCCAGTATATAATATACAGGTGCATCTCACTAAATTAGAATATCATCAAAAAGTTAATTTTTTTCATTTCTTCAGTACAAAAATTTAAATTCATATATTATATAGAGTCATTACAAACAGAGTGATATATTTCAAGTGTTTATTTCTGTTAATGTTGTTGATTATGGCTTACAGCCAATGGAAACACAAAAGTCATTATCTCAGTAAATTAAAATAATTAACAAATACACCTGCAAAGGCTTCCTAAGCTTTTAAAAAGGTCCCTTAGTCTGTTTCAGTAGGCTCCACAATCATTGGGAAGACTGCTGACTTGACAGATGTCCAGAAGGCAGTCATTGACACACTCCACAAGGTCCCAGAGTTCCAATTTTCATTTGGAAATCAAGGTCCCAGAGTCTGGAGGAAGAGTGGAGAGGCCACAATCCAAGCTGCTTGAGGTCTTGTGTGAAGTTTCCACAATCAGTGATGGTTTGGGGAGCCATGTCATCTGCTGGTGTAGGTCCACTGTGTTTTATCAAGACCAAAGTCAGCGCAGCCGTCTACCAGGACATTTTACAGCACTTCATGCTTCCCTCTGCTGACAAGCTTTTTGGAGATGGAAACGTCATTCTCCAGCAGGACTTGGCCCCTGTCCACACGGCCAAAAGTACCAATACCTGGTTTACAAACAACAGTATCACTGTGCTTGATTGGCAGAAAACTCGCCTGACCTAATCCCCATAGAGAATCTATTATAGAGAATCTATAGGGTATTGTCAAGAGGAAGATGAGAGACATCAGACCCAACAATGCAGACGAGCTGAAGGCTGCTATCAAAGCAACCTGGGCTTCCATAACACCTCAGCAGGGCCACAGGCTGATCGCCTCCATGCCACATTGCCGCATTGATGCAGTAATTGATGCAAAAGGATCCCAGACCAAGTACTGAGTGCATTTACTGACTATACATTTCAGTAGGACATTTCAGATTTTAAAAACATTTTTCAATCTGTTGTTATAAAGTATTCTAATTTACTGAGATAATGACTGTTGTGTTTTCATCGGCTGTAAGCCATAATCATCAACATTAAAAGAAATAAACACTTGAAATAGATCCCTCTGTGTGTAATGACTCTATATAATATATGAGTTTCAATTTTTGTACTGAAAACTGAAATAAAGTAACTTTTTGATGATATTCTAATTTAGTGAGATGCCCCTGTATGTAATAATCTTTGCTTCGCTTAGGATCTTCATGTAATTTGAGAAAATCAAGGAACAAGCGTTAAAGACTCCTGAAACTAATGAAGATGTAATAGAGGAGATTGCGCTTGTGGAGCAGGCGAAGAATAAAAGCCTGGTAGAGCTAAAGTCCCGAATTGCTGTACTTACGTCCCTGGGTATAATTAGTGTAAAACATAATATATAGGATTATTCCGATATTTCTTGTGTCCTGGTTAATATGTATTTTTCCATATATAGGTCATGTCATACTAGCTATACTTACCAGTCCCCCTCCAGGTTTCAGTGATGAGATCCCCAACATGATCATGTGATTGCTGCAGCCTATCAGTGACTACGGTGGTAACCTGCTACAGCCAGTGATTGGCTACAGAAATCACATGTCCACATAGAGCAGGAAGAACACAAACTGATGGAGGGAACTGTAGTTGTGGAGCATCAGTATAATTTTATAACCTAAGTTTTTGGAAAAAATATAATTGGTGCAACCCCTGTGATTGTAGATGCTAGATACATTAATACAGAGTGAGTTTCATTTTTTTAATTTTAGGAGTGTCAGCGGAGGATGAGTTATCTTCTAGATGTTCATTTATTTGTACCTGAAGATATCATCCTGAACTCAACAGTGTTACTGTGGCCAAAAAATATCAACCCAGTGTTTGATGAAAATGTCCAGGTATGTGGGCTCATTTCTGAAAATGGGGTCTCGGGTGCCAGCCCCAATGAAGCAGCAGCCCCCTGCAGTGTCCAGGTAATTAAACGGGGCGCTCTGGGAGCGTTTTTTGATAACTGTTCCTTTCTAAAAGCTGATTGAAAACGGCAAGTGTAAAGGAGAGGGCGAGCTGCTGGGAAAAGAGAGACGCTTATGCTGGAACTGGAGAAACTTTTGCGTCGGATGGAAGAATTTGCAGAGTACTCTGAGCTGGATATGATGCAGCAGGTATGATAGTCACAGGCTGTGTTATAGTTTTCCCTCTTCTTATTTTCATTACTTTAAGACTCTTTTCATATTTGTACAGATCCTTTTTACCCAAAACGCATCATGGTTGTCGTGAACGATAATTTTTTTGTGCAATACAAAAGATCATTTCACCCGACGATCAAGTGTTTGGCCATTCGTCGGTGATTGGCAGCCTATTTATACTGCACAATTATCCTTAAACGAGCGTTCCTGGGAAGTAGTTATAAAATGCTCCCTAACTCCGGTTTGGAGTTGCATTAGGCTTTTTTTATGTTGTTTCTTTTGGGGGGGTTCTATCCCTTTTTAAAGGCAAGAATCAAGAATATTGAGACTACAGCCAATAGTGTAACCTGAAGCTTCAATGCAAAATCTCCATTAGGGCCCCCAACTATTGCAGGTCTTTAATAGTAGTGATCTTCTCATATGAGTCAAAGAGACCTTTTGAGCCCCCCTTAGCTCCAGATGCGACTGCAATCCCTGCACGCACTGTAGTTACGCCCTTGACTGCAGCATTATTTTTGCTATGCAAAAAAAAACTATGAAAAAAACATAAACCCGACTGACCACGATTATCAGCCAGAACAGTCTTTATAGAGGCAGTCCCTAGTGCTTAACCTGAAGTGCAGTCAAACAAAGGCAGGTCAGAGGCAGTCGTCACACCTGAGCACTGGCGTATGAAAGCGTCCACTAGGCCTGAAACGCGTTGCATCCAATAGGCCTGAAACGCATTGCGTCCAATAGGCCTGAAACACGTTGCGTCCAATAGGCCTGAAACGCATTGCGTCCAATAGGCCTGAAACGAGTTGTTCCAATAGGCCTGAAACGCGTTGCGTCCAATAGGCCTAAAAATCGTTGCGTCCAATAGGCCTGAAAATCGTTGCGTCCAATAGGCCTGAAATGCATTGCGTCCAATAGTCCTGAAATGCATTGCGTCCAATAGGCCTGAAATGCATTGCGTCCAATAGGCCTGAAATGCGTTGATTCCAATAGGCCTGAAACGCATTGCGTCCAGTAGGCCTGAAACGCGTTGCGTCCAATAGGCCTGAAACGATTTGTGTCCAATAGACCTGAAAGGCCTGAAAGTTACACCTCTGACATCAGCTGTCTATAAAGTGGAGCATATAGGAGTCTGTATTCTGCAAATGAGAAGTAAAGTTCACCGGTGAGAAGTCAGTCTCATACTGTAACTTGTGACTGTCTAACTCATTTTCTTTAACGGAGGCAGTCCGGTTAACCCTTTACTTATCTGTGTTTATTGTGCCTGGTTTCAGTAAGTGACAGATGTGAGGACTGTACAGAAGCGAATAGCAGACGCAGAGGAGGCGGTGGCTTATATTAACAAAGAAGAAGCACTGTATAAATGGGACCTTACAACATACCCTGAGCTGGATTCTTCAAAAGTCAACATCGAACCTTACCAGAAACTTTTTGCACTGATTTACAAATGGCAAAAAACTGAAAAAAAGTATGTGCACCCCATTGGGGAATTCTGAGTTAACTCTTGGCATGCCGTTATTTATTAACACCAGACGTGATCTGAAGTGGAGAGTAAATGGTACATTTAAACAAGCTGATGATCATTCCCAATTATCAGCCCATGTAAATGTGCCTGTAATCACCCGATGAACAAGCAAAACACTAATTCGTTGGGAACGAATCATTTATGGCAGCAAAAATCATCTTTATCTACAGCACTTCGCCCCTTGTAACCTTATAGGGACAAAGTATATCTAATAACCAATCGTTCTGTCCCCATCACTGTTCTTCGGTCCTGGAAATAACCAAGCGCCAAAAGTCTTGCATATATTACAAGGGGATTATGTGTTATTAAAGGGCTGTCCGGCCTTGGGGCACAAGTCTGCAGTCACTCCATGTGACTGCAGTCATGTGAATCCTCACAGCATGTGTACTGTGCGCGTAATAAGGATTCTCCAGCATCGGGAGCACAGGCATGTGACAGCAAGTATGTGATTTGCATATATACGGTCACATCCCAACTAGACATATCCGGCCTTGCTCAATGCAAGCACATTGAGTGGAGCCAGACACGTCTAGTCGGAATGTGGTCTGAAGTATGCAAATCACATACTTGTGGTCACATAACAGCCCGTTCCCGGCACCGGAAAATCCTCGCAGTGCGTGCAATTTGAGAATTTAAAAGTCTGCAGTTACATAGACTGTAGACTTGTACCCCAAGGCCGGACAATCCCTTCTGCAAAATAGGAGATAAATGTATGATCGGTAGGGGTGCTCTAATACTGAGGACAGAGGTTCCAAAGTCTGCTGTGTGAATGGAGTGATCGTGCGCATGCATAGCCAGTGCTCCATTCATGTCTGTGGGAGCAGTCATGCGCATGCATAGCCATCACTCCCATAGATGCACACATGCTTCATTCACAAAGCTGTATCTAGGACCACCGCTTTCAAAACTGCTGGGGGCTGCAGCAGTCAGACTCCCAGTGATCAGACATTTATCAACAACCTTGTGGATAGGTGATTAAACATTATTTATGGGACAACCATAGCCATAGATGTAGAAGAGAAAAAAAGCAGAATAAACAGTAATAGATGAGCTAAAAACATGAAATTTATCAAAATATGTCTTGAAAAATCTCACGCTTCCAGGTGGATCGACGGCGCTTTCCTTGACCTGAACGGAGAAAGCATGGAAGCCGAGGTGGACGAATTCCTCCGAGAGGTCTACAAGATGATGAAACTGTTTCAGCAGAAGCAGAAGACGTTAGAAGAGGAGAAGAAAAAGGCGTCTCAACACCGGACACTGTCTGAAGATAAGGATTCGGTGGACGAGGAAAAGAAGGAAAGCCGCATAGTTCTCATGTGTTCTGCCATCACCGAGCAAATCAAGGCTTTTAAGGTAGATGCATCAAATAATGGATATATCAGTAATCTGGGCCCGGTTTGCTGGAGCGCGCTGTTACCTCCCAATCCCAGCCAACTTTAGCACAGTGGTTACTATCGAGACAGCAGCGGTGGTCGGTCTCCTAGGCAACGATCTGTAAACAAAAGAAAAGTCTTAATATCTCAAGAACGGCTGCAAATGTCAAGAAGCAGTAAATTGCAAAAGTGCAGGTTTTTACAATATCTATGAAGATGGGAATAACCCTTTAATTCATTTTTGTAGCCGTAATCCCGGGACACTGATTATGATTGACTCCTTTTCAGGAATATATCCCTCTGGTGAGCATCCTTTGCAACCCATGCCCCTCCTATATATCCATCCTGGCCTCCATGTGTCCAGCCTGCCCCCCTTCATATATCCATTCTGTCCCATATATCTATATATATCTATATCTATATCATATATATATAACAGTTTTGATTTATATATATCCATCCTAGCCCCCCCATATATGCATCCCACCCCACCCCATATATCTATCCAGGTCCCCACGTGTCCAGCTTGCCCCCCTTCACCTCCATGCGTCCATCCAGGTCCCCACGTGTCCAGCTTGCCCCCCTTCACCTCCATGCGTCCATCCAGGTCCCCACGTGTCCAGCCTGCCCCCCCTTCAGCCCCATGCGTCCATCCAGGTCCCACGTGTCCAGTCTGCCCCCCCTTCAGCCCCATGCGTCCATCCAGGTCCCACGTGTCCAGTCTGCCCCCCCTTCAGCCTCATGCGTCCATCCAGGTTGCCACGTGTCCAGCCTGCCCCGCTTCAGCCCCATGCGTCCATCCAGGTCCCCACGTGTCCAGCCTGCCCCCCCTTCAGCCTCATGCGTCCATCCAGGTCGCCACGTGTCCAGCCTGCCCCCCCTTCAGCCCCATGCATCCATCCAGGTACCCACGTGTCCAGCCTGCCCCCCCTTCAGCCCCATGCATCCATCCAGGTCCCCACATGTCCAGCCTGCCCCCCCTTCAGTCCCATGCATCCATCCATGTCCCCACATGTCCAGCCTGCCCCCCCTTCAGCTCCATGCGTCCATCCATGTCCCCACATGTCCAGCCTGCCCCCCCTTCAGCCCCATGCGTCCATCCATGTCCCCATGTGTCCAGCCTGACCCCCCTTCAGCCCCATGCGTCCATCCATGCATCCTGGGTAGGTGTAAATGCCCCTCCAGCCATCCATCCTGGGTAGATGTATATGCTTTTCCATTCATCCATCCATCCTGGGTAGGTGTATATGCCCCTCCATCCATCCATCCATCCATCCATCCAATCTATCTATCTTTCTATCCCTTCCTTTCTGAGATAAGCTGCAATAATGCATTTGTCCTTTGCTACACCTTTGCACATACGCCATATACCTAATCAGTGGCCTTGTTATCAGCTGCTACTCTTTTAATTCAACTGTCCCATCAGGTGGGTGTTGCTGAGTACCACGCATTTAAAAAAAATGTGGGGCCGTTGCGATTTCTTTAGTGAAATGCTGGCTCCCTCTGAAAGAGCACTGACTTCTTTAATTTTCTATCTATGGATGAAAAAAAGATAAAAAAAAGTTTGGTCTGAGATGTTGTTTTGAAGTGCTACCTATGTCTGTCAATCAGAGCATCCTATTGGTTTTCACCCAGGCAGATAGATTGCTTGCAATAGATGTAATGAGTGAATGGAACAATGGAATAATGCAAGAGAATGGGACAATGGAACAATGGAATAATGCTAGAATGGAAGAATGGAACATCATTGCACATGTCATAATGGGCTCCTAGCCTTTATCTGGCTGTGCTTCGGCAGTCAGCTACAGTCTGCAGGGAGCCTGCAGACTAGGAAGAAGGTGGACCGCCGCTTGTTTGTTCACTAATTAGTTATCCTCTCCCCATCCCCTTGTCTGCAGGTACATGGGACATTGGGGGGGAGGGGAGAATGTTTGAAAATAGGCAGACTCATGCAGATTAAAAATGCATGCGTGGGCTGCAGCTGCAACAAGCAGTAAAGTTGTGGGTTTTAAGATGTCTATTGATGAACAACATGTCCTCCTAAGGGGAGTCTTTGTCCCTATCCCTACAATGGGTGCATTCTTGAAGCCAGGGTGCAGTCATAGGCCAAAACCAATTCAGGTTATCGCTTCTCGGCCTTTTGGCTAACATCAAGTGTAGTATCTGTTCTCATTTAGTATATGTGCTTAGCTTTTACCAATATATTGCATTGCAATGTTATCTATCTATCTATCTTCCCGGCTGCTTGTTTTCCCTCTATCCACACCCTCCTCTTCTTTGATTGACAGCTCTGGCTTCATAGAACCAGAGAAGGAAGGAGACAGAGGTAAAACAAGCAGGTGGGAAGGTGTATATAAAGGATTGGCCCACGCCGTGATCCACGGAGCGCTTGTACTTGGTTTCAACAGTCATTCTGTGCTGACAGTCCCTTTAAAATCAGTGTTTCCCAAACTCCAGTCCTCACGGCCCCCCACAGGTCATGTCTTCAGGATTTCCATAGTATTGCACAGGTGAGAGAATTCCGGATTCCTTGATGATACTTTCATCACATGTGTAACACTGAGGAAATCCTGAAAACCTGACCTGTTGGGGGCCATGAGGACTGGAGTTTGGGAAACACTGCTTTAAATGGAGCGGTGCTGCAGTTTTATTATTCAGCAATTAGCAGGATCCCCCAACAATTTCTTAAGCAATGAGAAAATGCAGTCCCTAATGATGTCCTCTGACAATAAGCGGATGACGGACAGCAGATGCATTGGGTTCTGCATTTCTTGGAGAATGGGATGGGGCAGCTTCTGTCTTCTCAGTGATACAATCAGGAAGGAGATGCAGCGTGAGACAATCCCTGTCTACATCTTTGATCTGATCATCAATACAGAGGGCTGATTGGTGAAGACAGAGGGAAAGGCTAATAAAATTATTAAAAAAAACTTCGTTTTTCGGCTGCCACTTCCTCTGGGGTCAGTATGCCAACCTCATTGACTTCATAGCACTTGCCAGAGTGGGCAGACACGATTTATTGCCTTTACACACGTCACCTCCACACAGGGCGATGCTGCTACGACGCCTCTGTAGTGATCAAACGTTGAGTCAAACAGCAGGGCTTTAAGAGGGCTGCCCTTTTCAATCTTGGGACTAAAACACAAAAATAAGACATCCTGTTAAAGGGGATAAAGGTAAGTAAACCGCGTTCAGTCCAGAGTGATGAATTCCAAAAGATAAAGTTTATTCCGCCATCACATAACGTTTCGACCTGTTATAGGTCTTTATCAAGTATATACAAAGACATAGAGGGATACTGATCCCCTTTAAGGAAAATCAGTGGCCAGAACCCTTTAAATTCCCCTTAAATGGTCCAAAACTGAAACTGTGGGAACAATATAATCCACTTAGGGTTCAAACTTACAGTCAAGGGTTTGATAAAATTATCTACACCCTTGTGTCTCCAGAAAGCATAGCGTACGTTCACGTGCTGAAAATGCCGACCAGTGCTGGAGTGAGCAGAGGTCCGCAGCTTGTGACACTCCTGCTGTAGTGAAACTACAGATCCCAGCAGACTGACGGTCTCTCATCAAGTTATGCTGGGAGCCGCAGTTTCACAAATAGTGCTAGAGGATCCATGTCAGAAATATGAGGCTGCCACTAGGGTTTCTCCCACAAATATGTAATCGGACGTGGAGCAGATCTGCACGTGGATGAGCCATATTCTCTATCTGTGAACATACTACTCCTTCACTCAGATTCTAAGTGGTTCTGCAGCGCATCTGTGCAGAGCAAGCTGTCAATCAAAATCCGGGCCGGGTTTACAGCCGTCACCCCTGATATAGCGAGAGGTGCTGTGATCCAAGACTGTAGCCGCTCCGTGCACAACGATGAGTGAAGGCCGGCGGCTGCAGGGAGGAAAGAAGTTAATTTTCTCCCGGTACCTACACTATCAATAAGGCGGCCGGGCAGCATTGTAACAATATTTATCTGCAGATTAACCCTATACCTGCAGGTACATAGCATTTTCCAAGGTGACAGGTTCCCTTTAATAAAGAGAAGATGGATAGAGCCGCATTAGTCCGTACTCACGGTGGAAGCCTCCTGACTAGTGTTGAGCATTCCGATACTGAAATATCGGGTATCGGCCGATATTCGCGGTATCGGAATTCCGATACTTAATTCCGATACTATTGCAATATCGTATACCGGAATCGGAAGTTCCCATAATGCAATGAGACATTTTCATTTTATTCAGCCAATGAGGATCCTAAGAAGTGTGGGCACATCCTGTTAGGCATGTAGGCATCTTAACTAATGGCATGGCTGTGATTGGCTGCTGAAATGATGTCATGATGCACTATAAAAGCCACCGCCGCCATTTTGAGCTCACTCTGCTGTGAATTCAGTTAGGGATAGGACGCTGTTGTTCTGAGGGACAGTTTTAGCTACCTATTTGCTCTATACTGCTTTACCCAAGCTACTTTCTAAATCACTGTGCCTTGCAGTGCTAGTGCACAGTTCCCTGTGCTGTTCACCGCTATCTGCAAGGTCTGTGTGTGTGAGTGCAGCTCACCCTGTAGTGTGTGCTTCAGCCAAGTCTGGTTGTAGTGCACTCAGTGTGTGTCACTGCCTCATACATTGTCCTTTTTTGCCAATTCATAATTTTTCCTGATATCTCCTATTAGTGTGGTGGTTCCATCTGTATTCAGCTAAATTGGTTCCAAACACACTATATAGGAGTAGATAGAGAAATTTTTTTCCGTCTTGCAGCACTAGTGCACAGTGCTCTGCATCTGTACTGTTCACCGCTGTCTGCAAGGTCTGGTGTGTGAGTGCAGCTCACCCTGTAGTGTGTGCTTCAACCCCGTCTGGTTGTAGTGCACTCAGTGTGTGTCACTGCCTCATACATTGTCCTTTATTGCCAATTCATAATTTTTCCTGATATCTCCTATTAGTGTGGTGGTTCCATCTGTATTCAGCTAAATTGGTTCCAAACACACTATATAGGAGTAGATAGAGAATTTTTTTTCCGTCTTGCAGCACTAGTGCACAGTGCTCTGCATCTGTACTGTTCACCGCTGTCTGCAAGGTCTGGTGTGTGAGTGCAGCTCACCCTGTAGTGTGTGCTTCAACCCCGTCTGGTTGTAGTGCACTCAGTGTGTGTCACTGCCTCATACATTGTCCTTTATTGCCAATTCATAATTTTTCCTGATATCTCCTATTATTGTGGTGGTTCCATCCATATTCAGCTAAATTGATTCCAAACACACTATATAGGAGTAGATAGAGGAGCCTTTCTGCAGCATTGGGCCCTGCAGCCCCAGCCAGATTAGTATTAGCCTATTTTTTGCAGCCTCATCTATTGCATTGTAGGTTACCTTCCTACATTGTAATAGCTACAAAAAGTTTGTGATACTATCGTTATTACATCTTTAGGCACATCCAGTGTCTTTTTGTGACAAAAAAAACCTAAATAAAGTTCACCAAACACTCCACTTTACAGTTGTGTAGGCCACATTAGCTCATATTAAAGTCTAGTCCACACTTTATAAAATTAGTGTTTCTTATACCTGTTAGCAGCTGTTCAGGAATAAGCACACTAAGCCCTTAGTACTTTTCTGCCTATCTTTATCAGTCTACCAAGATGAAGAAGGCAGGGAGTAAGGCATGTGGTCGTGGTCGTGGGCGTGGGCGTGGAGTTTCTGCAGGGAGAGGACGTGAGGATTCTGTGCCTGCAGGGAGAGGACGTGGGGATTCTGTGCCTGCTGCGGGCACCAGTGACTCAGCATCCCCCAGTTTTACCAGGGAACAGTCCTTTATGCGCAGCTTTGTAGGAGCTAGCCGTACCCCACTGCTGCGCGAGGACCAAATTGAAGCCGTTGTCGGATGGATGGCAGCTAACGCATCGACTTCAATTAGTTCCAGATCCTCTCAGGTCCTGAGCACTGAAGAGCACCCATCTGTCTCTTCACCACCTGCCAAATTGCCCAGGCAGTCAGAGAGCCCTGGACAGGAGCCATCTCTACTTCTGTTCTCTGAATCTCTTGGCTTGGAAAGAGGGGGCCAGCCAAGCAGAATTCGAGAATTTGAAGAAGAGGTAGTATGCAGTGATGCGCAACCGTTTTGTCTCTCTGAATCTGAAGAGGCGGGTGGGCCAGTGCCTATGGTCAGCAGCACACCTCAGTACGCATCTGATGATGAGACTCAGGTGCCACTTTCTGGTGCGTACTGTGCTGTCGAGACTACCCAGGAGAAGCAGTTGTTTGAAGAGGGTGGTGTAGATGATGAGGTCCTTGACCCATCATGGCGTGAGGGACAGGAAGGTGGTGGGAGCAGCTCTGAGGAAGAGATTCCCCGAACGGCCCAAAAAGGAGGGAGAGGGAGGGGGCAGACTTGGTTGCCTGTAGCCTCCACTTCGGCACCCATTAGGAGCATGGCTCTTCCAAAATCCAAAGCGGGCGCTCCCAAGACTTGCAGTGCCTGGTCCTTTTTTGACACAGTTGCAGATGACATTTGCTTTGTCAAATGCAAGCTGTGTAATCAGAAGGTGAAAAGAGGGAAAAGTGTCAGCAACCTCAATACCACAAATATGTGGAAACATGTGCGGACCAAGCACGTGGTGGAGTTACACAAACACACTGAAGACCTAGGCCAACCTACAGCGCCACCTACCACCTCTTCAGCTCGTGTTGTAGCCTCTTCCTCCAGCTCACACACAGCTGGTTCGGCTTCCTCACAGGATCGCCATGGAAGAATCTCTGGCACTGTTGTACAGAGACACAGTGTAATTCCACCCACAGCACCACTTTCCCAGTCATCCTCACACTCCCAGGCCAGTCTACAGCCATCGTTAGCACAGGCATGGGAGAAAAGGCGCCCATACTCGGCAAACCACCCCCGAGCACAGGCTCTGAATGCTGGCATTGCTAAACTACTGGCCCTTGAAATGCTATCATTCAGGCTGGTGGAGACTGACACATTCCGTAACTTTATGGCATTGGCAGTCCCACAATACAACGTGCCCAGCCGCTTTTATTTCAGCAGGCAAGCCGTCCCTGCCCTGCAACATCATGTGGAGGGAAAAATTAAACATGCGCTACAAAACGCCGTCAGTAGCAAGGTCCACCTGACCACTGATGCGTGAACCAGTAAGCATGGACAGGGACGATACCTTTCCCTCACTGCCCATTGGGTAAATGTTGTGGAGCCGGGTACAGATCTTGAGAGTGGCGCTGTACGTGTTCTGCCAACTCCAAGGATTGCAGGAATCCAGTCTGTACACATTGACTCCTCCTCATACTCCAGTTCCTCTGAATCAGCGCTGCAGGAGCCGTCACGGTCTACCTCCACATCGACCCGTGAACGGTTACCTGTTATGATGACCGATATGAGCACAGCCGTGGCCAAACGTCAACAGGCCGTATTAAAATTAATTTCTTTGGGGAATCGAAGCCACACAGCGCAGGAGCTCTGGAATGCCATCAAGCAGCAGAGTGACGTGTGGTTTGTGCCAGCGAATCTCCAGCCAGGCATGGTAGTGTGTGACAATGGCCGAAATCTGGTGGCAGCTCTGGGCCTAGGCAACCTCACTCACATCCCATGTCTGGCACATGTGCTCAACTTGGTCGTGCAGAGTTTTTTGAGGGACTATCCGGATCTTGATGCACTGCTTCACAAGGTCCGCATAGAGTGCGCTCACTTGCGGCGTTCCAGCAATGCAAGATCACGCATTGCAGCTCTGCAGCGCCGATTATGTCTTCCGGAACATCGCATCATATGTGACCTACCCACCAGGTGGAATTCAACGTTACATATGTTGGAGAGGTTGTGTGAGCAGCAGGCAGCAGTAATGGAGTACCAGCTGCAGCAGGCGCAAACAAGTCGCAGTGCGCGCCGTTCACACTTCACCACCACTGAGTGGGCCTCTATGAAGGACATTTGCCACGTTTTGCGTGCCTTCGATTATTCCACGCGGATGGCGAGTGCAGATGATGCACTAGTCAGCATGACTATCCCCCTTATCTGCCTGCTTGAAAAAACACTGCAAGCACTAAGGGACGAGGTTTTGGAAGAGGTGGAGGATGAGGAGTCACAAATGCCATCTGCTTCTCTACAGTCTGCGCAATGTGGTTCCTCACAAAGGCCTAGGCAGGGGACACTTTGTGAGGAGGATGAGGAGGAGTCAATGGATGAGGAAGACATCTGTCCAGAGGAGGGAGGTACACAATGCTCTAGTAGTCAGTATCTAGAGCGAGGGTGGGGTGATGCAGAGCAGGCAGAGATCACGCCTCAAGCAGGGGACAGCGTTTCTTGGCCAGTTGGCAGTCTGCAGCACATGGTTGATTTCATGCTGCAGTGCCTCAGAAACGACCGCCGCATCGCCCACATTCTCAACACGGCTGATTATTGGGTGTCCACCCTCCTAGATCCTCGCTACCGGGACAACTTACAAAGCCTCATAACACCATTGAACCGGGAGCGTAAAATGCGGGAGTACCAAGACGCACTGGTGCATTCCATCATGTTCTCCATTCCAACCGAGAGCAGTGCTGCTAGTGCTTTACAAAGCAGCTCAGTGCGTCGAGGCAGTGGAGGAAGCTCTGCACAAAGAGGGAGCAGAAGCAGCGCCTCAGCACAAGGCAAGACCAGTATGGCCGAAATGTGGCAAAGTTTTGTGTCCCCGCCGCCACAAATGTCTACACCATCACAGACAGCTCCAGTCAGCAGGAGGCAACGTTTCCGTCAGATGGTGACAGACTACATGTCTTGCCCTCTTAGTGTACTCCCAGACGGCTCTTCTCCCTTCAAGTTTTGGGTCTGTAAGCTGGATACATGGCCAGAGCTTAGTCAGTATGCACTGGAGGTGCTAGCTTGCCCTGCTGCTAGTGTATTATCGGAACGCGTCTTTAGTGCCGCAGGTGGTGTACTAACAGACCGTCGCATGCGACTATCCTCCGATAACGTTGACCGGCTTACTTTTCTCAAAATGAACAAGGCCTGGATCTCTCATGAATTTGCCAGTCCTCTTCCAGAATAAATAATTGGTTGGCAACAGTATCCAGGTCTCCTGTTCTGTTCATGTTTCTACCACCTGAACTGTAATCCCTGAGCTCCAACACCGCCAGTTGGCGCTCGGAAGTGCCGTCTGCACAGTCAACACTTGCTGCCGTGTTATTGGGGTTCAGTAACGTCAGCTGTTCTCCTGCTGTGCGGACGGCAATTTCTCCTGATTTGTCCACATCCACTGTACTACACATTTTAAAGTTGCTCCAATTACTCCTCTGGCTCCTCTGTTTTCATTCTTATCCCTGGGCTCCAGCACCGCCAGTTGGCGCTCGGAAGTGCTGTCTGCACAGTCAACACTTGCTACCATGTTATTGGGGTTCAGTAACGTCAGCTGTTCCCCTGCTGTGCGGACGGCAATTTCTCCTGCTCTGTCCACATTCTCACTACTACAGATTTTAAAGTTGCTCCAATTACACCTCTGGCTCCTCTGTTTTCAGTATTATCCCTGAGCTCCAACACCGCCAGTTGGCGCACGGAAGTGCCGTCTGCACAGTCAACACTTGCTGCCGTGTTATTGGGGTTCAGTAACGTCAGCTGTTCTCCTGCTGTGCGGACGGCAATTTCTCCTGCTTTGTCCAAATCCACTGTGCTACACATTTTAAAGTTGCTCGAATTACACCTCTGGCTCCTCTGTTTTCATTCTTATCCCTGGGCTCCAGCACCGCCAGTTGGCGCTCGGAAGTGCCGTCTGCACAGTCAACACTTGCTGCCGTGTTATTGGGGTTCAGTAACGTCAGCTGTTCCCCTGCTGTGCGGACGGCAATTTCTCCTGCTCTGTCCACATTCTCACTACTACAGATTTTAAAGTTGCTCCAATTACACCTCTGGCTCCTCTGTTTTCATTCTTATCCCTGGGCTCCAGCACCGCCAGTTGGCGCTCGGAAGTGCTGTCTGCACAGTCAACACTTGCTACCATGTTATTGGGGTTCAGTAACGTCAGCTGTTCCCCTGCTGTGCGGACGGCAATTTCTCCTGCTCTGTCCACATTCTCACTACTACAGATTTTAAAGTTGCTCCAATTACACCTCTGGCTCCTCTGTTTTCAGTATTATCCCTGAGCTCCAACACCGCCAGTTGGCGCACGGAAGTGCCGTCTGCACAGTCAACACTTGCTGCCGTGTTATTGGGGTTCAGTAACGTCAGCTGTTCTCCTGCTGTGCGGACGGCAATTTCTCCTGCTTTGTCCACATCCACTGTACTACACATTTTAAAGTTGCTCGAATTACACCTCTGGCTCCTCTGTTTTCATTCTTATCCCTGGGCTCCAGCACCGCCAGTTGGCGCTCGGAAGTGCCGTCTGCACAGTCAACACTTGCTACCATGTTATTGGGGTTCAGTAACGTCAGCTGTTCCCCTGCTGTGTTCACGGCAATTTCTCCTGCTCTGTCCATATTCACTGTGCTACTTATTTAAAACTTGCTCCAATTACACCTCTGGCTCCTCCGTTTTTAGTATTTACCCTGGGCTCCAACACCGCCAGTTGGCGCTCGGAAGTGCCGTCTGCACAGTCAACACTTGCTGCCGTGTTATTGGGGTTCAGTAACGTCAGCTGTTCTCCTGCTGTGCGGACGGCAATTTCTCCTGCTTTGTCCAAATCCACTGTACTACACATTTTAAAGTTGCTCGAATTACACCTCTGGCTCCTCTGTTTTCATTCTTATCCCTGGGCTCCAGCACCGCCAGTTGGCGCTCGGAAGTGCCGTCTGCACAGTCAACACTTGCTGCCGTGTTATTGGGGTTCAGTAACGTCAGCTGTTCCCCTGCTGTGCGGACGGCAATTTCTCCTGCTCTGTCCACATTCTCACTACTACAGATTTTAAAGTTGCTCCAATTACACCTCTGGCTCCTCTGTTTTCATTCTTATCCCTGGGCTCCAGCACCGCCAGTTGGCGCTCGGAAGTGCTGTCTGCACAGTCAACACTTGCTACCATGTTATTGGGGTTCAGTAACGTCAGCTGTTCCCCTGCTGTGCGGACGGCAATTTCTCCTGCTCTGTCCACATTCTCACTACTACAGATTTTAAAGTTGCTCCAATTACACCTCTGGCTCCTCTGTTTTCAGTATTATCCCTGAGCTCCAACACCGCCAGTTGGCGCACGGAAGTGCCGTCTGCACAGTCAACACTTGCTGCCGTGTTATTGGGGTTCAGTAACGTCAGCTGTTCTCCTGCTGTGCGGACGGCAATTTCTCCTGCTTTGTCCACATCCACTGTACTACACATTTTAAAGTTGCTCGAATTACACCTCTGGCTCCTCTGTTTTCATTCTTATCCCTGGGCTCCAGCACCGCCAGTTGGCGCTCGGAAGTGCCGTCTGCACAGTCAACACTTGCTACCATGTTATTGGGGTTCAGTAACGTCAGCTGTTCCCCTGCTGTGTTCACGGCAATTTCTCCTGCTCTGTCCATATTCACTGTGCTACTTATTTAAAACTTGCTCCAATTACACCTCTGGCTCCTCCGTTTTTAGTATTTACCCTGGGCTCCAACACCGCCAGTTGGCGCTCGGAAGTGCTGTCTGCACAGTCAACACTTGCTGCCGTGTTATTGGGGTTCAGTAACGTCAGCTGTTCCCCTGCTGTGCGGACGGCAATTTCTCCTGCTCTGTCCACATTCTCACTACTACAGATTTTAAAGTTGCTCGAATTACACCTCTGGCTCCTCTGTTTTCATTCTTATCCCTGGGCTCCAGCACCGCCAGTTGGCGCTCGGAAGTGCTGTCTGCACAGTCAACACTTGCTACCATGTTATTGGGGTTCAGTAACGTCAGCTGTTCCCCTGCTGTGCGGACGGCAATTTCTCCTGCTCTGTCCACATTCTCACTACTACAGATTTTAAAGTTGCTCCAATTACACCTCTGGCTCCTCTGTTTTCATTCTTATCCCTGGGCTCCAGCACCGCCAGTTGGCGCTCGGAAGTGCCGTCTGCACAGTCAACACTTGCTGCGGTGTTATTGGGGTTCGGTAACGTCAGCTGTTCCCCTGCTGTGTTCACGGCAATTTCTCCTGCTCTGTCCATATTCACTGTGCTACTTATTTAAAACTTGCTCCAATTACACCTCTGGCTCCTCCGTTTTTAGTATTTACCCTGGGCTCCAATACCGCTAGTTGCTGCTCAGAAGTGCCGTCTGCACAGTCAACGCTTGCTCCAGTGTTATTGGGATTCAGTAACGTCAGCTGATCCCCAGCTGTGTGTCCGGCAAATTCTCCTGCTTTGTCCACATCCACTGTAGTACGGATTTAAAACCTCCTCCAAATACACCTCTGGCTCTTCTGTTTTTAGTATTTACCCTGGGCTCCAGCACCGCCAGCTGGTTCTCGGCAGTTCCATTGGCTCTTGTACCTTCTGCTACCCATCCGGGTTCCAGTACCGTCAGCTGGTTCTCGGCAGTGTCTTTGGCACGGGTACTCCCTCCTGCCCAGCCTGGTTCCAGCACGCCAGCTGTTTCCGGGTAGTGTCAACGTCACTTTGCCTCCAATGCGTTGTCCTGTCGTGTTGCGGTCGGGTTAGCCGACTCTATGGTGCCTGCAGTTTAGGTGACTCCTATGTGGGCTGCGGGATCTGGCAATGAAGGCTGGTTCCATAGTGCCAATAGGACAAGCACCCTCTGTAGGACTGTGGGTTTTGGTAACTGCGGCCGGCTCGCGGCCTTGAACTTTTTTTTTACATGGGTACCTTCTGCTACCCATCCGGGTTCCAGTACCGTCAGCTGGTTCTCGGCAGTGCCTTTGGATTAGGTGCCTCCTTCTCGGTATCCAAGTTCCACCAACGTCTGCTGGTCCTTGGTAGTGCTTTCTGGCACAGGTACCTCCTGCTTAGTAACCGAGTTCCAGTAACATCAGCTGGTCCTCGGTAGTTCCATTGGCTCTTGTACCTTCTGCTACCCATCCGGGTTCCAGTACCGTCAGCTGGTCCTCGGTAGTTCCATTTGCTCTTGTATCTTCTGCTACCCATCCGGGTTCCAGTACCGTCAGCTGGTTCTCGGCAGTGCCTTTGGATTAGGTGCCTCCTTCTCGGTATCCAAGTTCCACCAACGTCTGCTGGTCCTTGGTAGTGCTTTCTGGCACAGGTACCTCCTGCTTAGTAACCGAGTTCCAGTAACATCAGCTGGTCCTCGGTAGTTCCATTGGCTCTTGTACCTTCTGCTACCCATCCGGGTTCCAGTACCGTCAGCTGGTCCTCGGTAGTTCCATTTGCTCTTGTATCTTCTGCTACCCATCCGGGTTCCAGTACCGTCAGCTGGTTCTCGGCAGTGTCTTTGGCACGGGTACTCCCTCCTGCCCAGCCTGGTTCCAGCACGCCAGCTGTTTCCGGGTAGTGTCAACGTCACTTTGCCTCCAATGCGTTGTCCTGTCGTGTTGCGGTCGGGTTAGCCGACTCTATGGTGCCTGCAGTTTAGGTGACTCCTATGTGGGCTGCGGGATCTGGCAATGAAGGCTGGTTCCATAGTGCCAATAGGACAAGCACCCTCTGTAGGACTGTGGGTTTTGGTAACTGCGGCCGGCTCGCGGCCTTGAACTTTTTTTTTACATGGGTACCTTCTGCTACCCATCCGGGTTCCAGTACCGTCAGCTGGTTCTCGGCAGTGCCTTTGGATTAGGTGCCTCCTTCTCGGTATCCAAGTTCCACCAACGTCTGCTGGTCCTTGGTAGTGCTTTCTGGCACAGGTACCTCCTGCTTAGTAACCGAGTTCCAGTAACATCAGCTGGTCCTCGGTAGTTCCATTGGCTCTTGTACCTTCTGCTACCCATCCGGGTTCCAGTACCGTCAGCTGGTCCTCGGTAGTTCCATTTGCTCTTGTATCTTCTGCTACCCATCCGGGTTCCAGTACCGTCAGCTGGTCCTCGGTAGTTCCATTTGCTCTTGTATCTTCTGCTACCCATCCGGGTTCCAGTACCGTCAGCTGGTTCTCGGCAGTGCCTTTGGATTAGGTGCCTCCTTCTCGGTATCCAAGTTCCACCAACGTCTGCTGGTCCTTGGTAGTGCTTTCTGGCACAGGTACCTCCTGCTTAGTAACCGAGTTCCAGTAACATCAGCTGGTCCTCGGTAGTTCCATTGGCTCTTGTACCTTCTGCTACCCATCCGGGTTCCAGTACCGTCAGCTGGTCCTCGGTAGTTCCATTTGCTCTTGTATCTTCTGCTACCCATCCGGGTTCCAGTACCGTCAGCTGGTTCTCGGCAGTGCCTTTGGATTAGGTGCCTCCTTCTCGGTATCCAAGTTCCACCAACGTCTGCTGGTCCTTGGTAGTGCTTTCTGGCACAGGTACCTCCTGCTTAGTAACCGAGTTCCAGTAACATCAGCTGGTCCTCGGTAGTTCCATTGGCTCTTGTACCTTCTGCTATCCATCCGGGTTCCAGTACCGTCAGCTGGTCCTCGGTAGTTCCTCAGCTTTCTTGTACCTTCTGCTACATTTCCAAGTTCAAGCTTTTTGAAATGGTTCTTGGTAATCACTCTGGATCTCCCTGACGAGGACCCTGAAGACGAGGACCCTGAAGACCAACCCTAAGAAGACGAGGACCCCGAAGACAATGACCCTGAAGACGAGGACCCTGAAGACCACCCCGAAGAAGACGAGGACCCTGAAGACCACCCCGAAGAAGACGAGGACCCTGAAGACCACCCCGAAGAAGACGAGGACCCCGAAGACGAGGACCCAGAAGACCAACCCGAAGAAGACGAGGACCCCGAAGACGAGGACCCCCGAAGACGACGACCCTGAAGACCACCCCGAAGAAGACCAAGAAGATGACCCTGAAGAAGTTGACCAAGAAGACAAAGAAGAGAAGACAAGCACCAAGATACAGAAAAACAAGAGACAGAAAACCAAGAAGCAGAAATACAAGAAGCTGCAGAACAAAAAGCGGAAGAACATTAAGCATAAGACTAAAAATCAGAGCAAAAGATAATATCTAAATTATAAGCAGAAGATGACTAAGCAGTGTATGGGGGTGAGTCCGTTCCTCCTCGTGGTGCCCCTGGAAAAGACCTGCTGCTGCAGGCCAAACTGAACGCGGACAAATCCTGTTGTAAATCTTTTGTGACGGGCAGAACGAAAGGTGTAATGTCCAACCTTTTATAGATAACAACTACAGGAATGCCTGTCACAAATAAGAATATGATGAAGAAGAAGAATATGAAGAAGATGAAGAAGTAGAATATGAAGAATGTAAAAAAAAGAATAATACGAAGAAGGTGAAGAAGAAGAAGGTGAAGAAGAAGTGGATGAAAAAGATGCTGAGGATGATGAAGGAGAAAGTGTGGGAGAAGTAAAAAAGAAGGTGAAGAGCATGGAAGTAGTGAAACATAAATATCTGACAAAATATAAAAATACTTAACATAGTTAATATTTCCGTAACTCAGAACATAATAAAAAAATATTAATTCCTGCTATTCCATTTGACTGGGCTAAACCTCTATGCCTTTATTGTCTCCCCCACCTCCCCCAATACATTCTACATTATTCTTAGTTGTTTTCCTTCATGTAGAAATAACCTACAAGGAAAGAAAGGGTTTATTTTAATTCCGATATTTATGTCCCATTGACTTGCATTGGTTTCCGGTATCGGAATCGGCGATATCCGATACTTTTTCGGTATCGGTCCGATCCAATCCGATCCGATATTTCCCGATATCGGAAGGTATCGCTCAACACTACTCCTGACTAGTGTTGAGCGATACCTTCCGATATCGGGAAATATCGGATCGGATTGGATCGGACCGATACCGAAAAAGTATCGGATATCGCCGATTCCGATACCGGAAACCAATGCAAGTCAATGGGACATAAATATCGGAATTAAAATAAACCCTTTCTTTCCTTGTAGGTTATTTCTACATGAAGGAAAACAACTAAGAATAATGTAGAATGTATTGGGGGAGGTGGGGGAGACAATAAAGGCATAGAGGTTTAGCCCAGTCAAATGGAATAGCAGGAATTAATATTTTTTTATTATGTTCTGAGTTACGGAAATATTAACTATGTTAAGTATTTTTATATTTTGTCAGATATTTATGTTTCACTACTTCCATGCTCTTCACCTTCTTTTTTACTTCTCCCACACTTTCTCCTTCATCATCCTCAGCATCTTTTTCATCCACTTCTTCTTCACCTTCTTCTTCTTCACCTTCTTCGTATTATTCTTTTTTTTACATTCTTCATATTCTACTTCTTCATCTTCTTCATATTCTTCTTCTTCATCATATTCTTATTTGTGACAGGCATTCCTGTAGTTGTTATCTATAAAAGGTTGGACATTACACCTTTCGTTCTGCCCGTCACAAAAGATTTACAACAGGATTTGTCCGCGTTCAGTTTGGCCTGCAGCAGCAGGTCTTTTCCAGGGGCACCACGAGGAGGAACGGACTCACCCCCATACACTGCTTAGTCATCTTCTGCTTATAATTTAGATATTATCTTTTGCTCTGATTTTTAGTCTTATGCTTAATGTTCTTCCGCTTTTTGTTCTGCAGCTTCTTGTATTTCTGCTTCTTGGTTTTCTGTCTCTTGTTTTTCTGTATCTTGGTGCTTGTCTTCTCTTCTTTGTCTTCTTGGTCAACTTCTTCAGGGTCATCTTCTTGGTCTTCTTCGGGGTGGTCTTCAGGGTCGTCGTCTTCGGGGGTCCTCGTCTTCGGGGTCCTCGTCTTCTTCGGGTTGGTCTTCTGGGTCCTCGTCTTCGGGGTCCTCGTCTTCTTCGGGGTGGTCTTCAGGGTCCTCGTCTTCTTCGGGGTGGTCTTCAGGGTCCTCGTCTTCTTCGGGGTGGTCTTCAGGGTCCTTGTCTTCAGGGTCATTGTCTTCGGGGTCCTCGTCTTCTTAGGGTTGGTCTTCAGGGTCCTCGTCTTCAGGGTCCTCGTCAGGGAGATCCAGAGTGATTACCAAGAACCATTTCAAAAAGCTTGAACTTGGAAATGTAGCAGAAGGTACAAGAAAGCTGAGGAACTACCGAGGACCAGCTGACGGTACTGGAACCCGGATGGATAGCAGAAGGTACAAGAGCCAATGGAACTACCGAGGACCAGCTGATGTTACTGGAACTCGGTTACTAAGCAGGAGGTACCTGTGCCAGAAAGCACTACCAAGGACCAGCAGACGTTGGTGGAACTTGGATACCGAGAAGGAGGCACCTAATCCAAAGGCACTGCCGAGAACCAGCTGACGGTACTGGAACCCGGATGGGTAGCAGAAGATACAAGAGCAAATGGAACTACCGAGGACCAGCTGACGGTACTGGAACCCGGATGGGTAGCAGAAGGTACAAGAGCCAATGGAACTACCGAGGACCAGCTGATGTTACTGGAACTCGGTTACTAAGCAGGAGGTACCTGTGCCAGAAAGCACTACCAAGGACCAGCAGACGTTGGTGGAACTTGGATACCGAGAAGGAGGCACCTAATCCAAAGGCACTGCCGAGAACCAGCTGACGGTACTGGAACCCGGATGGGTAGCAGAAGATACAAGAGCAAATGGAACTACCGAGGACCAGCTGACGGTACTGGAACCCGGATGGGTAGCAGAAGATACAAGAGCAAATGGAACTACCGAGGACCAGCTGACGGTACTGGAACCCGGATGGGTAGCAGAAGGTACAAGAGCCAATGGAACTACCGAGGACCAGCTGATGTTACTGGAACTCGGTTACTAAGCAGGAGGTACCTGTGCCAGAAAGCACTACCAAGGACCAGCAGACGTTGGTGGAACTTGGATACCGAGAAGGAGGCACCTAATCCAAAGGCACTGCCGAGAACCAGCTGACGGTACTGGAACCCGGATGGGTAGCAGAAGGTACCCATGTAAAAAAAAAGTTCAAGGCCGCGAGCCGGCCGCAGTTACCAAAACCCACAGTCCTACAGAGGGTGCTTGTCCTATTGGCACTATGGAACCAGCCTTCATTGCCAGATCCCGCAGCCCACATAGGAGTCACCTAAACTGCAGGCACCATAGAGTCGGCTAACCCGACCGCAACACGACAGGACAACGCATTGGAGGCAAAGTGACGTTGACACTACCCGGAAACAGCTGGCGTGCTGGAACCAGGCTGGGCAGGAGGGAGTACCCGTGCCAAAGACACTGCCGAGAACCAGCTGACGGTACTGGAACCCGGATGGGTAGCAGAAGATACAAGAGCAAATGGAACTACCGAGGACCAGCTGACGGTACTGGAACCCGGATGGGTAGCAGAAGGTACAAGAGCCAATGGAACTACCGAGGACCAGCTGATGTTACTGGAACTCGGTTACTAAGCAGGAGGTACCTGTGCCAGAAAGCACTACCAAGGACCAGCAGACGTTGGTGGAACTTGGATACCGAGAAGGAGGCACCTAATCCAAAGGCACTGCCGAGAACCAGCTGACGGTACTGGAACCCGGATGGGTAGCAGAAGATACAAGAGCAAATGGAACTACCGAGGACCAGCTGACGGTACTGGAACCCGGATGGGTAGCAGAAGGTACAAGAGCCAATGGAACTACCGAGGACCAGCTGATGTTACTGGAACTCGGTTACTAAGCAGGAGGTACCTGTGCCAGAAAGCACTACCAAGGACCAGCAGACGTTGGTGGAACTTGGATACCGAGAAGGAGGCACCTAATCCAAAGGCACTGCCGAGAACCAGCTGACGGTACTGGAACCCGGATGGGTAGCAGAAGGTACCCATGTAAAAAAAAAGTTCAAGGCCGCGAGCCGGCCGCAGTTACCAAAACCCACAGTCCTACAGAGGGTGCTTGTCCTATTGGCACTATGGAACCAGCCTTCATTGCCAGATCCCGCAGCCCACATAGGAGTCACCTAAACTGCAGGCACCATAGAGTCGGCTAACCCGACCGCAACACGACAGGACAACGCATTGGAGGCAAAGTGACGTTGACACTACCCGGAAACAGCTGGCGTGCTGGAACCAGGCTGGGCAGGAGGGAGTACCCGTGCCAAAGACACTGCCGAGAACCAGCTGACGGTACTGGAACCCGGATGGGTAGCAGAAGGTACAAGAGCCAATGGAACTGCCGAGAACCAGCTGGCGGTGCTGGAGCCCAGGGTAAATACTAAAAACAGAAGAGCCAGAGGTGTATTTGGAGGAGGTTTTAAATCCGTACTACAGTGGATGTGGACAAAGCAGGAGAATTTGCCGGACACACAGCTGGGGATCAGCTGACGTTACTGAATCCCAATAACACTGGAGCAAGCGTTGACTGTGCAGACGGCACTTCTGAGCAGCAACTAGCGGTATTGGAGCCCAGGGTAAATACTAAAAACGGAGGAGCCAGAGGTGTAATTGGAGCAAGTTTTAAATAAGTAGCACAGTGAATATGGACAGAGCAGGAGAAATTGCCGTGAACACAGCAGGGGAACAGCTGACGTTACCGAACCCCAATAACACCGCAGCAAGTGTTGACTGTGCAGACGGCACTTCCGAGCGCCAACTGGCGGTGCTGGAGCCCAGGGATAAGAATGAAAACAGAGGAGCCAGAGGTGTAATTGGAGCAACTTTAAAATCTGTAGTAGTGAGAATGTGGACAGAGCAGGAGAAATTGCCGTCCGCACAGCAGGGGAACAGCTGACGTTACTGAACCCCAATAACATGGTAGCAAGTGTTGACTGTGCAGACAGCACTTCCGAGCGCCAACTGGCGGTGCTGGAGCCCAGGGATAAGAATGAAAACAGAGGAGCCAGAGGTGTAATTCGAGCAACTTTAAAATCTGTAGTAGTGAGAATGTGGACAGAGCAGGAGAAATTGCCGTCCGCACAGCAGGGGAACAGCTGACGTTACTGAACCCCAATAACACGGCAGCAAGTGTTGACTGTGCAGACAGCACTTCCGAGCGCCAACTGGCGGTGTTGGAGCCCAGGGTAAATACTAAAAACGGAGGAGCCAGAGGTGTAATTGGAGCAAGTTTTAAATAAGTAGCACAGTGAATATGGACAGAGCAGGAGAAATTGCCGTGAACACAGCAGGGGAACAGCTGACGTTACTGAACCCCAATAACATGGTAGCAAGTGTTGACTGTGCAGACGGCACTTCCGAGCGCCAACTGGCGGTGCTGGAGCCCAGGGATAAGAATGAAAACAGAGGAGCCAGAGGTGTAATTCGAGCAACTTTAAAATGTGTAGTACAGTGGATGTGGACAAAGCAGGAGAAATTGCCGTCCGCACAGCAGGAGAACAGCTGACGTTACTGAACCCCAATAACACGGCAGCAAGTGTTGACTGTGCAGACGGCACTTCCGTGCGCCAACTGGCGGTGTTGGAGCTCAGGGATAATACTGAAAACAGAGGAGCCAGAGGTGTAATTGGAGCAACTTTAAAATCTGTAGTAGTGAGAATGTGGACAGAGCAGGAGAAATTGCCGTCCGCACAGCAGGGGAACAGCTGACGTTACTGAACCCCAATAACATGGTAGCAAGTGTTGACTGTGCAGACAGCACTTCCGAGCGCCAACTGGCGGTGCTGGAGCCCAGGGATAAGAATGAAAACAGAGGAGCCAGAGGTGTAATTGGAGCAACTTTAAAATCTGTAGTAGTGAGAATGTGGACAGAGCAGGAGAAATTGCCGTCCGCACAGCAGGGGAACAGCTGACGTTACTGAACCCCAATAACACGGCAGCAAGTGTTGACTGTGCAGACGGCACTTCCGAGCGCCAACTGGCGGTGCTGGAGCCCAGGGATAAGAATGAAAACAGAGGAGCCAGAGGTGTAATTCGAGCAACTTTAAAATGTGTAGTACAGTGGATTTGGACAAAGCAGGAGAAATTGCCGTCCGCACAGCAGGAGAACAGCTGACGTTACTGAACCCCAATAACACGGCAGCAAGTGTTGACTGTGCAGACGGCACTTCCGTGCGCCAACTGGCGGTGTTGGAGCTCAGGGATAATACTGAAAACAGAGGAGCCAGAGGTGTAATTGGAGCAACTTTAAAATCTGTAGTAGTGAGAATGTGGACAGAGCAGGAGAAATTGCCGTCCGCACAGCAGGGGAACAGCTGACGTTACTGAACCCCAATAACATGGTAGCAAGTGTTGACTGTGCAGACAGCACTTCCGAGCGCCAACTGGCGGTGCTGGAGCCCAGGGATAAGAATGAAAACAGAGGAGCCAGAGGAGTAATTGGAGCAACTTTAAAATGTGTAGTACAGTGGATGTGGACAAATCAGGAGAAATTGCCGTCCGCACAGCAGGAGAACAGCTGACGTTACTGAACCCCAATAACACGGCAGCAAGTGTTGACTGTGCAGACGGCACTTCCGAGCGCCAACTGGCGGTGTTGGAGCTCAGGGATTACAGTTCAGGTGGTAGAAACATGAACAGAACAGGAGACCTGGATACTGTTGCCAACCAATTATTTATTCTGGAAGAGGACTGGCAAATTCATGAGAGATCCAGGCCTTGTTCATTTTGAGAAAAGTAAGCCGGTCAACGTTATCGGAGGATAGTCGCATGCGACGGTCTGTTAGTACACCACCTGCGGCACTAAAGACGCGTTCCGATAATACACTAGCAGCAGGGCAAGCTAGCACCTCCAGTGCATACTGACTAAGCTCTGGCCATGTATCCAGCTTACAGACCCAAAACTTGAAGGGAGAAGAGCCGTCTGGGAGTACACTAAGAGGGCAAGACATGTAGTCTGTCACCATCTGACGGAAACGTTGCCTCCTGCTGACTGGAGCTGTCTGTGATGGTGTAGACATTTGTGGCGGCGGGGACACAAAACTTTGCCACATTTCGGCCATACTGGTCTTGCCTTGTGCTGAGGCGCTGCTTCTGCTCCCTCTTTGTGCAGAGCTTCCTCCACTGCCTCGACGCACTGAGCTGCTTTGTAAAGCACTAGCAGCACTGCTCTCGGTTGGAATGGAGAACATGATGGAATGCACCAGTGCGTCTTGGTACTCCCGCATTTTACGCTCCCGGTTCAATGGTGTTATGAGGCTTTGTAAGTTGTCCCGGTAGCGAGGATCTAGGAGGGTGGACACCCAATAATCAGCCGTGTTGAGAATGTGGGCGATGCGGCGGTCGTTTCTGAGGCACTGCAGCATGAAATCAACCATGTGCTGCAGACTGCCAACTGGCCAAGAAACGCTGTCCCCTGCTTGAGGCGTGATCTCTGCCTGCTCTGCATCACCCCACCCTCGCTCTAGATACTGACTACTAGAGCATTGTGTACCTCCCTCCTCTGGACAGATGTCTTCCTCATCCATTGACTCCTCCTCATCCTCCTCACAAAGTGTCCCCTGCCTAGGCCTTTGTGAGGAACCACATTGCGCAGACTGTAGAGAAGCAGATGGCATTTGTGACTCCTCATCCTCCACCTCTTCCAAAACCTCGTCCCTTAGTGCTTGCAGTGTTTTTTCAAGCAGGCAGATAAGGGGGATAGTCATGCTGACTAGTGCATCATCTGCACTCGCCATCCGCGTGGAATAATCGAAGGCACGCAAAACGTGGCAAATGTCCTTCATAGAGGCCCACTCAGTGGTGGTGAAGTGTGAACGGCGCGCACTGCGACTTGTTTGCGCCTGCTGCAGCTGGTACTCCATTACTGCTGCCTGCTGCTCACACAACCTCTCCAACATATGTAACGTTGAATTCCACCTGGTGGGTAGGTCACATATGATGCGATGTTCCGGAAGACATAATCGGCGCTGCAGAGCTGCAATGCGTGATCTTGCATTGCTGGAACGCCGCAAGTGAGCGCACTCTATGCGGACCTTGTGAAGCAGTGCATCAAGATCCGGATAGTCCCTCAAAAAACTCTGCACGACCAAGTTGAGCACATGTGCCAGACATGGGATGTGAGTGAGGTTGCCTAGGCCCAGAGCTGCCACCAGATTTCGGCCATTGTCACACACTACCATGCCTGGCTGGAGATTCGCTGGCACAAACCACACGTCACTCTGCTGCTTGATGGCATTCCAGAGCTCCTGCGCTGTGTGGCTTCGATTCCCCAAAGAAATTAATTTTAATACGGCCTGTTGACGTTTGGCCACGGCTGTGCTCATATCGGTCATCATAACAGGTAACCGTTCACGGGTCGATGTGGAGGTAGACCGTGACGGCTCCTGCAGCGCTGATTCAGAGGAACTGGAGTATGAGGAGGAGTCAATGTGTACAGACTGGATTCCTGCAATCCTTGGAGTTGGCAGAACACGTACAGCGCCACTCTCAAGATCTGTACCCGGCTCCACAACATTTACCCAATGGGCAGTGAGGGAAAGGTATCGTCCCTGTCCATGCTTACTGGTCCACGCATCAGTGGTCAGGTGGACCTTGCTACTGACGGCGTTTTGTAGCGCATGTTTAATTTTTCCCTCCACATGATGTTGCAGGGCAGGGACGGCTTGCCTGCTGAAATAAAAGCGGCTGGGCACGTTGTATTGTGGGACTGCCAATGCCATAAAGTTACGGAATGTGTCAGTCTCCACCAGCCTGAATGATAGCATTTCAAGGGCCAGTAGTTTAGCAATGCCAGCATTCAGAGCCTGTGCTCGGGGGTGGTTTGCCGAGTATGGGCGCCTTTTCTCCCATGCCTGTGCTAACGATGGCTGTAGACTGGCCTGGGAGTGTGAGGATGACTGGGAAAGTGGTGCTGTGGGTGGAATTACACTGTGTCTCTGTACAACAGTGCCAGAGATTCTTCCATGGCGATCCTGTGAGGAAGCCGAACCAGCTGTGTGTGAGCTGGAGGAAGAGGCTACAACACGAGCTGAAGAGGTGGTAGGTGGCGCTGTAGGTTGGCCTAGGTCTTCAGTGTGTTTGTGTAACTCCACCACGTGCTTGGTCCGCACATGTTTCCACATATTTGTGGTATTGAGGTTGCTGACACTTTTCCCTCTTTTCACCTTCTGATTACACAGCTTGCATTTGACAAAGCAAATGTCATCTGCAACTGTGTCAAAAAAGGACCAGGCACTGCAAGTCTTGGGAGCGCCCGCTTTGGATTTTGGAAGAGCCATGCTCCTAATGGGTGCCGAAGTGGAGGCTACAGGCAACCAAGTCTGCCCCCTCCCTCTCCCTCCTTTTTGGGCCGTTCGGGGAATCTCTTCCTCAGAGCTGCTCCCACCACCTTCCTGTCCCTCACGCCATGATGGGTCAAGGACCTCATCATCTACACCACCCTCTTCAAACAACTGCTTCTCCTGGGTAGTCTCGACAGCACAGTACGCACCAGAAAGTGGCACCTGAGTCTCATCATCAGATGCGTACTGAGGTGTGCTGCTGACCATAGGCACTGGCCCACCCGCCTCTTCAGATTCAGAGAGACAAAACGGTTGCGCATCACTGCATACTACCTCTTCTTCAAATTCTCGAATTCTGCTTGGCTGGCCCCCTCTTTCCAAGCCAAGAGATTCAGAGAACAGAAGTAGAGATGGCTCCTGTCCAGGGCTCTCTGACTGCCTGGGCAATTTGGCAGGTGGTGAAGAGACAGATGGGTGCTCTTCAGTGCTCAGGACCTGAGAGGATCTGGAACTAATTGAAGTCGATGCGTTAGCTGCCATCCATCCGACAACGGCTTCAATTTGGTCCTCGCGCAGCAGTGGGGTACGGCTAGCTCCTACAAAGCTGCGCATAAAGGACTGTTCCCTGGTAAAACTGGGGGATGCTGAGTCACTGGTGCCCGCAGCAGGCACAGAATCCCCACGTCCTCTCCCTGCAGGCACAGAATCCTCACGTCCTCTCCCTGCAGAAACTCCACGCCCACGCCCACGACCACGACCACATGCCTTACTCCCTGCCTTCTTCATCTTGGTAGACTGATAAAGATAGGCAGAAAAGTACTAAGGGCTTAGTGTGCTTATTCCTGAACAGCTGCTAACAGGTATAAGAAACACTAATTTTATAAAGTGTGGACTAGACTTTAATATGAGCTAATGTGGCCTACACAACTGTAAAGTGGAGTGTTTGGTGAACTTTATTTAGGTTTTTTTTGTCACAAAAAGACACTGGATGTGCCTAAAGATGTAATAACGATAGTATCACAAACTTTTTGTAGCTATTACAATGTAGGAAGGTAACCTACAATGCAATAGATGAGGCTGCAAAAAATAGGCTAATACTAATCTGGCTGGGGCTGCAGGGCCCAATGCTGCAGAAAGGCTCCTCTATCTACTCCTATATAGTGTGTTTGGAATCAATTTAGCTGAATATGGATGGAACCACCACACTAATAGGAGATATCAGGAAAAATTATGAATTGGCAATAAAGGACAATGTATGAGGCAGTGACACACACTGAGTGCACTACAACCAGACGGGGTTGAAGCACACACTACAGGGTGAGCTGCACTCACACACCAGACCTTGCAGACAGCGGTGAACAGTACAGATGCAGAGCACTGTGCACTAGTGCTGCAAGACGGAAAAAAAATTCTCTATCTACTCCTATATAGTGTGTTTGGAACCAATTTAGCTGAATACAGATGGAACCACCACACTAATAGGAGATATCAGGAAAAATTATGAATTGGCAATAAAGGACAATGTATGAGGCAGTGACACACACTGAGTGCACTACAACCAGACGGGGTTGAAGCACACACTACAGGGTGAGCTGCACTCACACACCAGACCTTGCAGACAGCCGTGAACAGTACAGATGCAGAGCACTGTGCACTAGTGCTGCAAGACGGAAAAAAATTTCTCTATCTACTCCTATATAGTGTGTTTGGAACCAATTTAGCTGAATACAGATGGAACCACCACACTAATAGGAGATATCAGGAAAAATTATGAATTGGCAAAAAAGGACAATGTATGAGGCAGTGACACACACTGAGTGCACTACAACCAGACTTGGCTGAAGCACACACTACAGGGTGAGCTGCACTCACACACACAGACCTTGCAGATAGCGGTGAACAGCACAGGGAACTGTGCACTAGCACTGCAAGGCACAGTGATTTAGAAAGTAGCTTGGGTAAAGCAGTATAGAGCAAATAGGTAGCTAAAACTGTCCCTCAGAACAACAGCGTCCTATCCCTAACTGAATTCACAGCAGAGTGAGCTCAAAATGGCGGCGGTGGCTTTTATAGTGCATCATGACATCATTTCAGCAGCCAATCACAGCCATGCCATTAGTTAAGATGCCTACATGCCTAACAGGATGTGCCCACACTTCTTAGGATCCTCATTGGCTGAATAAAATGAAAATGTCTCATTGCATTATGGGAACTTCCGATTCCGGTATACGATATTGCAATAGTATCGGAATTAAGTATCGGAATTCCGATACCGCGAATATCGGCCGATACCCGATATTTCAGTATCGGAATGCTCAACACTACTCCTGACAACTTCTTGAAGAACACTTTCCACATTTGTTCCAAGCTTCCCCGACATCTAATAGAAATAAACAGAGAAATGAATTTCTTAATACAGTTTAGAACTCGGCTACAACGAATCAGAAGAAATGAAACCTGTTTGAAGCTGACAAGCAATCAAGCCCCTCCGTAAGCCACACAGAACATGGCTACTTATGTCATCTGCAGGTGATTAAAGGAACCTGTCATGTTGAAATGGTATAAGATCTGTAGGGGGTGTTGTAGAGCAGAGAAGTTGATCAGACTGATAGACATATCTGTGGGAAGAGAGTCAGCAAAACTGGCATTTTATGCAGTGAAAAGTCCTGCCGTATGTACACTAGTCCAGTGGGCGGTCCTACTAAGTGATTGACAGTTCCCTGTATGACCATGCAGGCAAAGATAGCTGTCAATCACTAGTAGGACCGCCCACTGGACTCATCTGTACAAACAGCAGGATTCCACTGAATAAATTGATACAGGAAAAACATCTATCTTTGTAGCGTATTAGCCAGTAGATAGAAGAGTATTTAGATTTGAGAGTCCTCAGTGGTTGATACCATCTTTTCCGTTAGCCATTAAAAGGTAACAAATTGCAGGCTTTCCAGACTACTCAGGTCTCAGGTCTGCCTGATGAAGAAGCCGGAGTAGTCTGGAAAGCTTGCAATTTGTTACCATCTTTTCCGTTAGCCATTAAAGGTATCAACCACTGAAGACTCTCAAATCTAATGAATAAATTACAATTTATACTGAATCTTCTCCCACAAACCTATATATCGTTCTGCTCAGTTTCTCATGGATAAAACCTGTACATCTGAATGGGGCTTTAATGTTGTTATTACAATCATGTAAACGCAGATCACAAAATCTTTCATATGATCATTTTTTTAACACCTAAAACCCCAATGGATATTTATGTTTACTAAAGGATTCCTTTCCCATTCTTTTGGCAGCTCTTCTTTAGGTATGGACACAGACCGGCATCCGGCATAAAGACATCTGGAGACTTTTCCTTTTTCGGTGATCTTGGATAATCTTCTTCATTTCTAACGCTTTAAATCTTTCAAATTCTTTCTGAAAAATGTATCATAAAGGGACTTTCTCAGGTCAGTTTTGCTTGTGGTTGTGTTACCATTATTTGTGCCAAATGTATCAAAGTGTTGTACGATGTTTGATAAATGTTTATGTAGCACTTCCATCTATCTTTATTTATTTTACTCACTTATATGGCGCCATTAATTTCACAGCACTTTACAGACATTATCATCACTGCCCCCATCGGGGCTCACAATCTACATTCCCTATCAGTATGTCTTTGGAGTGTGGGAGAAAACCGGAGAACCCGGAGGAAACCCACGCAAACACAGGGAGAACATACAAACTTCTTGCAGATGTCGTCCTTGGTGGGATTTGAACCCAGGACCCCAGTGCTGCAAAACAACAATGCTAACCACTGAGCCACCGTGTATCTTTATCCACTTTTAACGTCACCCGTCGTTCTTAGACCTGTGTAGCTTACCAAGCCCAATTTCTAAAAGTTGCAAGAGTGCTGTAAAATAGGAAGCTGCACATTTTTGCGCAAAAATGATGCGTCACAAAAGTTTTTTTTTTAACACCAAAAATTGATGTAAATTCCTCGCTACATTGCCCCTTTTCCAGCCACATTTTGTAGAAAAAAATAAAAAGACAAGGTACAGACAGCGGAGTTAAATTTGCCTACAGGAATGATTTTGATCTGGAGCGCATCGTACCCGGATACAGTCACTAGCGGGAACGTCAAACATCTTCTCAATTTGTTTCTCCACCCTTTCCGGATCTGCATTCTTCAAGTCTATCTAAAAGCAAAAGTATAAATACTAATTATTTATCAAAGCTGGACAACATCTAGAAACCATATAATAAAACTGGCTTAAAATATAGTGTGAACAAGAGTTTAGGGAGAGATGTACAACTGGCACTGGCCTATAAAAGGGATTGTGTAATCGTACAAAACTAGCAAAAATGTAAAGTAAGTGCCCGGAAAACAAGGAACGTGCAATTTACCTCTTAGTAAAAATCCTATGCTTTCTCAAGGACAGAGGAATTTTAATTTCATATTTTTTTTAATCAAATCATTTTTATTGAAAAACTCAAACTACAAATATTCCATGTTTCAAATAACATACATGACATAGTAATTCCATAGTAAAAATATGAACAAAGTATCTGAACTTCAGTTCCCATAACCCACCCTAAACCCAAATCCCAACACTCCAGAGAGAACCATTTTCAGAGCAGTTCTAGAATAACGGACTATAGCATTCGTAGAAGGGGGAAGAAGATAAAAAAGTGACTAACAAAGGGGTAGCAGCGTTTTAATGTTATCATTTACTGCTTGATGCCTGAGCCGGGGAGTGCACGCTGAAAACTGTTGCAGGCTGCTGTAATCACAGGACACAAGCAAACAGCATGGCATTTCCTATCAGCAGGGAGGAAGTAAAGGGCGACAGCAATGAAAGTCTCCTCCTACTCCGCTCCATATTGAAATGAATAGTGTGCATCCTGCAAATGAGATGCATACAGCAAACAATTAATTTTAGATACACAGGTTTTGAGTTGACCACTGGATATACACATGTGTATCACTAATTACCAGAACTGGAAATCGAAAAAAAAGACGAGCAAGTTTGGGGTGAATCCAGCCTTCATTACTGCACAGCCGCTCAGAGGGATCGGTACTAGGAACAGCAGGAGTGCCGGCGATGTTCACAGATTTACCTGCTGCGGGACTGAAGGAGTCTGATCGTGCTCGGCTCGAAGCTTTTTACCTCGTTTACAATAGGAATAATTGAAAGCTGTGCTTCAAAGGTGAGGAAGAAGTTTGCCACCATCTATTAGAAAATAGACAAACTTAGGATAGAAACAATATGAACATATACCCTGCTATAAGTAAGTAAAAAGCAATAGGAAATATATATAATATAGGGTACTTAGTAAACATGGTTTTTGATTAAAAAAAAAAAAAGCCATCCCACCAGCACCAAGGTGTACCCAGTCAGTTATGTGAAGTATATAATAAAATACACTTTAGTACAATATTAGTATCTTGTCCCTTTAAATGTGCAGCTACTTCTGTCACCATGGTAACTGCATTCATACTCAGCCAATAGGATTGCTCGGTTTGAATTTGAAGAAAAAAAAAAAAAGTTCTATATGGTCAGTTTGTTCCATCTCATCTGAGTGTGAAGACAGACACCTGCGATCAGCGAGATTATAGGTATAAGACGTGATATAATATAACGGACGGAGCCACATCCCATCACACGCACTCAGCGACCACAACTGACAGGAATCAGCACATTTATCAGAGGAGAAGTCATTATTCCCCAACACATGATAAGTGACAACTTCTAGATCTGCTGGGAACCCAACTAATCCCTGCTAGTACCTCCCCGGACCACCGATCCATTCATTCTCTATGCAGGAGAAAGCTGAGTACAGCGCCCCCCATAGAGAATGAACGGACCGGCGGTTGAACATTTGCACTTCGCTCACTTCTATCTATAAGTGCTGTTCTGCTGATTGGGTCATAGCGGCCAAACCCACCGATCTAAGAGTCATCACCTATCCAGAGATCAGTGAGAACTTGTTCCAACTAGACATCCCCTTTAATTGAAGAGATCACATATCTAACAGCCAATCCTATTCATTCCCAATCTTCCCTGTGCCCAGTAATGCCCCTGGGTATATCGCCAATATGAGCCAATCACCAAACCCTCTGCTGACTGTGCCCGATGTTTTATAGATTTTGGATCCGTTTCTACAAGAGAAGATCTCAGCGGCCACCATGGGGATGGGTTACTCTGCCAGCGATGGAGCAGGTAGTATCCACCAGCCGGTGATATCTCACCTTCCTCCATATTCTGCTGTTACATGCGTTTCTTCAGCTTTACCCCTTCCCAACAGAACCAATTGATGGTTTTTTTCTGTTTTTTCCTTGGCTTTTTCCAAGGGCTATAACTTTTTCATGTCTGTCCACATAGTGTGAGGTCTTGTTATTTTGCAGGATGAGCGGTACTTATAAATCACACCATTCATTTACCACATAGTACTAGAAAACGGGAAAAAAGTCCAAGTGCAGTAAAAGTGCGAGGAAAAAAAAAGCCTGACACTGTTTTTCTGGGAAGGGTTTTAACGGCGTACATAGTGTGGTAAAAATGACCTGGTAATAGGATCCTACTCCTCAGTGTGATTACAGCAAAACCAAACTTCTCCAATAGTTTTGGCAAAAGAAAAAAACTTTTTTTTATGGTGTCACCATTTTTTCTGAGACCCGTAACATTTTCGTTTTTCGGGTTGATGGAGCTGTGTGGGGGCTTATTTTTTGAAGGGCAAGAGGACTTTATTGATAACATTTTGGGACACATATGACATGGTCATCGCTTCTTACAGGATTTTCTGTAGTATTGTGGCGAACGAAAAAAATGTAATTTTGGCTTTTTGAATTTTTTTCTGTGTTCACTGATCGTTTGTTTTTTTATATTTGGATAGATTGTATTTCTCTGAAAGAGACCATACCACAAATGTGTATATTTTTATTATCTTTATTTTTAGTGGGAGGTGAGTTGAACGTGTGGGGTTTTAATATTTTAAACTTTTTTTTTTTTTAAATTTTCACTGTATTTGTATACATTATCTGATTGCTTGTGCTATATACAGCGATACCACAGTAATGCTCCATATAGCAAAATCACGGTCTTCTTTACAGCCCAAATGAAGCTTTATGATGACAGGCACGGAGGCTTCAGCAGACCCCCGGATGTCATAGCAGTCCATCTGCGCCCTGTGATCGCGTCACTGGAGCGCCGGTGGGCGCATGGAATGATGCGTCCCAATGCCGGCACGCTGTTAATGCTGCTGTTAGAGATTGACAGCAGCACTGAACAGGTTAACAGCGGTGGGCAGATCTTCGCTCCACTCGCAGCTCTTAGAGGCAGGTCCTGGTTGTTTGTCACAGCCATTATCTGCCATGTACGGGGCGAGCTGACTCTGCTCCATACACCCTCTACTGACTTATACCATACATGTACGGCAGATGTTGGTAAGGAGTTAAAGCGGTTGTCCAGATTTTGGGTCATTTGTTTTTTTTTACTTTAATGCAAGTATTTGGGGCTAAAATTGATTTCTGTAATTGAGTTTCATTAAAAATGTTGCCTTCTGTAGCATCTGTGCTGCACTGTCTATTCCTGGCTGCAAAATTAGCTAACTGAGAATCTATCAGTGAGCTCCTTCTGACAGTCTTAAGGAGGATCATTTGTGGCCTGCTGGAGGTCATTTTGCAGGGCTCTGGCAGTGCTCCTCCTGTTCCTCCTTGCACAAAGGCGGGGGTAGCGGTCCTGCTGCTGGGTTGTTGCCCTCCTACGGCCCCCTCCATGTCTCCTGGTGTACTGGCCTGTCTCCTGGTAGCGCCACCAGCCTCTGGACACTACGCTGACAGACACAACAAACCTCCTTGCCACAGCTCTCACTGATGTGCCATCCTGGATGAGCTGCACTACCTGAGCATCTTCTGTGGGTTGTAGAGTCCGTCTCATGCTACCACGAGTGTGAAAGCACAACCAACATTCAAAAGTGACCAAAACATCAGCCAGAAAGCATTGGTACTGAGATGCGGTCTGTGGTCCCCACCTGCAGAACCACTCCTTTATTGAGTGTGTCTTGATAATTGCCAATAATTTCCATCTATTGTCTATTCCATTTTCACAACAGCATGTGAAACTAATTGTCAATCAGTGTTGTTTCCTAAGTGGACAGTTTGATTTCACAGAAGTTTGTTTTACCTGGAGTTATATTCTGTTGTTTAAATGTTCCCTTTATTTTTTGAGCAGTGTACATAAAAAAATTACTGCAGCTTTAATGCTATTTATTACGTCTCAGGTAACTTTGTGACTAACTATACAGCATCAAAAATACCAAAAAGCTTAAATCTCCAATGGAAGCCAATAGCACCAGTGAGAACACGGCATAAGCGTAATCCAAAGGAAGAGGGGGACATTATTCACTCCAGTTTCCTGCGGCCCCTCGGGAGTATAGGTTGCTGCATGGTAGTCTGCATTCTGTGTAAAACAGGAAAAACACTTTTACTTAGCGGGATGAGGTCAGTAATGGCGCTCTGTCAGTTGAGGGTTGCGTTTCCTGAGAAGAGGACAGAAGAGGACAGAAGAGGACAGAAGAGGACAGAAGAGGACAGAAGAGGACAGAAGAGGACAGAAGAGGACAGAAGAGGACAGAAGAGGACAGAAGAGGACAGAAGAGGACAGAAGAGGACAGAAGAGGACAGAAGAGGACAGAAGAGGACAGAAGAGGACAGAAGAGGACAGAAGAGGACAGAAGAGGACAGAAGAGGACAGAAGAGGACAGAAGAGGACAGAAGAGGACAGAAGAGGACAGAAGAGGACAGAAGAGGACAGAAGAGGACAGAAGAGGACAGAAGAGGACAGAAGAGGACAGAAGAGGACAGAAGAGGACAGAAGAGGACAGAAGAGGACAGAAGAGGACAGAAGAGGACAGAAGAGGACAGAAGAGGACAGAAGAGGACAGAAGAGGACAGAAGAGGACAGAAGAGGACAGAAGAGGACAGAAGAGGACAGAAGAGGACAGAAGAGGACAGAAGAGGACAGAAGAGGACAGAAGAGGACAGAAGAGGACAGAAGAGGACAGAAGAGGACAGAAGAGGACAGAAGAGGACAGAAGAGGACAGAAGAGGACAGAAGAGGACAGAAGAGGACAGAAGAGGACAGAAGAGGACAGAAGAGGACAGAAGAGGACAGAAGAGGACAGAAGAGGACAGAAGAGGACAGAAGAGGACAGAAGAGGACAGAAGAGGACAGAAGAGGACAGAAGAGGACAGAAGAGGACAGAAGAGGACAGAAGAGGACAGAAGAGGACAGAAGAGGACAGAAGAGGACAGAAGAGGACAGAAGAGGACAGAAGAGGACAGAAGAGGACAGAAGAGGACAGAAGAGGACAGAAGAGGACAGAAGAGGACAGAAGAGGACAGAAGAGGACAGAAGAGGACAGAAGAGGACAGAAGAGGACAGAAGAGGACAGAAGAGGACAGAAGAGGACAGAAGAGGACAGAAGAGGACAGAAGAGGACAGAAGAGGACAGAAGAGGACAGAAGAGGACAGAAGAGGACAGAAGAGGACAGAAGAGGACAGAAGAGGACAGAAGAGGACAGAAGAGGACAGAAGAGGACAGAAGAGGACAGAAGAGGACAGAAGAGGACAGAAGAGGACAGAAGAGGACAGAAGAGGACAGAAGAGGACAGAAGAGGACAGAAGAGGACAGAAGAGGACAGAAGAGGACAGAAGAGGACAGAAGAGGACAGAAGAGGACAGAAGAGGACAGAAGAGGACAGAAGAGGACAGAAGAGGACAGAAGAGGACAGAAGAGGACAGAAGAGGACAGAAGAGGACAGAAGAGGACAGAAGAGGACAGAAGAGGACAGAAGAGGACAGAAGAGGACAGAAGAGGACAGAAGAGGACAGAAGAGGACAGAAGAGGACAGAAGAGGACAGAAGAGGACAGAAGAGGACAGAAGAGGACAGAAGAGGACAGAAGAGGACAGAAGAGGACAGAAGAGGACAGAAGAGGACAGAAGAGGACAGAAGAGGACAGAAGAGGACAGAAGAGGACAGAAGAGGACAGAAGAGGACAGAAGAGGACAGAAGAGGACAGAAGAGGACAGAAGAGGACAGAAGAGGACAGAAGAATCGATCCTACAACATAAAGGAAGAAGCAGAACAACATCTGCCATTACATCAAAAGGTATTTGAGAGGAAAGAGGAACACCATGTGGACCATCCTGCTGGGACCTCTCTGCCGATTTCATCATACGGCAATACCGGCTGGTAAGTAGAAATCCACCAAAGTAATAATCGCAGGATAGTAGTAATCTAGTGGTAGTATATCAGTATTAGTGTAATTTGAGTAATAATACTAGTGATAATAGTAAGAAAGTAATAAAATAACAGTAGTAATAGTAGTAGGTAGAATAACAGTGTGATCCAGGGTTCTAGGACTGATCGCCTTTTCTCGGGGTCAAGAAGGAATTTTTCCGCTGTGACACAAATTGACTGAAGGTGTCCTGAGGTTTTTGCCTTCTTTTGGATCAACACTGTAGGTATAGGGTAGTATTAGTAGTAATAGGAAAGAAGAATAATACAGTAATAAGATAGCAGGATAATAATAATATAAACTAGTTATATCTCTAGAAAGAACAAAGAGTAAATAAAAATTATAGACGTAGTTCAATCAATACTGTAATATTAAATAGTTATAGAAAAGTTAGAGTAGTACTTTAATAAGAAAGCAGGACATAAGACAAAATATATAAAAAAAATTATATTAAAAACTGTAGAAGTACATTTAGTACAGTAATAGTAATTACATAACTAGTAACATAATTAGGTTTGATCTAGGGTTCTAGGACTGATCGTCTTTTCTCGGGGTCAAGAAGGACTTTTTCCCCTGTAACACAAATTGGCTGAAGGTGTCCTGGGGTTTTTGCCTTCTTCTGGATCAACACTGTAGGTATAGGGCAGTATTAGTAGTGATAGGAAAGAAGAATAATACTGTAATAAGATAGCACAATGTTAATAACCATCTCAAATAGTTAGATTTATAAAAACAAATTAAAATAACTCCAGTAGTACAATAATTAGCGTAATATTATATAACTTGTAATAACATTATTAGGTTTGATCCAGGGTCCTAGGACTGATCGCCTTTTCCATAGGTCAAGAAGGAATTTTTTCCCCTAAGAAACATATTGCCGTTAGGTGTCCTGGGGTTTTTGCCTACTTCTGGATCAACAGCTTTAGGCAAAGGGATTTTAGTAATACCATTATTAGAATCACAAGTATAATAAAAAAAATTTAATTAAATTTTTTTAATTAGTGTTATAACAGTTACAATTAATTGCATTACGGCAATAATAATAAATAGTAAACATGGTGGTAATAATAATACAAAAAACTAGTCCCAGTTACTAAGTTAGTGTAGTGTTAGTGTAGGGACCCATCTGAAGAGGTCGCCTTGACGTTGGCAGATGGGCTCGCACAATTTGCTCAAAATGTGCGCTAAGAACCTCATATTTCTATGTACAGGAGATCTAGCAGTAATTCCATTCAGGAGATAGATATCTGTGTACACACACACACACTTTGTTATATAATTTTGTGCAGCACACAGGGCAGGGATACAGGTACAGGGCGAGAGTGTTACAGTGATATTATAACTCGGCCTTAAGGATAAAATGCTGATAACTACAGATTCTGGAAACACATCCGAAACTAGACCTTGTAAGTAACTGCTTCCCAGCTAGTGGTGAATATGTACAGGGCAGTCCGGTACCAGGACCAGCTCTATAGGACACATTATCATCAGGCAGGTCCTGTCAGGGCTCTTACAAGATCTGCGGCAGAAGTGTGGCTGTATAACACAGTCCTGCTCCTGCCTCAGCCACCGACAGTGGAGCCAACCTTGATCCTGGCAGCTTAATCCACTGTATGACACAGTAGGGGGCTTCCACAGCATTTAGGCACTTTAGACAGGAGAGGGAGGCGCGATCATGGTGCCGATGAGTTTCTATGGCAGCCGAGATCTAACAATGGACCCCATGACGGCCATCTTACTGCTCCTATTAGACTCCGGCCGAGGAAAGGTCTATGAGGACACCGGTCAGACTTATGTCGCCTGCTCTGCACATATTAGAAATGCCTAGGGCTGATTAGTTTGCCATTTGTAAATCTGATCCAGCAGCCCTGGGCTACCACTGACGTGATCAGGGCTATTGAGCTCCTAGATTGGACAGAGGAGCTCAGTCTTCAGCAGGAGCTGGCCGAGGAGAGCGGAGCAACTTGCATGGGGCTGCTGCACAAGAAGTAACTCAAAAGGTGGAGATTTACCCGGAGACGTGGTGCCCGGGCTGTGATCTGCTGTGCAGGCTGCATAGTCGATGCCTCCTAGGACCCGAACTTCACCCCAAACAGGCACAGCAGAGCTCGGACCGACAAAAGTTCTTTTGCATTGGAGGAGAGACCCTTTTCGATATCTGACCAGGTCCCCTGGGCTCCCCACCCTCTGGGACTCGCATCTGTGGTAATTGTGCTAGTGACCCCAAGTACCCAGGGAACCCCTCGAGATTGGTGGCAGGATGAGCCTAACCTCTATAAAGATTTTACTGACCGGGGTGATAAGGACATCTTCCCTTCCAAGTGCCCCTTAAGAGAAACTTCATTATGTAGCAGATCCCACTGTAAAACCCTGGAATGGTATTGTGCTCACAGAACCCACGATATCAGGGTACCCAACAGGTACATTGCACCTCCAAGGGACATGACCGAATTTGCTATGGCTTTCTTCACCGGGCCCCTCATTTATCGTATTTTAGCTTCCGGGAGGTAGCATTCTTGAGATTCGCAATCCCCAAAAACTGCTGAACTGTCGAAGTAATCTGGATCGTGTGCTCGCGATTCCAGACGAAATCCATGACACAGTGACGGCAGGGTGAGATATTGCGTGATCACCCCGGTGTCGTCTGAGGAATCCCTGACGCTGCGCATTAAAAAGAATATTGCACAGTGACAAGATCCTGCTGAGCAACTGAGAGTTAGAATTGACAACCGACACATGCGCAGAGTAGCAGGGACTAGCCCAGCCCCTGAAACAGGCATCACTGATGACGCTTCATTCAGGGTGGGGAAAGAGGCAGCAGCAGGGACCGCAGCCTCTGCTCCCTGATCACGTCCGTCTTCATATCCCAGGATGCACTGGGGATTTTCAAACTAAATGTTATCAAACAGGAAGTTGGTAAAAAAAACAAATGTATACACACATACAAACACACCCCAGTTAGATAAATTTAGATTAACTTTTAATTAAAGTATATTAGAAAAGCAATTACCATATTTTTCGGACTATAAGACGCACCGGACCATAAGACGCACCTAGGTTTTAGAGGAAAAAAAAAAAAAAATTGAGCAAAAAATTGTTCATGATGCACTTTTAAGGGGGAGGGGGTCTTCTGCTGACACTGGTATAGGGGTAATACCCAATTTTGACAATATCCCCTATCCTGGTATATATGCCCAACCCCCTTCCTTTTATACGTGGCCATCATCCCCGTCCAGGTACGCACGGCGGCCATCATCCCCGTCCAGGTATGTATGGCCCCCTCATCTTTATCCTGTTTTGTATGGCCCCCTCATCCATACCCTAATATGCATGGTCCCCCCTCATCTTTATCCTGTTTTGTATGGCCCCCTCATCCATACCCTAATATGCATGGTCCCCCTAATCCCCATCAGGCTGCACATAAAAAAAATAAACACTTATACTCACCTTTCTTCTCTCTCCTCCTGTCTGCCCGCACTGATCTCTCCATGTGAGTCGCACGTCACTGCCATGCGCGGCTCACATGGAGAGATCAGCTGCCGGAAGTCACTGCTCCCCACGCCGGGTCTGTGTGCATGGGGAGCAGTGACTTCACTCTCCTTCATAGCCGGCACACAGCTTGGCCGCGCTGCGGTTCCTGCTGCTGCCGGGCTATAGCGTGTGCCCGCTTATTAAAAGGCATGAATATTCACCCCCTCCCCACGCCCATGGGCATGGAGAGAGGTTGAATATTCATGCCCTTTAACAGAGGGCACAGGCGATTCCGGCAGCAGCAGGAGCCGCAGCGCGGCTACACTGTGTGCTGCTATTAAGGAGCAGTGAATATTCATTTTCTTTAGCAGCAGGGACAGTGTAGGCTGCACCGCTGCCTCCTGTGCCCCGCTCCTCCACAGCTACCACTCCCCTCACACCCCACATCTATAATATAACCGGGAATGCGGGTCTCTGTCCAAAGCCTCGATAGACTGCGCATGCGTGACGCGCAGTCTGGCTCCAGACAGAAGACCGCATCCAGCCGTTACAGGTAAGAGGTGTATGGCGTCGGACATCGCGGTGTGTGTAGGCACTGAACACACACTGCGATCTCCGGCGCCATACTTACCTGACCAGGAGGAGCGTTGCCGCGGCGCCTCTCTTCAGCGGAGACCGGGGGCGGAGTGAGACGTCGGATCGGCGCGTGCGCATAGCGCTATCCGGCGCCATTTTTATGAAGACACATTTACAGTGTGTCTTCAGCAAATTGGCGCCGGTCGGCGCTGTGCTCTGTCGCCGCACTCCTCCCCCGGCCTCCGGCAGAACAGGACGCTGCAGCGCTGGAGTACAGAGAAGAAAGGAGAGTATAACTGTTTATTTTTTTGGGGATGAGGGGTGACACGCATACCAGGATTGGGGATGAGGGGTGACACGCATAATGGCATTGGGGATGAGGGGAGCCACGCATACCGGGATTGGGGATGAGGGGAGCCACGCATTCCAGGATAGGATGGCGGGGGCAGCACAAATACCAGGAATATATATATACACACACACACACACACACACATACACACCCCCCCCCATTCGGACTATAAGACGCACCCTCCATTTTCCTCCAAAATTTTGGAGGAAAAAAAGTGCGTCTTATAGTCCGAAAAATACGGTAGATTATTAAATTAAATAGAGATTTAGGATTAAATCAGTGTAGGGTACGGACAACCCCTTTAATGTTAATTGAAATCAAAACAGTTCCCCGTTGTATTAATAAGGCAGTGATTCCAACTGTATTACCACTGGGAGACCCCCCAACTCACACTCCTATTTCTTATGTCTTCATCGATCCCCCAGAACACAGCCCTGCATTACAGCGTCCTTCAGGCTTTGTCCAATTATTTTCTCCAAATTTGTTTGCCGATCAGTGGCAAGAGGCTGTTGAGCTACTCAATCTCCTTGTTCCTTTGGAAAATTGGCACACTCTTGCATATAACAGTAGAGAATGGCCAAATCTTACGGAGACACTGGTAGATCGCAACGAAACATGGAGAGAGCAGATGTTCAGCGGTGAACTTGGAGTCTCCCTCCTCTATGAAGCTTTGCCGTACACATGGATAAAGATAGATAAAAGGCACATTACCTGTGGGTAGCCCAAGTGTGAAGTAATTGTCAGGTCCAGGATTGAACTGGGCGATGCGATTACTTATGTATTTTGCTGCCCATTCGCTGGCCAGGGCATAGTCATCAAGAATCACCAGCCGCATGATTGTGCCCACAAGCTCTCGCCTGGCAGCATGTGGCTAACAAACTGAAAAGAGAAGCGATACACAAGATAAGAGGTGACACAATAATATACAAAAGAGGTAACACAATAATACACAGTCGGCAAGTTTGGAGACTGAAACACATTCTGGCTTTCATAAAGTTTGCTGCTTCAGTTTTTATAGTGTCAATTTGCATTAACTGTAGATTGTTATGAAGAATGATCAGATGAATTGTTAAAAAAAAAAAAAAAAAAAAAATGCATATTAATTTTTTCCCAAGGAAATTACTTAACCACAAAACCCCCATTTCCACAGTCATGCTTACTGAATTACAAGAGCAGGCTGGTGCTTCAAATCATTGTCTTCGGATTACCTTCAAGAAAACATGTGCAGTCATCATTGCTTTGCAGGCAAGGCCATTGCTGCTTGTAAGATTGCCCCTAGATCAACCATTTATGGGATCATTAAGAATTTAGTCTGCGGTGCATCATATACGTGTTGTTACGGATCAGCTCTTGGGTAGGCGCAGGTTCACACAGGAATGCAGTCCGCAGGTTCCAAAACAAACTGGTGGTTTATTAAATGTCCATAAACCAACCAGGAAACCAAAACATAACAGCTCTTTCAGCTGCTCGTAAAACTCAGCCCTTTAATCCGGGCCCACTAACTCCCTACACTATGTGTGCTGGAGCCTGCTTCTCCGGGTCCTACATCACCAAAGCTTGGCACTTCGGGGACACATACCTCCTGTCCACGACCTCTCCGGCAGCAACCTTACATACCCCCCCCCTCTGCCCAAAGCAGGGGGTGCATGGCACCTTCTGCCACCATACAACAGATACACAAAAGGTATAACGCAGTATTTCCCAAATACTAAGGAGATTCTGAAAACATGACCTATGGGGGTCCGTGAGGATGGGGTTTGGGAAACACTGCTATAACAGAACAAAACTAAAAATAACCAGTCCATACAGCACGGCATCAGCCGTTTAAATGTAGTGCTTTTCTCTGCCTCCAGCAGACTGAGCAGCACATGCAAGGTTTGCTCACGATGCACAACACACAGCACCACTGAGACAGGCGCAGCTGTCTTAAATCAGGCCTTCCAAGACCTGGACTGGAGGTAAGTGAGCAGCTGTTTCCCCCCCAACTCTTTCAGCTGCTCTTGAAACCCGGCCCTTTAATAAGGCCCATTAACTCCCTCCCAGCACTATGTGTTCTGGAGCCTGCTTCTCCATGTCCTACATCACCGAAGTTTGGTACTTCGGGGACACATACCTCCCGTCCACGACCTGTCTGGCAGCCACCTTACAGTGTGCTGCACTGAGTTAGACCAGAATTGAACCAGAAGATAACTGAAGGTAACTGCACAGCCAGAGTAAAAAATGTTTCTCTTTGTTTTCACTCTCACCCCTATAGTCCTACACGTTCTACTAACCCTTCTCATCCCTACACCTAGTAATGAACTGGTCATCTCTCCCTCCATCTCACCTCCTCCTCAGATCTGTTCCTCAACATACAATCCTCTGTCTCCAAACACAGACAGCCACCTCACGCTCTCTCCTGCTGCTCCTCACTGCTGGCGATATCTCTCCAAATCATGGCCCTCCTCACCACATCCCCACAGTCACTTCTACCTCTCATCCACAATCTATCAAATTTCCACAACCTTTCTAACCCTATACCCATTGCCCATCCCCTCCTTCCCCAATCCCACTAACAGGAGCTCTATGGAACGCTCTCTCCGTCTGCAACAAACTTTCCTACATCCATGACCTTTTCATTACTAACAAACTTTCCTTCCTTGGCATCAATGGTACCTGACTCACCCCCTCTGACATGGCCTCTCCAGCTGCACTTTCATACGTTGGATTCCACCTTTCCCACACCCCTCGCCCCATCGGCAAGCATGACAAAGGAGTTTGTTTTCTCCTGTCAGATAACTGTACTCTGCTGGCCGACTAATCCAGCTGTCCCCCCCTCTATTCCCTGGCCTCTCCCCTCTGTCAATCCCTTCGCTGGCTCCCCATTATCCAGAGACTCCAGTTGAAAACCCTAACCATGACATACCAAGCCATCCACAACCTGTCTCCTCCATATAACTGTGACTTAGTGTCCCGGTACTTACCTGCACTCAACCTCCGATCCTCACAAGATCTCCTTCTCTACTCCCCTCTTATCTCCTCTTCCCACAATCGCACGCAAGATTTCTCCCATGCATCCCCCTACTCTAGAACTCTCTACCCCAATATATCAGACTGTTGCCAACCGTGGAAACCTTCAAAAGGAAGCTGAAGATTCACCTCTTCTGACAAGCCTACAATCTGCAGTAACCACCGCTCCATCATACCACTGCACGACCAGCTCTATCCTCACCTACTGTATCCTCACCCATTCATTGTAGACTGTAAGCCCTCGCGGGCAGGGTCCTCGCTCCTCCTGTACCAGTCGGTGATTCGTTTTGTTCAAGATTATTGTACTTGTTTTTTGCTGTGTATATCCCTTTTCACATGTAAAGCTCCATGTAATAAATGGCACTATAATAAATAATAACTTAATAGGGGGAGGTTAATTTGCTGTGAAGACTTCAGGACTCCGAAGAAAGTCCAGCAAGTCCCTGTATCATCTCCTACATAGGATTCAGCTATGGAATTGGTTGAACATCAGTGCAGAGCTTGCTCAAAATGGCAGCAGGCAGGCGTCAGTGCATCTGTACACAGCGTGAGGAGAAGGATTTTGGAGGCTGTGCTGGTGTCAAGTAGGGCAGCAAAGAAACCACTTTTCTCCATGAAAAAGATTAAGAACAGGATTATAAAATGCAGTAAACTACAGTGATTGGATTACAGAGGACTGGGGTAAAGTTATTTCCCTGATGAAGGCCCCCTTCAAACTGTTAGGGACATATGGAAGAATGAATGTCCGGAGAAGAAAAGCTGAGCGCTACTTTGAGTCCTGTGTTATGCCAACAGTAAAACACCCCGAGACGAGTCATGTGTGGAGTTATCCATCATCAAAAGGGAGTGGGCTCACTCACAATTATACCTAAGAACACAGCAATGCATATACCAGCATGACGGAGAATATGTCACAAGGCAAAAGTGACAACCAAGTGTCTGGGTAACATTAACATTTTGGGTTCATGGCCAGTAAACTCTCCAGATCTCAATTCGATTGTGGTCACTCCTCAAAAAGCGGGTGGACAAACAGAAATGTATGTAGTGAGCTCCTAGCACTGATTAGACAAAAATTGTCCATCGTCAGTCAGGATTTGGCCCAGCAGCCGATATCCAGCAGCCAAGGCGAAGGGAACGAGTCTTGAAAAATAAGGGTCAACACTGTGAATATTGAATCTTTCCATAAACTTGATGTATTTGTCAATAAAAGTATAAAACTTATAAAATGCTGATAATTGTACTACAGTAACCACAGAAACATCTGACTAAAAGATCTAAAATCACTGAAGTGAACACCAAAATTTCTATCAGTCACAAGACTTTTGGCCAGAACTGTACATAAAGTGACACAAAACAAGATACAAGACATAGGTCAAAAAAAATTCTCCATCTTCTTCGTTACGTCAATCCGTGAAAAATGGGACTGCACTCAGATGTCATCTGAGTGCAGTGTGATCTTTTCCAAGAACTCATTAACTTGTATGGCCGAGCATGATCCGAATATTAGATGAAACTCAAGCATAGTGATTTTTGTCCTCGGACAGACTGTCTATGGGGCCGTGCACATGTCCGATTTTTCTTCTTGGACAAACACTAGTCACAGTGCGATTCAATGTTTTGTCAGATCGCACTCCGACCGAAAACACTGCTATCTGCACCTGCCTTAACATTGCAACGCTAACAATAGTGATCTCAGCAAGGACTGCTGGGAGATTTCAGCTCAGAAGCCTGCAGATCTCTGAATGCAGCTCTAGACTATCACTGGCTGTAACTCAGGATTAGTAATCGATACGTTTTTCAAAAGTTACACAATAAACTATAATAAATTACTCTCATGTGAACACAAATTCTAAAGGAGAACTCTAACACTAAGATATTAACTTAAGGAGGAATTCACACATCCGTGGTGGGATCCGAGGACCCGGCCCGGCTCTCCGGACCTGATCAGTGCCTCATCTATTCCTAGGATGTAATCACAGATCAGCACTGGTGACCCAGCGGTTGTCAGGTCTGAGCTCGGTCCGTGGAGCACAGATGTGTGAATTCAGCCTTACAGAAGTTGTCCCAGAGTAGAAAGTCAGAGCTGTTGTATTACAGCACCACCCCTGGGCACAGGCTGTGTGTGGCATTACAGCTCAGCACCTGTCACGTCACTAGACCGGAGCTGTAGTACCAGACACAACCTGTGGCCAGGACTGGCGCTCTGTGTTCCTTTTTCTCATGGACAAACCCTGTGCAGAAATATACAGAATCCAGGAACCTCCAAACATGGCAGAAATCGCCAAGTTCTAACAGTGCATAATGGGCGCAGCTCCAGCCATACTGTCAGTGACTGGAAACCTGGTTTATAGTCCAACTGCTGACAGGTGAGAGGCTGCGGCTCCCTGTAATCACCGGCTCTGACCCGTCACCGACCATTGCTGCTCTACAGCAGTCTATGAGCCGCTCTCTATAGTGCAGGGGACTAACCACATCCACAGGAAGCCAGGGTGTCCCCCCAGGACTGAGGCTGCCCCCCCGGGAGCTCAGTGTGGGGTGCGCAGTCATCCGCCATGTCTCCCCAATACTCAGCAGCCTCACCACCAACCACTCGCTCTGCAGCCTCCTCCCTGGTAAACGCTAGAATGTATGGGCTCCTTCCAGGTATGACGTAGTTTCCGTGGGCGTGTCCTGACTGCATTATGGGCGTGTTCTAGTTTAGCACCAGACGCCATAGATTCATGCAGAAAGTGATACGGTGAAGCTTCAGGAGGAGGTCAGTGCTGGGCTCTGGGGGGGTGCTGCGGGCTTTGGGTGGTCTGGGATGATGATGATTGATGATGATGCAGATGCACGCGTGTGGGGGCTCTGTGGGGATGCTGCCGGCTGTGGTGGCATGTCTATGGCTCTGGTGGGGGCTCTGTGGGCATGCTACGAGCTGGTGGTGGCTCTGGAGGGATGCTGCGGGCTTGTGGGGGCTCTGTGGGGATGCTGGGGGCATGCTGCTGGCTGGTGGGGGCATGCTGCGGGCTGTGGTGGCATGTCTATTGCTCTGGTGGGGGCTGTGTGGGCATGCTGCGGGCTGGTGGTGGCTCTGGAGGGATGCTGCGGGCTTGTGGGGGCTCTGGAGGGATGCTGGGGGCATGCTGGCTGGTGGGGGCTCTGGAGGGATGCTGCGGGCTGGTGGTGCCTCTGGGGGGGATGCTGCGGGTCTGTGGGGGATGGTGGGGGCATGCTGTGGGCTGGTGGGGGCTGATGATGCACGCGTGTGGGGGCTCTGGGAGCTCTGTGGGGATGCTACGGGCTGTGGTGGCATGTCTATGGCTCTGGTGGGGGCTCTGTGGGCTGGTGGTGGCTCTGGAGGGATGCTGCGGGCTTGTGGGGGCTCTGGAGGGATGCTGCGGGCATGCTGCTGGCTGGTGGGGGCTCTGGAGGGATGCTGCGGGCTCGTGGGTGCTCTATGGGGCTGGTGCGGGTTCTGTGGGAGCATGTTGCGGGCTCTGGAGGTAATCTGCGGGGGGGGGGGGGATGATGCACCCGTGTGGGGGCTCTGGGGGGGGGGGGTCGGATGATGCACGCGTGTGGGGGCTCTGGGGGGATGCTGCGGGCTGTGGTGGCATGTCTATGGCTCTGGTGGGGGCATGCTGCGGGCTGGTGGTTGCTCTGGAGGGAAGCTGCAGGCTTGTGGGGGCCCTGTGTGCATGCTGCGGGCTCTGTGGGGATGCTGAGGGCATGCTGCGGGCTCTGGAGGTATTCTGGGGGGGGATGCTGCGGGCTTGGTGATGCACGCTTGTGGGGGGGGGGCGGATGATGCACGCTTGTGGGGGGGGCGGATGATGCACGCTTGTGGGGGGGGGCGGATGATGCACGCTTGTGGGGGCTCTGGGGGGGATGATGCACGCGTGTGGGGGCTCTGGGGGGGATGATGCACGCGTGTGGGGGCTCTGGGGGGGATGATGCACGCGTGTGGGGGCTCTGGGGGGGATGATGCACGCGTGTGGGGGCTCTGGGGGGATGCTGCGGGCTGTGGTGGCATGTCTATGGCTCTGGTGGGGGCATGCTGCGGGCTGGTGGTTGCTCTGGAGGGAAGCTGCAGGCTTGTGGGGGCTCTGGGTGCATGCTGCGGGCTCTGAGTGCTCTGTGGGGATGCTGAGGGCATGCTGCGGGCTCTGGAGGTATTCTGGGGGGGGATGCTGCGGGCTTGGTGATGCACGCTTGTGGGGGGGCGGATGATGCACGCTTGTGGGGGGGCGGCGGATGATGCACGCTTGTGGGGGGGCGGCGGATGATGCACGCTTGTGGGGGGGGGCGGATGATGCACGCTTGTGGGGGGGGGCGGATGATGCACGCTTGTGGGGGGGGCGGATGATGCACGCTTGTGGGGGGGGGCAGATGATGCACGCTTGTGGGGGGGGGCAGATGATGCACGCTTGTGGGGGGGGGCGGATGATGCACGCTTGGGGGGGGGGCGGATGATGCACGCTTGGGGGGGGGGCGGATGATGCACGCTTGGGGGGGGGGGCGGATGATGCACGCTTGGGGGGGGGGCGGATGATGCACGCTTGGGGGGGGGGCGGATGATGCACGCTTGGGGGGGGGGGCGGATGATGCACGCTTGGGGGGGGGGCGGATGATGCACGCTTGGGGGGGGGGGCGGATGATGCACGCTTGGGGGGGGGCGGATGATGCACACTTGGGGGGGGGATGATGCACACTTGGGGGGGCGGATGATGCACGCGTGTGGGGGCTCTGGGAGCTCCGTGGGCATGCTACGGGCTGGTGGTGGCTCTGGAGGAATGCTGCGGGCTTGTGGGGGCATGCTGCGGGCTGGTGGGGGCTCTGGAGGGATGCTGCTGGCTCGTGGTGGCTCTGGAGGGATGCTGCGGGCTGGTGGTGGCTCTGGGGGGATGCTGCGGGCTGGTGGGGATGCTGGGGGGATGCTGCGGGCTGTGGTGGCATGTCTATTGCTCTAGTGGGGGCTGTCTAGGCATGCTGCGGGCTGGTGGGGGCTCTGGAGGGATGCTGCGGGCTGGTGGTGGCTCTGGGGGGATGCTGCGGGCTGGTGGGGATGCTGAGGGCATGGTGGGGGCTCTGGAGGGATGCTGCGGGCTGTGGTGGCATGTCTATTGCTCTGGTGGGGGCTGTGTGGGCATGCTGCGGGCTGGTGGTGGCTCTGGAGGAATGCTGCGGGTTTGTGGGGACGCTGGGGGGGGCTGATGATGCACGCATGTGGGGGCTCTGTGGGGATGCTGCGGGCTGTGGTGGCATGTCTATGGCTCTGGTGGGGGCATGCTGCGGGCTGGTGGTTGCTCTGGAGGGATGCTGCAGGCTTGAGGGGGCTCTGGGTGCATGCTGCGGGCTGTGGTGGCATGTCTATGGCTCTGGTGGGGGCATGCTGCGGGCTGGTGGTTGCTCTGGAGGGATGCTGCAGGCTTGTGGGGGCTCTGGGTGCATGCTGCGGGCTCTGGAGGTATTCTGGGGGGGATGCTGCGGGCTTGATGATGCACGCTTGTGGGGGGGCGGATGATGCACGCTTGTGGGGGGGCGGATGATGCACGCTTGTGGGGGGGCGGATGATGCACGCTTGTGGGGGGGCGGATGATGCACGCTTGTGGGGGGGGCGGATGATGCACGCTTGTGGGGGGGGCGGATGATGCACGCTTGTGGGGGGGCGGATGATGCACGCTTGTGGGGGGGGGCGGATGATGCACGCTTGTGGGGGGGGGGCGGATGATGCACGCTTGGGGGGGGGGCGGATGATGCACGCTTGGGGGGGGGGGGGGCGGATGATGCACGCTTGTGTGTGGGGGGGGGCGCGCTTGTGGGGGGGGGGGCGTCCCAGCAGATGGCCCCCTGCAAACATTATATCCCCCCAGAGACCCCATAAGGAGAGTGTGCCCGCCCCCCTGCAGCCCCCTATTCAGCCCTGGCAGCCGGCAACATCACCATCCCCATGGCCTCATAGCTGAAATCATGGAACTTGTATTCAGCTTCCAAAAAGTCCACCAGCCTCACCTTCCAGGGCGCCTGCCTTTTCGAAGAGCTAGATAAGATGATCTCTAATGCCATGGGGAGTAAGAGTATTTTGTTTCTGCAACAGAGGGCCAAATGCCCTCCTCCCAAGAGACGCACAGTCCAGTTATGGTCCTTTCGGAAATTTTCAGTGTAGAAAAGCAACCAAAAGGACAACACTCCGGCCCACCAGGAAAAGAAGAGACCTTCCTTTAGGCTAGCCCCCTCCTGGCATCAACGAACCCACCAGCGCTGGTCTGCCAGACCCGGATCTAGAAGATTCCCACCTGGGATATTGCTCAGGGTGGGCGGCCGTCTCCTTTGGTTCCAGGATGAGTGGCTCTTGGTAGTCAACAACGCTTGGGTCTGAGATGTTGTCGACTACAGCCACAAAATAGATTTTTCCACGCTGCCTTGTTTTCGAGACCAATTTCCCTAAAGACCCCCTTCCCTTATTCCTGGGTTTTTCAAGGCTATTGATTTGCTATCCAAAGCAGCATCATGATCTCAGTTCCAGGACGCTGAGACATCAGACACCGGAGGCAGGCCGAGGGGTCGGGGCAAAGCCAAAGACCTTACCCACAATCCTCCCATAAATGCACTTTTATTAAATTAGAATTATTTCTATACATAATGGTAAAATGTTATTTCTACAATTAAACGTTTGAGATTTCTGTGGTAATGGTTATTTTGTTTCTTTTAAACCTGTTCTGAATGTAAATAAAACATTTCTCTGATTACGTTTCCACATTGTATTTTAGCCTTTCATTTTACTCATAGGGCAGGAAAAGCCCATGATGCACCCGTGTAAACCATATAAAAGGTACTATAATAACATGGCTTAGACAGGTAACCCACTTTTCAAACAATGAAGTTCACTTGTACAAGCTGCATAGATGAAAACCTGCTTTAGGCTGTGTGCCCACGATGCAGAAATGCTCAGGATTTTATCCTGAGAGTTTCTGCAACTCCCTGGCAGAAAAAACGCATGCGGATCGTGCATGCGGATCGTCCATGCGGATCGTCCATGTGGATCGTGCATGCTGTAAGGCAGCGCTAGTCATCATCCTGGGGAATACTTGCTGCAGCGCGTCAATTAATGCACACCAGCAATGTCTTTCCGGTTTTCACACTTCAGCAGTTTATTATACTTCATAAACCGCAGTTCACACATATAATGTCCACGAGCTCAAGTGGCAGACAGGCCCACTTGGCTTCAGATACAGCCTTCAGCAAGGTAATACTATAGCAATGTCCATATAACAAAGTGTATTACCTTTGTCAGGTTTTAGCTGCTTCAGTCCATTTGGTTCCGTCACCGCTGTGGCTCTAGAGTTTACCACACGTGGTCTCCAGCCCTTATCCCGTCCAAGGCCACTGGCATCTCTCACACACACAGATCCAGGCTCTGCCCTCCAGGACACTTATCCTCCAAAACCTCTGGCTCTCCAAGGCTTACTGGCATCACTTACACACACAAGGATCCAGGCTTCACCCTCCAGGAGTCCACCAAGCTTCATCAGGCCTCACACGGTGCCACACACACAGGTAACAGGCCTCAAGCCTCACGCCTATCACACCCCTTGCACCCCTGCATACTTCTGTCTCAAATTACCAGGGTTTTTATATCCTATAGAAACAGCCACAGGACCTGCGCTTATCTCACAGTCACATGTCCAGACCTTCTGTTGTGCAAAAGGACCTGTGTGATGTCACAGTCATGTGACCAGTCAGCTGAGGGAGGTACGTGGTCCGTCAAAACACACACTGAACCATTAAAGGGATGCCTGCTGCATCACAATGCGGATTGTGCATGCGGATTGTACATGCGGATTATGCATGCGGATTGTACATGCGTTTTGCTGCCAGGGACAAGCGGAAGTGAAGCGTTCTTCACTTGCATTTCCGCATGCGGGTTGTCAAGCGCTTTCCAAGCGATTTTAGCATCACTTGGAAAGTGTTTGACAACTTGGTCACACTATATAAATCCATGCAACCGGCAAGGATTTATATAGTGTGACCGAAAGAATGTTAAAAAAATAAATATATACTTACCCTCTGATGGCCCCCGGTGTCCTGCTTTCCCTCCGTTCTCCCTTGCCAGCAGCGATACACTGAAGGACCTGCCGACGTCAGCGTCGCGTGAGCTGTCACATGACTATAATGTCAGCACAGGTCCTTCAGTACATCGCGAACTGCCGGCATGAGAGGAGGAGTGCAGCGGGGGGCCGCCAGAAGGTAAGTATATATTTATTTTTTATTTTATTCTTTTTTTTTTCTTTGCAGTTTTCTATGGTACCCTGGTCCGGAGGAGTCTTCTCTCCTCTATACCTGGGTACCATCCGCACACTAGAACGCATGGAATGCGCATCTACATATACAGTGATGCGTAATCCATGCGATCTAATGCAAGTCAATGGCGGCGAAAATGCAGCACTTCCGCAAAATAATTGGTAGTGCTGTGTTTTTTTCCGCAATGATGATCCGCAGAGGAAATTTCCGCAGCATGTGCACAGCACATGCGGATTATCATTGGGGAACATGGCAGGCCTTCTACCATGCGTTTTTTAAGCGTTTCTGCAGCGTTTTTGCTTAAAAAATGCATCGTGGGCACACAGCCTTAAGGGAACCTGTCACCTGTTTTTCCCCATATAAAGTACGACCACCACCTGTATGCCCTAGAGTGCTGTAAAGAAGTCGGACGGTACTAGATTGTGCCTGCCGTTCTTCAGACCACACGAGAGGACGGTACTAGATAGTGCCTGCCGTTCTTCAGACCACACGGGAGGACGGTACTAGATTGTGCCTGCCGTTCTTCAGACCACACGGGAGGACTGTACTAGATTGTGCCTGCCGTGCCCCAGACCACACGAGAGGACGGTACTAGATTGTGCCTGCCGTTCTTCAGACCGCACGGTAGGACGGTACTAGATTGTGCCTGCCGTGCCTCAGACCGCACGGGAGGACGGTACTAGATAGTGCCTGCCGTGCCTCAGACCACACGGGAGGACGGTACTAGATTGTGCCTGCCGTGCCTCAGACCACATGAGAGGACGGTACTAGATAGTGCCTGCCGTGCCTCAGACCGCACGGGAGGACGGTACTAGATAGTGCCTGCCGCTCTTCAGACCGCACTGGAGGACTGTACTAGATTGTGCCTGCCGTGCTTCAGACCACACGGGAGGACTACTAGATTGTGCCTGCCGTGCTTCAGACCGCACGGGAGGACGGTACTAGATTGTGCCTGCCGTGCCTCAGAGCACACGGGAGGACGGTACTAGATAGTGCCTGCCGCTCTTCAGACCGCACGGGAGGACGGTACTAGATAGTGCCTGCCGCTCTTCAGACCACACAGGAGGGACTGTACTAGATTGTGCCTGCCGTGCCTCAGACCACACGGGAGGACGGTACTAGATTGTGCCTGCCGTGCCTCAGACCACATGAGAGGACTGTGTAACATACCTGGCGGCGTCCTTGCATAGTGGTCCATCTCCCACTGTGCAAGAGCGCGCACTTGATCTCCTGTCCAGAATGTCTCTCTGGCTTCCCTCCATGCTGTCTGTTTGTGTCTGTTTCTGCTGCTTAAGGGCGGCGCCCGATCACTTCCTGCTTTTTGTACCTGCTGTGGGTCACACCTCTTGTGCGTCCTCAGCCTATTGCTGTCTGTCACCTGGTATATAGCTCAGCTGCGCCACCTATCCCTGCCTGAGCATAGTGTTTCTTTCAGTGTGTGCTTGCACTCTGAAGGTGCCAGGTCCCGTTCTGTGTTCTCTTGTCTGCCTATCCTGGAGGCTGTATTTCCAGGCCTGTCTGAACACGCTCCTAGCCTGTTCCTCCTGCCTTCTAGGGGCCGATTACCTAGACCTGTTCCTGTATCTTGTCTGACCTGTCTGAACACGCTCCTAGCCTGTTCCTCTCGCCTTCTAGGGGCTGATTTCCTAGACCCGCTTCTGTATCTTGTCTGTCCTGTCTGAACACGCTCCTTGCCTGTTCGTCCTGCCTCTCTGGGGGCCGTACTCCCAGACCCGCTCCTGTATCCCGCTGCAGTGTCGGTCTCCTCCGTACACTCAGTTCCAGTCTGAACTCTCTCCTATCCTTTACCTGTTTTGCCTCTATGTCCGTTCCCTTCCTTTTTCTGCAGAGTCTGAACTCGTACCTAACTCCTGCTTGTTGTCTCTGTACTCCCGTTTGTGAGTTTGTGGTCCACTCGCTACTTCACTGCAAGTACCCTGTGGGTGTCTGGCTCTGCCTTTCCCTTCCTGTCTGTTCTGTGTGAACAGAGCCCTGTCCCCCCTACTCAGTCTAGTCTGCTCTGACTCCTTTGCTTACCGCTCCGGCGGTTCTAGCCTGCTCTGACTCCTTGCTCACTGCTCCGGCAGTCCTGTCCTGCCCTGCTTCTGCCCGCTGCTCCGGCAGTCCTGTCCTGCCCTGCTTCTGCCCGCTGCTCCGGCAGTCCTGTCCTGCCCTGCTTCTGCCCGCTGCTCCGGCAGTCCTGTCCTGCCCTGCTTCTGCCTGCTGCTCTGGCAGTCCTGTCCTGCCCTGCTTCTGCCTGCTGCTCTGGCAGTCCTGTCCTGCCCTGCTTCTGCCCGCTGCTCTGGCAGTCCTGTCCTGCCCTGCTTCTGCCCGCTGCTCCGGCAGTCCTGTCCTGTCCTGCCCTGCTTCTGCCCGCTGCTCCGGCAGTCCTGTCCTGCCCTGCTTCTGCCCGCTGCTCCGGCAGTCCTGTCCTGCCCTGCTTCTGCCCGCTGCTCCGGCAGTCCTGTCCTGCCCTGCTTGTGCTCGCTGCTCCTGCAGCCCTGTCCTGCTCTGTTCTTGCCCACCGCTTCGGGCGTTCCCTCTCTGCTGTGGTTGTCTACCGCATCTGCGGTTCTGTGACCCAGTCTGTACTGGGTCTTAACCTTTCTGTGCTCCAGCCCGTCCTTTCGGCCAGTACCTCCCTGCCTGCATACTCGCCTGTATCCACCCATCTGCATACCTGCTGTGTTTGCTTATATCCACCAGTCTGTGCCAGCCTAACCTGCCTGTTCCTGAGTCCCAGTGTGTACTGGGTCCTATCCCGCCTGTGTTCCTACCTGCTAGTGCCTCCCTGTCTGCACTCTAGCTGCGCTTGCCTTTACCCGCCTGCCTGCATACCAGTCGTGCCTGCCTATACCCTCCAGTCTGTGCGCCAGCCTAACCAGCCTGATCCAGTAATCCCTGTGTGGGTCAACCCCCGTGTCCGGAGTTTGACCTGGAGTAGCACCTGGTCCCTCTGCCCGGTTTCTCCCTGGTGCACTGGCGTCGTATGCCGTCGTGCCATCTTGGTCGGATCGGCCAGATACTTAGTCACGCCCCTCCAGGCACTCTCCGGTTCATGGTCCAGTGGAATCACTACAATCACACGCACACGCCGCTCAGCCCGGGCGTGTGCATAACAGACTGTACTAGATTGTGCCTGCCGTGCTTCAGACCACACGGGAGGACTACTAGATTGTGCCTGCCGTGCCTCAGACCACATGAGAAGACGGTACTAGATAGTGCCTGCCGTGCCTCAGACCGCACGGGAGGACGGTACTAGATAGTGCCTGCCGCTCTTCAGACCGCACTGGAGGACTGTACTAGATTGTGCCTGCCGTGCTTCAGACCACACGGGAGGACTACTAGATTGTGCCTGCCGTGCTTCAGACCGCACGGGAGGACGGTACTAGATTGTGCCTGCCGTGCCTCAGAGCACACGGGAGGACGGTACTAGATAGTGCCTGCCGCTCTTCAGACCGCACGGGAGGACGGTACTAGATAGTGCCTGCCGCTCTTCAGACCACACAGGAGGACTGTACTAGATTGTGCCTGCCGTGCCTCAGACCACACGGGAGGACGGTACTAGATTGTGCCTGCCGTGCCTCAGACCACATGAGAGGACTGTACTAGATTGTGCCTGCCGTGCTTCAGACCACACGGGAGGACTACTAGATTGTGCCTGCCGTGCTTCAGACCGCACGGGAGGACGGTACTAGATTGTGCCTGCCGTGCCTCAGACCACACGGGAGGACGGTACTAGATTGTGCCTGCCGTGCCTCAGACCACACGGGAGGACGGTACTAGATAGTGCCTGCCGCTCTTCAGACCACACGGGAGGACGGTACTAGATAGTGCCTGCCGCTCTTCAGACCACACGGGAGGACGGTACTAGATAGTGCCTGCCGTGCCTCAGAGCACACGGGAGGACGGTACTAGATAGTGCCTGCCGCTCTTCAGACCACACGGGAGGACGGTATTAGATAGTGCCTGCCGCTCTTCAGACCACATGCTGCAGATAAAAAAATAAATCAAAATATGACTGAAAGAGCACCACAGCAACAAAATATAGTACATTGATAAACAGTGTTATAATTATATCTATAATATAATCGGCTAAGCGTCCCTCTGTCTGAAGCCTCGATAGACTGCGCATGTGTGACGCGCAGTCTGGCTCTAGACAGAAGAACGCATGGAGCCGTTACAGGTAAGAGCAGTGTATGGCGCCGGAGATCGCGGTATGCTTAGACACTGAATGCATACTTATATATTTACCTGACCGGGAGGAGCGTTGTCGCGGCGCCTCTCTCTTCGCCGGAGACCGGGGCAGGAGTGAGGCGTCGGATCGGCGCATGCGCATAGCGCTATCCAGCGCCATTTTACTGAAGACACATTTGCAGTGTCTCTTCAGCAAAGTGGTGCCGGACAGCGCGGTATGGGCACGCACGTACTCCGGCGCCGCACTCCTCCCCCGGCAGAGCAGGACACAGCAGCGCTGGAGCACAGGGAAGAAAGGTGAGTATAAGTGTTTATTTTTTTGTATGTGTGTGCAGCGTGAAAGAGATGAGGGGGCCACACATACCAGGATTGGGGGGTGAGGGACGCCATGCATACCAGGATTGGGGGGTGAGGGACGCCATGCATACCAGGATTGGGGGATGAGGGACGCCATGCATACCAGGATTGGGGGATGAGGGACGCCATGCATACCAGGATTGGGGGATGAGGGACGCCATGCATACCAGGATTGGGGGATGAGGGATGCCATACATACCAGGATTGGGGGGTAAGGGGCCCATACATACCAGGATTGGGGGGTGAGGGGCCCCATCCATACCAGGATTGGGGGATGAGGGGCCCTATGCATACCAGGATTAGAGGATAAGGGATGCCATACATACCAGGATTGGGGGATGAGGGGTGCCATGCATACCAGGATTGGGGGATGAGGGGTGCCATGCATACCAGGATTGGGGATGAGGGGTGCCACGCATACCAGCATTGGGCAATGAGGGGGGCCACGCATACCAGGATTGGGGGATGAGGGGTACCATGCATACCAGGATTGGGGGATGAGGGGGCCACACATACCAGCATTGGGGGATGAGGGGGGCCACGCATACCAGGATTGGGGGGTGAGAGGTGCCATGCATCCCAGTATAGGATGATGGGGGCAGCACAAATACCAGGAGGGGGGCAGCACATACCAGCATGGGAGACCATATACCAATAAAGATGCTCGCCACCCGGGTGTAGAACGGATTCAGTAGTGTGAGAGAAAAGAATCAATCTTGTTTGTCTGTGGTATCCATTTTGTTTTCACTCTTATGTAATGGTCATCAGGTAACACTGATGGGTAGTGAGGTTTCACATTACTATTCACTCCCTTAAGGTTACTATTGGTTCATAGGTCAGAGGGAAACATTCCTTTGTCTCTGACCCTATTTAAAGTGCCACATGTGCTAATAAAGCAGAAGTCTTTTCTAGTACACCATACAAGGCTGTGCTGTATTGATTTCCCGAGCGCTCGTAAAACAAATCTTATTAATTTGGAGTTCGGAAGGCATAGAAGAGAGCGTATTTCGCTCACAGTAGCTAGTTTATTTATACGGGGCTGTTCACCGTATCCGGGACAGTTGGAACTAGAGCTGAGAGGATCAATTCTTGGGACGCTGGATAGGAGGCCACGAATCTCTTACCTATAGTGTTGCACGAGCGTGCTCGGTTTACCCTTTCACCGTGCACGCTCGGTTGCTGCCCGAGTATTTTCGGCGTGCTCGGTATCTATGCCCGGGCCGCTGGGGCTGTTAGACAGCTGTGACACATGCAGGGATTGCCTAACAAACATGCAATCCCTGCATGTGTCACAGCTGTCTAACAGCCGCGACACATGCAGCCGCGGCGGCTCGAGCATAGTTGCCAAAAATACTCAGGCAGCACCTGAGCATGCTCTGTGAGAGGGTTAAGAGAACACGCTCATGCGTCACTACTAACCTTACCTCATCCGGCGTGACTTTTGATGAAGCTGGCATGATGTCATCTGTGCGTCGTGCTTCTTTCACTTAGGATCTATGGATTTATTTTCTGTCCATTCCACTTTCTCATATTTATGTAGCTTCACTATTTGACATTGGCTTTTTTGTGTCTGCAAGGCCGTGTTCACATGTTGAATAAATACTGTATTTTTTTTTGTTTTCTGCAGATGTCCACACCAAACTACACAATAACAATCTTCTCTGATTATTGCGTATTTGCTGCATTTTTTTATGCCTTTTCCACCTTATTTGATGTTTTTTGGTGCAGATGTGAAGCCGCATTGTTCATTTTTTGTTATAATACAGAATGGCTTTGATTCTGCACTTAAGGTACCTGCAGTCTTTTTACCTGCGTTTTCTCTCTTTTTAGGCTCCACATAGAAGCCTCTAGACGTAAAATAAACCATAACCGTACAGATCAGCAGCGTCTTTAGACCACAGAGCCGTTTTCATGAAATCACATCCACTTTTCTTGGCCATTTAAATGCTGCAAAATGACTGTTCCAAAAAAGCAGCTGAAAAAACACAGCACTTATGCTACATCTGAACACGGCCTAAATGTGCAAGTGCAGTGGATGTGATTTAATGAAATCTACGCCTGCAGTGAGTCTAAAGACGCTGCTGAACTGTGCGGATTTCATGCATTTTTTTTATTATATATATATATAAGCTTCTGTGGAGCCTGTAAAAAAAAAAAACATTTTTAAGCTCAAAAATCTAAGTTTTTCTGTAGTATTAAAAATGTAGATTCACAGCTTCACCAAAACACATTTTAAGGGGGAAAACTCAAAAGAAACTCAGCAAACACACAATAATAAGATTGTTATTTTGTTGTATGGTGCGGACATAAAAAAATGCAGTCTTCATGTTGTGTGAACTTGGCTTTAGTGTTACATTTTATTCAACTTTTTATTTAATTTTTATGGCTTTAATAAAGACTAGCACACCTTTTCATTTTGTGGGATTGAAATTCAGCTGTTATACAGAGCTGAGTGCAGAACACAAAAATATATTTTTATAATTTGCCAGTGTGATAGCGCAAGCTATAGTAGCCCACCTTATCAGTTTTTGGGGGTGAAATTGATTTGTATGCACAGTAAAACAAATATAATTTTTTTTCTGTTGCTAGCCAGAGTCCACCTAGTCCTTTTGTGGTGGTAAAATTCAGCTGTATGCAGAGACACCTCGTAAACGTGCGGCTCCGCTCGGTACACCTCGTACACAGGCGTCTCCGCTCCACACACTCGTACACGCGCGGCTCTGCTTCGTACACCTCGTACACGTGCAGCTCTGCTTTGTACACGCGTGACTCTGCTCCGTACACCTCGTACACTCGCGGCTCCGCTCCGCAAACTCGTACACGCGCGGCTCTGCTCTTACATCTCGTACACACGCGACTCCGCTCCGCACACTCGTACACGCGCGGCTCCGCTCTGTACACCTCGAACACGCGCGGCTCTGCTCCGTACACTTCGTAAACGCGTGGCTCCGGTCCGTACTCTTCATACAAGCGTGGCTCCACTCCGTACACCTCGTACATGCGCGGCTCCACTCCACTCTGAACACTCGTACATGCGCTGCTCTGCTCTGCACACCTTGTACACGCACGTCTACGCTCCGTACACCTCGTACTTGCGCAGTTTTACTCCGTACACCTCGTACTTGGCGGCGTCTCTCCGTACACCTTGTACACGTGCGGCTCCACTCCGCTCCGCACACATCGTAGACGTGCGGTTCCGCTCCGTACACCTCGTACACGCGCTGCTCTGCTCACCTTGTAAATGCGCGACTCTGCTCCGCACACCTCATACACGCACGGTTTCGCTCCATCTCGTACACGCGTGGCTCCGCTCCTTACACGTCGTACATGCGCTGCTCTGCTCTGTACACCTCGTACACGTATGGCTCTGCTCTGCACACCTCGTACATGCGCGGCTCCGCTCTGCACACCTCATACACGTGCGGCTCCGCTCCATACACCTCGTACACGCGTGGCTCCGCTCCTTACACGTCGTACACTCGCTGCTCTGCTCTGTACACCGCGTACACGTGCGGCTCTGCTCTGCACACCTCGTACATGCGCGGCTCCGCTCTGCACACCTCATACACGGGCGGCTCCGCTCCATACACCTCGTACACGCGTGGGTCCGCTCCTTACACGTCGTACACTCGCTGCTCTGCTCTGTACACCTCGTACACGTGCAGCTCTGCTCTGTACACCTCGTACACGCGTGGCTCCGCTCCGCACACTCGTACATGGGCGGCTCCGCTTCGCACACTCGTACACGCGCGGCTCTGCTCCGTACACCTCGTACACGCGCGGCTCTGCACCGTACACCTCATACACGCGTGACTGCTCCGAACACCTCGTACACTCGCGGCTCCGCTCCACACACTCATACACGCGCAGCTCTGCACCTTACATCTCGTACACACGCGGCTCCGCTCCGCACACTCGTACACGCGCGGCTCCGCACACTCGTACACGCGCGGCTCCGCTCCGCACACTCGTATACGCGCGGCTCTGCTCCGTACACCTCGTACACGCGCGTCTCTGCTCCGTACACCTCGTACACTCGCGGCTCCGCTCCGCACACTCGTACACGCGTGGCTCCGCTCCGCACACTCGTACATGCGCGGCTCTGCTCCGTACACCTCGTACATGCGCAGCTCTGCTCCGTACCCCTCATACACGTGCGACTCTGCTCTGTACACCTCGTACACTCGCGGCTCCGCTCCGCACACTCGTACATGCGCGGCTCTGCTCCTTACATCTCATACACACGTGGCTCCGCTCCGCACACTCGTACACTGGAGACTCTGCTCCATACACCTCCTACACGCGTGGCTCCGCTTTGTACACCTCGAACACGCGCGGCTCCGCTCCGTAAACCTCGTACAAGCGTGGCTCCGCTCCGTACACCTCGTACACGCACGGTTCCGCTCCGTACACCTCGTACACGCGCGGCTCCGCTCCGTACAGCTCGTACACGTATGGCTCTGCTCCTTACACCTTGCACACGCGCGGCTCCGCTCCGTACACCTTGTACACGTGCGAATCCGCTCCGCGCACCTCATACACGCGTGTCTTCAGCTCCACACACCTCGTGCATGCGCTGCTTTGCTCTGCACATTTCGTACACACGCGGCTGCTCTGCGCACACTCGGACACGCGCGGATCCGCTCCGCACACTCGTACACGCAGTGCTCTGCTCTGTGCACCTCGAACACGCACGGCTCCGCTCCACACACCTCGTACACGCGCGGCTCTGCTCCGCACACCTTGTACACGCGCGGCTCCGCACGCCTTGTACACGTGCGGCTCTGCTCCGTACACCTCATACACGCTCGGCTCCGCTCCGTACACCTCGTACACGCGCGGCTCAGCTCCACACACCTCATACACGCGTGTCTCCGCTCCACACACATCGTACACGCTTGACTCCGCTCCACACACCTCGTACACGTGCAGCTCTGCTCCACACACCTCGTACATGCGTGTCTCTGCTCCACACACCTCGTACACGTGCGGCTCCACTCTGCACACCTCGTACACGCACGGTTCCGCTCCGTACAGCTTGTACACGCGCGGCTCCTCTCCGTACAGCTCGTACACGCGCGGCTCCGCTCCATACACCTTGTACACGCGCGGCTCCGCTCCGTACACCTTGTACACGTGCGGATCCGCTCCGCTCCGCGCACCTCATACATGCGCGGCTGTGCTCCACACACCTCGTACACGCGCGGCTCAGCTCCACACACCTCGTACACGCGCTGTTCTGCTCTGCACATTTCGTACACGTGCGGCTCCGCTGCGCACACTCGTACACGCGCGGATCCATTCCGCACACTCGTACACGCAGTGCTCTGCTCTGTACACCTCGAACACGCACGGCTCCGCTCCACACACCTCGTACACGCGCGGCTCCACTCCGCACACCTTGTACACGCACGGCTCCGCTCCACACACCTCGTACACGCGTGTCTCCGCTCCACACACCACGTACACTCGCGGCTCCGCTCCACACACCTCATACACGTGCGGCTCTGCTTTGCACACCTTGTACACGTGCGGCACCGCACACTCGTACACGCGCAGCTCTGCTCCGCACACCTCGTACACGCACGGTTCCGCTCCATACACTTTGTACACGCGCAGCTCCGCTCTGCACACGTCGTATACGCACGGCTCCGCTCCGTACAGTTCGTACACGCGCGGCTCCGCTCCTTACAGCTCCTACACGCGCGGCTCCACTTCGTACACCTTGTACACGCATGGATCCGCTCCGCACACCTCATACACGCGTGTCTCCGCTCCATACACCTCGTACATGCGCGGCTCCGCTCCGTACACCTCGTACACGAGCGGCTAAGCTCCACACACTTGTACACGTGCGGCTCTGCTCCGCACACCTCGTACACGCGTGGCTCCGCTCAGCACACCTCGTACACGCGCGGCTCCGCTCTGCACACCTCGTACATGCACGGCTCCGCTCTGTACAGCTTGTACACGTGCGGCTCTGGTCCGTACAGCTCGTACACGCGCGGCTCCGCTCCGTACAGCTCGTACACGCGCAGCTCCGCTCCGTACACTTTGTAGACGCGCGGATCCGCTCCACTCTGCACACCTCGTACACGCGCGGCTCCGCTCCGTACACCTCGTACACGATTGGCTCTGCTCCACAGACCTCGTACACGCGTGTCTCCGCTCCACACACCTCGTACAAGCGTGTCTCCACTCCACACACCTCGTACACGCGCGGCTCCACTCCGCACACCTCGTACACGCGCAGCTCCACTCCGCACACTCGTACACGCGCGGCTCCGCTCTGCACACCTCATACACGCTGGCCTCCACACACTCGTACATGTGCGGCTCCGCACACCTCGTACACGCACAGCTCCGCTCCATACACTTCATACACGCGCGCCTCCGCTATGCACACCTCGTACACGCACGGCTCTGCTCCGTACAGCTCATACACTCGCTGCTCCGCTCCATACTCCTTGTACACGCGTGGATCCACTCCACACACCTCATACACGCGTGTCTCCGCTCCAAACATCTCGTACACACGAGGTTCCGCTCCAGCTCCGCACACTCGTACACGCGCTGCTCTGCTCTGTACACTTCGTACACGCGCGGCTCCGCTCTGCACATCTCGTACACGCGCGGCTCCGCTCTGCACATCTCGTACACGGGCGGCTCCGCTCCGCATACTCGTACACGCGCGTCTCTGCTCCGCACACATCGTACACACACGACGCTGCTCCGTACGTCTTGTACACGCGCGGCTCAGCTTCGTACAAATCGTACATGCGCGGCACCACTCTGTACACCTAGTACACACGCGGCTCCGCTCCGTACACCTCCTACACGCGTGGCTCCGCTCCGTACACCTCGTACACGTCCGACTCTGCTCCGCACACTCGGACACGCGCTGCTCTGCTCTGTATACCTCGTACACGCGTGGCTCCGCTCCGCACACCTCGTACACGCGCGGCTCCGCTCAGCAGACTCGTAATTGCGCAGCTCTGCTCCATACACCTCGTACACGCGTGGCTCCGCTCCGCACACATCATACAAGCACGACTCCGCTCCGTACACCTTGTACACACTCGGCTCCACTCTGTACACTCGTACACGCGCAACTCAGCTCCGTACACGCTCGGCTCCGCTCCGTGCAGGTCGTACACGCGCGGCTCCGCTCTGTACACCTCGTACACGCGTGGCTCCTCTCCGTACACCTCGTAAACGCGTGGCTTGGCTCCGTACATCTCGTACACGTGCGGCTCCGCTCCAGCTCTGCACACTCGTACACGCGCTGCTCTGTACACCTCGCACACGCGCGGCTATGCTCTGCACAAATCATACAAGCGCGACTCAGCTCCGTACACCTCGTACACACTCGGCTCCACTCTGTACACCTCGTACACACGCAGCTCCGTTTCGCACACTCGTACACGCGCGACTCTGCTCCATACACTTCGTACACGCGCGACTCTGCTCCGCACACTCGTACAAGCGCAACTCAGCTCCGTACACCTCGTACACACTCGGCTCCACTGTGTACACCTCTTACACACGCAGCTCCGCTTCAAACACTCGTACATGCGCGACTCCGCTCCGTACAACTCGTACACGCTCGGCTCCGCTCCGTGCAGCTCGTACACGCGCGGATCTGCTCTGTACACCTCGTACATGCATGTCTCTGCTCCACACACCTCGTACACGTGCGGCTCCGCTCTGCACACCTCGTACACGCACGGTTCCGCTCCGTACAGCTCGTACACGCGCGGCTCTGCTCCGTACACCTTGTACACGTGCGGATCCGCTCCGCTCCGCGCACCTCATACATGCGCGGCTGTGCTCCACACAACTCGTACACGCGCGGCTCAGCTCCACACACCTCGTACACTCGTGTCTCCGCTCCACACACCTCGTACAAGCGCTGCTCTGCTCTGCACATTTCGTACACGTGCGGCTCCGCTGCGCACACTCGTACACGCAGTGCTCTGCTCTGTACACCTCGAACACGCACGGCTCCGCTCCACACACCTCGTACACGCGCGGCTCCGCTCCGCACACCTTGTACATGCACGGCTCCGCTCCACACACCTCATACACGTGCGGCTCTGCTTTGCACACCTTGTACACTTGCGGCATCGCACACTCGTACACGCGCAGCTCTGCTCCGCACACCTCGTACACGCACGGTTCCGCTCCATACACTTTGTACACGCGCAGCTCCGCTCTGCACACGTCGTATACGCACGGCTCCGCTCCGTACAGTTCGTACACGCGCGGCTCCGCTCCTTACAGCTCCTACACGCGCGGCTCCACTCCGTACACCTTGTACACGCATGGATCCGCTCCGCACACCTCATACACGCGTGTCTCCGCTCCATACACCTCGTACATGCGCGGCTCCGCTCCGTACACCTCGTACACGAGCGGCTAAGCTCCACACACTCGTACACGTGCGGCTCTGCTCCGCACACCTCGTACACGCGTGGCTCCGCTCAGCACACCTCGTACACGCGCGGCTCCGCTCTGCACACCTCGTACATGCACGGCTCCGCTCTGTACAGCTTGTACACGTGCGGCTCTGGTCCGTACAGCTCGTACACGCGCGGCTCCGCTCCGTACAGCTCGTACACGCGCAGCTCCGCTCCGTACACTTTGTAGACGCGCGGATCCGCTCCACTCTGCACACCTCGTACACGCGCGGCTCCGCTCCGTACACCTCGTACACGATTGTCTCCTCTGCGTACACCTCATACACGATTGGCTCTGCTCCACAGACCTCATACACGCGTGTCTCCGCTCCACACACCTCGTACAAGCGTGTCTCCACTCCACACACCTCGTACACGCGCGGCTCCACTCCGCACACCTCGTACACGCGCAGCTCCACTCCGCACACTCGTACACGCGCGGCTCCGCTCTGCACACCTCATACACGCTGGCCTCCACACACTCGTACATGTGCGGCTCCGCACACCTCGTACACGCACAGCTCCGCTCCATACACTTCATACACGCGCGCCTCCGCTATGCACACCTCGTACACGCACGGCTCTGCTCCGTACAGCTCATACACTCGCTGCTCCGCTCCATACTCCTTGTACACGCGTGGATCCACTCCACACACCTCATACACGCGTGTCTCCGCTCCAAACATCTCGTACACACGAGGTTCCGCTCCAGCTCCGCACACTCGTACACGCGCTGCTCTGCTCTGTACACTTCGTACACGCGCGGCTCCGCTCTGCACATCTCGTACACGCGCGGCTCCGCTCTGCACATCTCGTACACGGGCGGCTCCGCTCCGCATACTCGTACACGCGCGTCTCTGCTCCGCACACATCGTACACACACGACGCTGCTCCGTACGTCTTGTACACGCGCGGCTCAGCTTCGTACAAATCGTACATGCGCGGCACCACTCTGTACACCTAGTACACACGCGGCTCCGCTCCGTACACCTCCTACACGCGTGGCTCCGCTCCGTACACCTCGTACACGTCCGACTCTGCTCTGCACACTCGGACACGCGCTGCTCTGCTCTGTATACCTCGTACACGCGTGGCTCCGCTCCGCACACCTCGTACACGCGCGGCTCCGCTCAGCAGACTCGTAATTGCGCAGCTCTGCTCCATACACCTCGTACACGCGTGGCTCCGCTCCGCACACATCATACAAGCACGACTCCGCTCCGTACACCTTGTACACACTCGGCTCCACTCTGTACACTCGTACACGCGCAACTCAGCTCCGTACACGCTCGGCTCCGCTCCGTGCAGGTCGTACACGCGCGGCTCCGCTCTGTACACCTCGTACACGCGTGGCTCCTCTCCGTACACCTCGTAAACGCGTGGCTTGGCTCCGTACATCTCGTACACGTGCGGCTCCGCTCCAGCTCTGCACACTCGTACACGCGCTGCTCTGCACAAATCATACAAGCGCGACTCAGCTCCGTACACCTCGTACACACTCGGCTCCACTCTGTGCACCTCGTACACACGCAGCTCCGTTTCGCACACTCGTACACGCGCGACTCTGCTCCATACACTTCGTACACGCGCGACTCTGCTCCGCACACTCGTACAAGCGCAACTCAGCTCCGTACACCTCGTACACACTCGGCTCCACTGTGTACACCTCTTACACACGCAGCTCCGCTTCAAACACTCGTACATGCGCGACTCCGCTCCGTACAACTCGTACACGCTCGGCTCCGCTCCGTGCAGCTCGTACACGCGCGGATCTGCTCTGTACACCTCGTACATGCATGTCTCTGCTCCACACACCTCGTACACGTGCGGCTCCGCTCTGCACACCTCGTACACGCACGGTTCCGCTCCGTACAGCTCGTACACGCGCGGCTCTGCTCCGTACACCTTGTACACGTGCGGATCCGCTCCGCTCCGCGCACCTCATACATGCGCGGCTGTGCTCCACACAACTCGTACACGCGCGGCTCAGCTCCACACACCTCGTACACTCGTGTCTCCGCTCCACACACCTCGTACAAGCGCTGCTCTGCTCTGCACATTTCGTACACGTGCGGCTCCGCTGCGCACACTCGTACACGCAGTGCTCTGCTCTGTACACCTCGAACACGCACGGCTCCGCTCCACACACCTCGTACACGCGCGGCTCCGCTCCGCACACCTTGTACATGCACGGCTCCGCTCCACACACCTCATACACGTGCGGCTCTGCTTTGCACACCTTGTACACTTGCGGCATCGCACACTCGTACACGCGCAGCTCTGCTCCGCACACCTCGTACACGCACGGTTCCGCTCCATACACTTTGTACACGCGCAGCTCCGCTCTGCACACGTCGTATACGCACGGCTCCGCTCCGTACAGTTCGTACACGCGCGGCTCCGCTCCTTACAGCTCCTACACGCGCGGCTCCACTCCGTACACCTTGTACACGCATGGATCCGCTCCGCACACCTCATACACGCGTGTCTCCGCTCCATACACCTCGTACATGCGCGGCTCCGCTCCGTACACCTCGTACACGAGCGGCTAAGCTCCACACACTCGTACACGTGCGGCTCTGCTCCGCACACCTCGTACACGCGTGGCTCTGCTCAGCACACCTCGTACACGCGCGGCTCCGCTCTGCACACCTCGTACATGCACGGCTACGCTCTGTACAGCTTGTACACGTGCGGCTCTGGTCCGTACAGCTCGTACACGCGCGGCTCCGCTCCGTACAGCTCGTACACGCGCAGCTCCGCTCCGTACACTTTGTAGACGCGCGGATCCGCTCCACTCTGCACACCTCGTACACGCGCGGCTCCGCTCCGTACACCTCGTACACGATTGGCTCTGCTCCACAGACCTCGTACACGCGTGTCTCCGCTCCACACACCTCGTACAAGCGTGTCTCCGCTCCACACACCTCGTACACGTGCGGCTCCACTCCGCACACCTCGTAGACGCGCAGCTCCACTCCGCACACTCGTACACGCGCGGCTCCGCTCTGCACACCTCATACACGCTGGCCTCCACACACTCGTACATGTGCGGCTCCGCACACCTTGTACACGCACAGCTCCGCTCCATACACCTCATACACGCGCGCCTCCGCTCTGCACACCTCGTACACGCACGGCTCTGCTCCGTACAGCTCATACACTCGCTGCTCCGCTCCATACTCCTTATACACGCGTGGATCCACTCCGCACACCTCATACACGCGTGTCTCCGCTCCATACATCTCGTACACGCGAGGTTCCGCTCCAGCTCCGCACACTCGTACACGCGCTGCTCTGCTCTGTACACTTCGTACACGCGCGGCTCCGCTCTGCACATCTCGTACACGCGCGGCTCCGCTCTGCACATCTCGTACATGGGCGGCTCCGCTCCGCATACTCGTACACGCGCGTCTCTGCTCCGCACACATCGTACACACACGACGCTGCTCCGTACGTCTTGTACACACGCGGCTCAGCTTCGTACAAATCGTACATGCGCGGCACCACTCTGTACACCTAGTACACACGCGGCTCCGCTCCGTACACCTCCTACACACGTGGCTCCGCTCCGTACACCTCGTACACGTCCAACTCTGCTCTGCACACTCGGACACGCGCTGCTCTGCTCTGTATACCTCGTACACTCGTGGCTCCGCTCCGCACACCTCGTACACGCGCGGCTCCGCTCCGCAGACTCGTAATTGCGCAGCTCTGCTCCATACACCTCGTACATGCGCGTCTCTGCTCCGCACACATCGTACACACACGACGCTGCTCCGTACGTCTTGTACACGTGCGGCTCAGCTTCGTACAAATCGTACATGCGCGGCACCACTCTGTACACCTAGTACACACGCGGCTCCGCTCCATACACCTCCTACACGCGTGGCTCCGCTCCGTACACCTCGTACACGTCCGACTCTGCTCCGCACACTCGGACACGCGCTGCTCTGCTCTGTACACCTCGTACACGCGTGGCTCCACTCCGCACACCTCGTACAATCGCGGCTCCGCTCCGCAGACTCGTAATTGCGCAGCTCTGCTCCATACACCTCGAACACGCGTGGCTCCGCTCCGCACACATCATACAAGCACGACTCCGCTCCGTACACCTTGTACACACTCGGCTCCACTCTGTACACTCGTACACGCGCAACTCAGCTCCGTACACGCTCGGCTCCGCTCCGTGCAGGTCATACACGTGCGGCTCCGCTCTGTACACCTCGTACACGCGTGGCTCCTCTCCGTACACCTCGTAAACGCGTGGCTTCGCTCCGTACATCTCGTACACGTGCGGCTCCGCTCCAGCTCTGCACACTCGTACACGCGCTGCTCTGTACACCTCGCACACGCGCGGCTATGCTCTGCACACATCATACAAGCGCGACTCAGCTCCGTACACCTCGTACACACTCGGCTCCACTCTGTACACCTCGTACACACGCAGCTCCGTTTCGCACACTCGTACACGCGCGACTCTGCTCCATACACTTCGTACACGCGCGACTCTGCTCCATACACTTCGTACACGCGCGACTCTGCTCCGCACACTCGTACAAGCGCGACTCAGCTCCGTACACCTCGTACACACTCGGCTGCACTGTGTACACCTCTTACAGACGCAGCTCCGCTTCAAACACTCGTACATGTGCGACTCCGCTCCGTACAACTCGTACACGCTCGGCTCCGCTCCGTGCAGCTCGTACACGCGCGGATCTGCTCTGTACACCTCGTACATGCGCGGCTCCGCTCTGCACACGCGCGACTATGCTCCTTACACGTAGTACACGTGCGGCTCCGCTACGTACACCTCATACACTCGTGGCTCCGCTCCGTACACCTCGCACACGCACGGCTCCGCTCCGCACACCTCGTCCACGCGCGGCTCCGCTCCGCACACCTCGTACACGTGTGTTTCTGCTCCACAACCTCATACACGCTGAGCTCCGCTCTGCACACCTCGTACACGCACGGCTCCTCTCCCTACAGCTCGTACACGCACGGCTCCACTCCTTAAATGTCGTACACGTGCGGCTCCGCACACCTCGTACACACGCAGCTCCGCTCTGTAAACCTCGTAAATGCGTGGCTCTGCTCCGTACACCTCGTAAACTCGCGGCTCCGCTCCGTACACCTCATACACGTGCGGCTCCGCTCCGCACACTCGTACACGCGCAGCTCTGATCCGTACACCTCGTACACGCACTGCTCTGATCCGTACACCTCATACACGCGGGGCTCCGCTCCGTACAGCTCGTACACGTGCTGCTCCGCTCCGTACAGCTTGCACATGCGCGGCTCCGCTCCGTACACCTCATACACGTGGGGCTCCGCTCCGTACAGCTCGTACACGTGCGGCTCCGCTCCGTACAGCTTGCACATGCGCGGCTCCGCTCCGTACACCTTGTACACGTGCAGATCCGCTCCGCAAACTCGTACACACGCTGCTCTGTTCTGTACACCTCGTACACGCGCGGCTCCGCTCTGCACACTCGTACACGTGCGGCTCTGCTCCGTACACCTCGTACATGCACAGCTATGCTCCGTACATCTAGTACACGTGCGGCTCCGCGCCGTACACCTAGTACAAGCGCGGATCTGCTCCGCACACTCGTACACTCACTGCTCTGCTCTGTACACCTCGTACACATGCGGCTCCGCTCCGCACACCTTGTACATGCGCGGCTCTGCTCCGTACACCTAGTACACATGTGGCTCCGCTCCGTACACCTCGTACACGCATTGCTTCGCTCCGTACATCTCGTACACGCGCGGCTCCTCTCCAGCTCTGCACACTCGTACACATGCTGCTCTGCTCTGTACACCTCGTACATGGGTGGCTCTGCTCCGCACACATCGTACACACGCGACGCTGCTCTGTACGCCTTGTACATGTGCGGCTCAACTCCGTACAACTCGTAGAAGCGCGGTTCCGCTCTATACACCTCGTACACGCGCGGCTCTGCTCCGTACACCTCATAGACGCGCAATACCCCTCCGTACACCGCGTACACGCGTGGCTCTGCTCTGTACACCTCGTACACGCGTGGCTCCGCTCCGCACACCTCGTACAAGCGCAGCTCTGCTCCGCACACCTCGTACATGCAAGGTTCCGCTCCGTACAGCTCGTACACGCGTGGCTCCGCTCCGTACACTTTGTACACGCGCAGCTCCGTTCTGCACATCGTACATGCACGGCTCCGCTCCGTACAGCTCGTACACGCGCGGCTCCGCTCCGTACAGCTCAACACGCGTGGCTCGCTCCGTACAGCTCGTACATGCGCGGCTCCGCTCCGTACACCTTGTACACGTGCGGATCTGCTCCACACACCTCATACACGCTTGTCTCCACTCTGCACACCTCGTACACGCACGGCTGTGCTCCACAACTCGTACACGCGCGGCTCCGCTCCACAACTCGTACACGCGCGGCTCCGCTCCGCACACCTCGTACACGTGCGGCTCAGCTCCACACACCTCGTACATGCGTGTCTCCGCTCCACACACCTCGTACATGCGCGGCTCCGCTCTGCACATTTCGTACACGCGCAGCTCCGCTGCGCACACTCGTACATGCGCGGATCCGCTCCACACACTCGTACACGCGCTGCTCTGCTGTGTACACCTCATACACACACGGCTCCGCTCCACACACCTCGTACATTCGCGGCTCCGCTCCGCACACCTTGTACATGCGCGGCTCCGCTCCGCACACCTTGTACACGCGCAACTCCGCTTTGCACACCTCGTACACGCGTGACTCCGCACACTCGTACATGCGCAGCTCTGCTCCGCACATCTCGTACACGCACGGTTCCGCTCCATACACTTTGTACACGCGCAGCTCCGTTCTGCACATCATACATGCACGGCTCCGCTCCGTACAGCTCGTACACGCGCGGCTCCGCTCCGTACAGCTCAACACGCGCGGCTCCGCTCCGCAAACCTCGTACACGCGTGTTTCCGCTCCGCACACCTCGTACACGCATGTCTGCGCTCTGCACACCTTGTACATGCACGGCTCCGCTCTGTACAGCTCGTACACATGCGGCTCCGCTCCGTACAGCTCGTCCACGCGCGGCTCCGCTCCGTACAGCTCGCACACGCGCGGCTCCGCTCCGTACACTTTGTACACTCGCGGATCCGCTCCGCACACCTCGTACACGCGCGGCTCCGCTCCATACACTTTGTACACGCGTAGCTCTGCTCTGCACACCTCGTACATGCACGGCTCGGCTCCGTACAGCTCATACACGCGCGGTTCCGCTCCATACACTTTGTACACGCGCGGATCCGCTCCGCACACCTCGTACACGCGCGGCTCCGCTCCATACACTTTGTACACGCGCAGCTCTGCTCTGCACACCTCGTACATGCACGGCTCCGCTCCGTACAGCTTATACACGCGCGGTTCCGCTCCATACACTTTGTACACGCGCGGATCCGCTCCGCACACCTCGTACACGATTGGCTCCGCTCCGCACACTAGTACATGTGCGGCTCTGCTCTGCACACCTCGTACACGCGCGACTCCGCTCCACACACTTCGTACACGCGCGGCTGTACTCCACACACCTCGTACACGCGTGTCTCCTCTCCCCACCTTGTACTTGCGCGGCTCTGCTCCACATACCCCGTACACGCACGGCTCCGCTCTGCACACCTCGTACACGCTAAGCTCCGCTCCGTACACCCTGTACACGCATGGATCCGCTCCGCACACTCGTACATGCGCTGCTCTGCTCCGTACACCTCGTACACGTGCGGCCCGCTCCGTACAGCTCGTACACGCGCGGCTTTTCTCTGTACACTTTGTACACGCGCGGATCCGCTCCGCACACCTCGTACACATGCGGCTCCGCTCCATACAACTCATACACGATTGGCTCTGCTCCGTACACTTTGTACACGCATGGTTCCGCTCCATACACTTTGTACACGTGCAGCTCCGCTCTGCACACCTCGTACATGCACGGCTCCGCTCTGTACAGCTCATACACGCGCGGCTCCGCTCCGTACACTTTGTACACGTGTGGATCCGCTCCACTTCGCACACTTTGTACACCATTGGCTCCCCTCCGCACACTCGTACATGTGCGGCTCTGCTCCGCACACCTCGTACACGCGCGGCTCCGCTCCGCACACCTCTTACACGCGCGGCTCTGCTCCACACACCTCGTACACGCGCGGCTCTGCTCCACACACCTTGTACACGCGTGTCTCCGCTCCATACACCTCGTACACGCGCGGCTCCGCTCCGCACACCTCGTACACGCGCAGCTCCACTCTGCACACCTTGTACACGCGTGTCTCCGCTCCACACACCTAGTACACGCGGCTCCGCTCTGCACACCTCATACATGCTCGGCTCCGCACACTCTTACACGCGCGGCTCTGCTCCGCACACTTGTACACGCGCTGCTCTGCTCCGTACACCTCGTACACGTTCGGCCCGCTCCGTACAGCTCGTACACCCCCGGCTTTTCTCTGTACACTTTGTACACGCGCGGCTCTGCTCCGCACAACTCGTACACGCACAGTTCCGCTCTATACACCTCATACACGCGCGCCTCCGCTCTGCACACCTCGTACACGCACAGCTCCGCTCAGTATACCTTGTACAAGCGCGGATCCGCACACTCGTAAATGCGCAGCTCTGCTCCATACACCTCGTACACGCGCGGCTCCGTTTCGCACACATCATACACGCTCGGCTCCGCTCCGTACAAATCGTACATGCGCGTCTCCATTCTGTAAAACTCGTACACGCGCGGCCCCTCTCCGCACACCTCGTGCACGCGCGGCTCTGCTCCGTACACGTCGTACACACGCGGCTCCGCGCCGTACACCTCGTACTTGCGCAGTTTCGCTCCGTACACCTCGTACTTGCGCGGCCTCGCTCCGTACACATTGTACACGTGCGGCTCCACTCCGCTCCGCACACCTCGGACACGTGCGGCTCCGCTCCGTACACCTCGTAAACGCACGACTCTGCTCCGCACACCTCGTACACGCGCGTCTCCGCTCCTTACACGTCGTACATGCGCTGCTCTGCACACCTCGTACACGCGCGCCTCCGTTCCGCACACCTCGTACACGTGTGGCTCTGCTCCGCACACCTCGTATATGCGTGGTTCCGCACACCTCGTACACGCTCGACTCCGCTCCGCATACCTCATACATGCGCGGCTCTGCTCTGTACACCTCGTACACCCGCGGCTCCGCTCCGCACACCTAGTACACGAGCGGCTCCGCTCCATACACCTCATACACGCGGGGCTCTGCTCCGCACACCTAGTACACGCGCGGCTCCGCTCCGTACACCTCGTAGACGCGCAGCTCCACTCCGCACACTCGTACACGCGCGGCTCCGCTCTGCACACCTCATACACGCTGGCCTCCACACACTCGTACATGTGCGGCTCCGCACACCTCGTACACGCACAGCTCCGCTCCATACACCTCATACACGCGCGCCTCCGCTCTGCACACCTCGTACACGCACGGCTCTGCTTCGTACAGCTCATACACTCGCTGCTCCGCTCCATACTCCTTGTACACTCGTGGATCCACTCCGCACACCTCATACACGCGTGTCTCCGCTCCATACATCTCGTACACGCGAGGTTCCGCTCCAGCTCCACACACTCGTACACGCGCTGCTCTGCTCTGTACACTTCGTACACGCGCGGCTCCGCTCTGCACATCTCGTACACGCGCGGCTCCGCTCTGCACCTCTCGTACATGGGCGGCTCCGCTCCGCATACTCGTACACGCGCGTCTCTGCTCCGCACACATCGTACACACACGACGCTGCTCCGTACGTCTTGTACACACGCGGCTCAGCTTCGTACAAATCGTACATGCGCGGCACCACTCTGTACACCTAGTACACACGCGGCTCCGCTCCGTACACCTCCTACACGCGTGGCTCCGCTCCGTACACCTCGTACATGTCCGACTCTGCTCCGCACACTCGGACACGCGCTGCTCTGCTCTGTACACCTCGTACACGCGTGGCTCCACTCCGCACACCTCGTACACGCGCGGCTCCGCTCCGCAGACTCGTAATTGCGCAGCTCTGCTCCATACACCTCGTACACGCGTGGCTCCGCTCCGCACACATCATACAAGCACGACTCCGCTCCGTACACCTTGTACACACTCGGCTCCACTCTGTACACTCGTACACGCGCAACTCAGCTCCGTACACGCTCGGCTCCGCTCCGTGCAGGTCATACACGCGCGGCTCCGCTCTGTACACCTCGTACACGCGTGGCTCCTCTCCGTACACCTCGTAAACGCGTGGCTTCGCTCCGTACATCTCGTACACGTGCGGCTCCGCTCCAGCTCTGCACACTCGTACACGCGCTGCTCTGTACACCTCGCACACGCGCGGCTATGCTCTGCACACATCATACAAGCGCGACTCAGCTCCGTACACCTCGTACACACTCGGCTCCACTCTGTACACCTCGTACACACGCAGCTCCGTTTCGCACACTCGTACACGCGCGACTCTGCTCCATACACTTCGTACACGCGCGACTCTGCTTCGCACACTCGTACAAGCGCGACTCAGCTCCGTACACCTCGTACACACTCGGCTCCACTGTGTACACCTCTTACACACGCAGCTTCGCTTCAAACACTCGTACATGTGCGACTCCGCTCCGTACAACTCGTACACGCTCGGCTCCGCTCCGTGCAGCTCGTACACGCGCGGATCTGCTCTGTACACCTCGTACATGCGCGGCTCCGCTCTGCACACTTCGTACACGCGCGACTATGCTCCTTACACGTAGTACACGTGCGGCTCCGCTACGTACACCTCATACACTCGTGGCTCCGCTCCGTACACCTCGCACACGCACGGCTCCGCTCCGCACACCTCGTCCACGCGCGGCTCCGCTCCGCACACCTCGTACACGTGTGTTTCTGCTCCACAACCTCATACACGCTGCTCCACAACCTCATACACCTCGTCCACGCGCGGCTCCGCTCCGCACACCTCGTCCACGCGCGGCTCCGCTCCGCACACCTCGTACACGTGTGTTTCTGCTCCACAACCTCATACACGCTGAGCTCCGCTCTGCACACCTCGTACACGCACGGCTCCTCTCCCTACAGCTCGTACACGCATGGCTCCACTCCTTAAATGTCGTACACGTGCGGCTCCGCACACCTCGTACACACGCAGCTCCGCTCTGTAAACCTCGTAAATGCGTGGCTCCGCTCTGTACACCTCGTAAACTCGCGGCTCCGCTCCGTACACCTGATACACGTGCGGCTCCGCTCCGCACACTCGTACACGCGCAGCTCTGATCCGTACACCTCGTACACGCACTGCTCCGCTCCGCACACTCGTACACGCGCAGCTCTGATCCGTACACCTCGTACACGCACTGCTCTGATCCGTACACCTCATACACGCGGGGCTCCGCTCCGTACAGCTCGTACACGTGCGGCTCCGCTCCGTACAGCTTGCACATGCGCGGCTCCGCTCCGTACACCTCATACACGCGGGGCTCCGCTCCGTACAGCTCGTACACGTGCGGCTCCGCTCCGTACAGCTTGCACATGCGCGGCTCCGCTCCGTACACCTTGTACACGTGCAGATCCGCTCCGCAAACTCGTACACACGCTGCTCTGTTCTGTACACCTCGTACACGCGCGGCTCCGCTCTGCACACTCGTACACGTGCGGCTCTGCTCCGTACACCTCGTACATGCACAGCTATGCTCCGTACATCTAGTACACGTGCGGCTCCGCGCCGTACACCTAGTACAAGCGCGGATCTGCTCCGCACACTCGTACACTCACTGCTCTGCTCTGTACACCTCGTACACATGCGGCTCCGCTCCGCACACCTTGTACATGCGCGGCTCTGCTCCGTACACCTAGTACACATGTGGCTCCGCTCCGTACACCTCGTACACGCATTGCTTCGCTCCGTACATCTCGTACACGCGCGGCTCCTCTCCAGCTCTGCACACTCGTACACATGCTGCTCTGCTCTGTACACCTCGTACATGGGTGGCTCTGCTCCGCACACATCGTACACACGCGACGCTGCTCTGTACGCCTTGTACATGTGCGGCTCAACTCCGTACAACTCGTAGAAGCGCGGTTCCGCTCTATACACCTCGTACACGCGCGGCTCTGCTCCGTACACCTCATAGACGCGCAATACCCCTCCGTACACCGCGTACACGCGTGGCTCTGCTCTGTACACCTCGTACACACGTGGCTCCGCTCCGCACACCTCGTACAAGCGCAGCTCTGCTCCGCACACCTCGTACATGCAAGGTTCCGCTCCGTACAGCTCGTACACGCGTGGCTCCGCTCCGTACACTTTGTACACGCGCAGCTCCGTTCTGCACATCGTACATGCACGGCTCCGCTCCGTACAGCTCGTACACGCGCGGCTCCGCTCCGTACAGCTCAACACGCGTGGCTCGCTCCGTACAGCTCGTACATGCGCGGCTCCGCTCCGTACACCTTGTACACGTGCGGATCTGCTCCACACACCTCATACACGCTTGTCTCCACTCTGCACACCTCGTACACACACGGCTGTGCTCCACAACTCGTACACGCGCGGCTCCGCTCCACAACTCGTACACGCGCGGCTCCGCTCCGCACACCTCGTACACGTGCGGCTCAGCTCCACACACCTCGTACATGCGTGTCTCCGCTCCACACACCTCGTACATGCGCGGCTCCGCTCTGCACATTTCGTACACGCGCAGCTCCGCTGCGCACACTCGTACATGCGCGGATCCGCTCCACACACTCGTACACGCGCTGCTCTGCTGTGTACACCTCATACACACACGGCTCCGCTCCACACACCTCGTACATTCGCGGCTCCGCTCCGCACACCTTGTACATGCGCGGCTCCGCTCCGCACACCTTGTACACGCGCAACTCCGCTTTGCACACCTCGTACACGCGTGACTCCGCACACTCGTACATGCGCAGCTCTGCTCCGCACATCTCGTACACGCACGGTTCCGCTCCATACACTTTGTACACGCGCAGCTCCGTTCTGCACATCATACATGCACGGCTCCGCTCCGTACAGCTCGTACACGCGCGGCTCCGCTCCGTACAGCTCAACACGCGCGGCTCCGCTCCGTACAGCTCCTACACGCGCGGCTCCACTCCGTACACCTTGTACACGAGCGGCTAAGCTCCGCACACTCGTACACTTGCGGCTCTGCTCCGCAAACCTCGTACACGCGTGTTTCCGCTCCGCACACCTCGTACACGCATGTCTGCGCTCTGCACACCTTGTACATGCACGGCTCCGCTCTGTACAGCTCGTACACATGCGGCTCCGCTCCGTACAGCTCGTCCACGCGCGGCTCCGCTCCGTACAGCTCGCACACGCGCGGCTCCGCTCCGTACACTTTGTACACTCGCGGATCCGCTCCGCACACCTCGTACACGCGCAGCTCCGCTCCATACACTTTGTACACGCGCAGCTCTGCTCTGCACACCTCGTACATGCACGGCTCGGCTCCGTACAGCTCATACACGCGCGGTTCCGCTCCATACACTTTGTACACGCGCGGATCCGCTCCGCACACCTCGTACACGCGCGGCTCCGCTCCATACACTTTGTACACGCGCAGCTCTGCTCTGCACACCTCGTACATGCACGGCTCCGCTCCGTACAGCTTATACACGCGCGGTTCCGCTCCATACACTTTGTACACGCGCGGATCCGCTCCGCACACCTCGTACACGATTGGCTCCGCTCCGCACACTCGTACATGTGCGGCTCTGCTCTGCACACCTCGTACACGCGCGACTCCGCTCCACACACTTCGTACACGCGCGGCTGTACTCCACACACCTCGTACACGCGTGTCTCCTCTCCCCACCTTGTACTTGCGCGGCTCTGCTCCACATACCCCGTACACGCACGGCTCCGCTCTGCACACCTCGTACACGCTAAGCTCCGCTCCGTACACCCTGTACACGCATGGATCCGCTCCGCACACTCGTACATGCGCTGCTCTGCTCCGTACACCTCGTACACGTGCGGCCCGCTCCGTACAGCTCGTACACGCGCGGCTTTTCTCTGTACACTTTGTACACGCGCGGATCCGCTCCGCACACCTCGTACACATGCGGCTCCGCTCCATACAACTCATACACGATTGGCTCTGCTCCGTACACTTTGTACACGCATGGTTCCGCTCCATACACTTTGTACACGTGCAGCTCCGCTCTGCACACCTCGTACATGCACGGCTCCGCTCCGTACAGCTTATACACGCGCGGTTCCGCTCCATACACTTTGTACACGCGCGGATCCGCTCCGCACACCTCGTACACGATTGGCTCCGCTCCGCACACTCGTACATGTGCGGCTCTGCTCCGCACACCTTGTACACGCGCGGCTCCGCTCCGCACACCTCTTACACGCGCGGCTCTGCTCCACACACCTTGTACACGCGCGGCTCTGCTCCACACACCTTGTACACGCGTGTCTCCGCTCCATACACCTCGTACACGCGCGGCTCCGCTCCGCACACCTCGTACACGCGCAGCTCCACTCTGCACACCTTGTACACGCGTGTCTCCGCTCCACACACCTAGTACACGCGCGGCTCCGCTCTGCACACCTCATACATGCTCGGCTCCGCACACTCTTACACGCGCGGCTCTGCTCCGCACACTTGTACACGCGCTGCTCTGCTCCGTACACCTCGTACACGTTCGGCCCGCTCCGTACAGCTCGTACACCCCCGGCTTTTCTCTGTACACTTTGTACACGCGCGGCTCTGCTCCGCACAACTCGTACACGCACAGTTCCGCTCTATACACCTCATACACGCGCGCCTCCGCTCTGCACACCTCGTACACGCACAGCTCCGCTCAGTATACCTTGTACAAGCGCGGATCCGCACACTCGTAAATGCGCAGCTCTGCTCCATACACCTCGTACACGCGCGGCTCCGTTTCGCACACATCATACACGCTCGGCTCCGCTCCGTACAAATCGTACATGCGCGTCTCCATTCTGTAAAACTCGTACACGCGCGGCCCCTCTCCGCACACCTCGTGCACGCGCGGCTCTGCTCCGTACACGTCGTACACACGCGGCTCCGCGCCGTACACCTCGTACTTGCGCAGTTTCGCTCCGTACACCTCGTACTTGCGCGGCCTCGCTCCGTACACATTGTACACGTGCGGCTCCACTCCGCTCCGCACACCTCGGACACGTGCGGCTCCGCTCCGTACACCTCGTAAACGCACGACTCTGCTCCGCACACCTCGTACACGCGCGTCTCCGCTCCTTACACGTCGTACATGCGCTGCTCTGCTCTGCACACCTCGTACACGCGCGCCTCCGTTCCGCACACCTCGTACACGTGTGGCTCTGCTCCGCACACCTCGTATATGCGTGGTTCCGCACACCTCGTACACGCTCGACTCCGCTCCGCATACCTCATACATGCGCGGCTCTGCTCTGTACACCTCGTACACCCGCGGCTCCGCTCCGCACACCTAGTACACGAGCGGCTCCGCTCCATACACCTCATACACGCGGGGCTCTGCTCCGCACACCTAGTACACGCGCGGCTCCGCTCCGTACACCTCGTAGACGCGCAGCTCCACTCCGCACACTCGTACACGCGCGGCTCCGCTCTGCACACCTCATACACGCTGGCCTCCACACACTCGTACATGTGCGGCTCCGCACACCTCGTACACGCACAGCTCCGCTCCATACACCTCATACACGCGCGCCTCCGCTCTGCACACCTCGTACACGCACGGCTCTGCTTCGTACAGCTCATACACTCGCTGCTCCGCTCCATACTCCTTGTACACTCGTGGATCCACTCCGCACACCTCATACACGCGTGTCTCCGCTCCATACATCTCGTACACGCGAGGTTCCGCTCCAGCTCCACACACTCGTACACGCGCTGCTCTGCTCTGCTCTGTACACTTCGTACACGCGCGGCTCCGCTCTGCACATCTCGTACACGCGCGGCTCCGCTCTGCACCTCTCGTACATGGGCGGCTCCGCTCCGCATACTCGTACACGCGCGTCTCTGCTCCGCACACATCGTACACACACGACGCTGCTCCGTACGTCTTGTACACACGCGGCTCAGCTTCGTACAAATCGTACATGCGCGGCACCACTCTGTACACCTAGTACACACGCGGCTCCGCTCCGTACACCTCCTACACGCGTGGCTCCGCTCCGTACACCTCGTACATGTCCGACTCTGCTCCGCACACTCGGACACGCGCTGCTCTGCTCTGTACACCTCGTACACGCGTGGCTCCACTCCGCACACCTCGTACACGCGCGGCTCCGCTCCGCAGACTCGTAATTGCGCAGCTCTGCTCCATACACCTCGTACACGCGTGGCTCCGCTCCGCACACATCATACAAGCACGACTCCGCTCCGTACACCTTGTACACACTCGGCTCCACTCTGTACACTCGTACACGCGCAACTCAGCTCCGTACACGCTCGGCTCCGCTCCGTGCAGGTCATACACGCGCGGCTCCGCTCTGTACACCTCGTACACGCGTGGCTCCTCTCCGTACACCTCGTAAACGCGTGGCTTCGCTCCGTACATCTCGTACACGTGCGGCTCCGCTCCAGCTCTGCACACTCGTACACGCGCTGCTCTGTACACCTCGCACACGCGCGGCTATGCTCTGCACACATCATACAAGCGCGACTCAGCTCCGTACACCTCGTACACACTCGGCTCCACTCTGTACACCTCGTACACACGCAGCTCCGTTTCGCACACTCGTACACGCGCGACTCTGCTCCATACACTTCGTACACGCGCGACTCTGCTTCGCACACTCGTACAAGCGCGACTCAGCTCCGTACACCTCGTACACACTCGGCTCCACTGTGTACACCTCTTACACACGCAGCTTCGCTTCAAACACTCGTACATGTGCGACTCCGCTCCGTACAACTCGTACACGCTCGGCTCCGCTCCGTGCAGCTCGTACACGCGCGGATCTGCTCTGTACACCTCGTACATGCGCGGCTCCGCTCTGCACACTTCGTACACGCGCGACTATGCTCCTTACACGTAGTACACGTGCGGCTCCGCTACGTACACCTCATACACTCGTGGCTCCGCTCCGTACACCTCGCACACGCACGGCTCCGCTCCGCACACCTCGTCCACGCGCGGCTCCGCTCCGCACACCTCGTACACGTGTGTTTCTGCTCCACAACCTCATACACGCTGCTCCACAACCTCATACACCTCGTCCACGCGCGGCTCCGCTCCGCACACCTCGTCCACGCGCGGCTCCGCTCCGCACACCTCGTACACGTGTGTTTCTGCTCCACAACCTCATACACGCTGAGCTCCGCTCTGCACACCTCGTACACGCACGGCTCCTCTCCCTACAGCTCGTACACGCATGGCTCCACTCCTTAAATGTCGTACACGTGCGGCTCCGCACACCTCGTACACACGCAGCTCCGCTCTGTAAACCTCGTAAATGCGTGGCTCCGCTCTGTACACCTCGTAAACTCGCGGCTCCGCTCCGTACACCTGATACACGTGCGGCTCCGCTCCGCACACTCGTACACGCGCAGCTCTGATCCGTACACCTCGTACACGCACTGCTCTGATCCGTACAGCTCGTACACCTGCGGCTCCGCTCCGTACAGCTTGTACATGCGCGGCTCCGCTCCGTACACCTTGTACACGTGCGGATCCGCTCCGCAAACTCGTACACACGCTGCTCTGCTCTGTACACCTCGTACACGCGCGGCTCCGCTCTGCACACTCGTACACGTGCGGCTCTGCTCCGTACACCTCGTACATGCACAGCTATGCTCCGTACAGCTAGTACACGTGCGGCTCCGCGCCGTACACCTAGTACAAGCGCGGATCTGCTCCGCACACTCGTACACTCACTGCTCTGCTCTGTACACCTCGTACACATGCGGCTCCGCTCCGCACACCTTGTACATGCGCGTCTCTGCTCCGTACACCTAGTACACATGTGGCTCCGCTTCGTACACCTCGTACACACGTTGCTTCGCTCCGTACATCTCGTACACGCGCGGCTCCTCTCCAGCTCTGCACACTCGTACACATGCTGCTCTGCTCTGTACACCTCGTACATGGGTGGCTCTGCTCCGCACACATCGTACACACGCGACGCTGCTCTGTACGCCTTGTACATGTGCGGCTCAACTCCGTACAACTCGTAGAAGCGCGGCTCCGCTCTATACACCTCGTACACGCGCGGCTCTGCTCCGTACACCTCATAGACGCGCAATACCCCTCCGTACACCGCGTACACGCGTGGCTCTGCTCCGTACACCTCATACACGCGCGACTCCGCTCCGCACACTCGTACACGCGCTGCTCTGCTCTGTACACCTCGTACACGCGTGGCTCCGCTCCGCACACCTCGTACAAGCGCAGCTCTGCTCCGCACACCTCGTACATGCAAGGTTCCGCTCCGTACAGCTCGTACACGCGTGGCTCCGCTCCGTACACTTTGTACACGCGCAGCTCCGTTCTGCACATCGTACATGCACGGCTCCGCTCCGTACAGCTCGTACACGCGCGGCTCCGCTCCGTACAGCTCAACACGCGTGGCTCGCTCCGTACAGCTCGTACATGCGCGGCTCCGCTCCGTACACCTTGTACACGTGCGGATCTGCTCCACACACCTCATACACGCTTGTCTCCACTCTGCACACCTCGTACACGCACGGCTGTGCTCCACAACTCGTACACGCGCGGCTCCGCTCCACAACTCGTACACGCGCGGCTCCGCACACCTCGTACACGTGCGGCTCAGCTCCACACACCTCGTACATGCGTGTCTCCGCTCCACACACCTCGTACATGCGCGGCTCCGCTCTGCACATTTCGTACACGCGCAGCTCCGCTCGTACATTCGCGGATCCGCTCCACACACTCGTACACGCGCTGCTCTGCTGTGTACACCTCATACACACACGGCTCCGCTCCACACACCTCGTACATTGGCGGCTCCGCTCCGCACACCTTGTACATGCGCGGCTCCGCTCCGCACACCTTGTACACGCGCAACTCCGCTTTGCACACCTCGTACACGCGTGACTCCGCACACTCGTACATGTGCAGCTCTGCTCCGCACATCTCGTACACGCACGGTTCCGCTCCATACACTTTGTACACGCGCAGCTCCGTTCTGCACATCGTACATGCACGGCTCCGCTCCGTACAGCTCGTACACGCGCGGCTCCGCTCCGTACAGCTCAACACGCGCGGCTCCGCTCCGTACAGCTCAACACGCGCGGCTCCGCTCCGTACAGCTCAACACGCGCGGCTCCGCTCCGTACAGCTCCTACACGCGCGGCTCCACTCCGTACACCTTGTACACACACGGATCCGCTCCACACACCACATACACGCGCGGCTCTGCTCCGTACACCTTGTACACGAGCGGCTAAGCTCCGCACACTCGTACACTTGCGGCTCTGCTCCGCAAACCTCGTACACGCGTGGGTCCGCTCCGCACACCTCGTACACGCATGTCTGCGCTCTGCACACCTTGTACATGCACGGCTCCGCTCTGTACAGCTCGTACACGTGCGGCTCCGCTCCGTACAGCTCGTCCACGCGCGGCTCCGCTCCGTACACTTTGTACACTCGCGGATCCGCTCCGCACACCTCGTACACGCGCGGCTCCGCTCCATACACTTTGTACACGCGCAGCTCTGCTCTGCACAACTCGTACATGCACGGCTCCGCTCCGTACAGCTCATACACGCGCGGCTCCCTCCATACACTTTGTACACGCGCGGATCCGCTCCGCACACCTCGTACACGATTGGCTCCGCTCCGCACACTCGTACATGTGCGGCTCTGCTCTGCACACCTCGTACACGCGCGACTCCGCTCCGCACACTTCGTACACGCGCGGCTGTACTCCACACACCTCGTACACGCGTGTCTCCTCTCCACACCTTGTACTTGCGCGGCTCTGCTCCACATACCCCGTACACGCACGGCTCCGCTCTGCACACCTCGTACACGTTAAGCTCCGCTCCGTACACCCTGTACACGCGTGGATCCGCTCCGCACACTCGTACATGCGCTGCTCTGCTCCGTACACCTCGTACACGTGCGGCCCGCTCCGTACAGCTCGTACACGCGCGGCTTTTCTCTGTACACTTTGTACACGCGCGGATCCGCTCCACACACCTCGTACACATGCGGCTCCGCTCCGTACAACTCATACACGATTGGCTCTGCTCCGTACACCTTGTACACGCATGGTTCCGCTCCATACACTTTGTACACGTGCAGCTCCGCTCTGCACACCTCGTACATGCACGGCTCCGCTCTGTACAGCTCATACACGCGCGGCTCCGCTCCGTACACTTTGTACACGTGTGGATCCGCTCCACTCCGCACACTTTGTACACCATTGGCTCCCCTCCGCACACTCGTACATGTGCGGCTCTGCTCCGCACACCTTGTACACGCACGGCTCCGCTCCGCACACCTCTTACACGCGCGGCTCTGCTCCACACACCTCGTACACGCGCGGCTCTGCTCCACACACCTCGTACACGTACGGCTCTGCTCTGCACACCTTGTACACGCGTGTCTCCGCTCCATACACCTCGTACACGCGCGGCTCCGCTCCGCACACCTCGTACACGCGCAGCTCCACTCTGCACACCTTGTACACGCGTGTCTCCGCTCCACACACCTAGTACACGCGCGGCTCCGCTCTGCACACCTCATACATGCTCGGCTCCGCACACTCTTACACGCGCGGCTCTGCTCCGCACACTTGTACACGCGCTGCTCTGCTCCGTACACCTCGTACACGCGCGGCTCCGCTCCGCACACCTCGTACACGCGCAGCTCCACTCTGCACACCTTGTACACGCGTGTCTCCGCTCCACACACCTAGTACACGCGCGGCTCCGCTCTGCACACCTCATACATGCTCCGCTCCGCACACTTGTACACGCGCTGCTCTGCTCCGTACACCTCGTACACGTTTGGCCCGCTCTGTACAGCTCGTACACGCGCGGCTTTTCTCTGTACACTTTGTACACGCGCGGCTCCGCTCCGCACAACTCGTACACGCACAGTTCCGCTCTATACACCTCATACACGCGCGCCTCCGCTCTGCACACCTCGTACACGCACAGCTCCGCTCAGTATACCTTGTACAAGCGCGGATCCGCTCCGTACAACTCGTACATGCGCGTCTCCATTCCGTAAAACTCGTACACGTGCGGCCCCTCTCCACACACCTCGTGCACGCGCGGCTCTGCTCCGTACACGTCGTACACACGCGGCTCCGCTCCGTACACCTCGTACTTGCGCAGTTTCGCTCCGTACACCTCGTACTTGCGCGGCCTCGCTCCGTACACATTGTACACGTGCGGCTCCACTCCGCACACCTCGTGCACGCGCGGCTCTGCTCCGTACACGTCGTACACACGCGGCTCCGCGCCGTACACCTCGTACTTGCGCAGTTTCGCTCCGTACACCTTGTACTTGCGCGGCCTCGCTCCGTACACATTGTACACGTGCAGCTCCACTCCGCTCCGCACACCTCGGACACGTGCGGCTTCGCTCCGTACACCTCGTACATTCACGGCTCTGCTCTGCACACCTCGTACACGCGTGTCTCCGCTCCTTACACGTCGTACATGCGCTGCTTTGCACACCTCGTAAACGCGCGTCTCCGCTCCTTACACGTCGTACATGCGCTGCTCTGCTCTGCACACCTCGTACACGCGCGGCTCCGCTCCGCACACCTCGTACACGTGTGGCTCTGCTCCGCACACCTCATATACGCGTGGTTCCGCACACCTCGTACACGCTCGACTCCGCTCCGCATACCTCATACATGCGCGGCTCTGCTCTGTACACCTCGTACACCCGCGGCTCCGCTCCGCACATCTAGTACACGAGCGGCTCCGCTCCATACACCTCGTACACGCGCGGCTCCGCTCCGTACACCTAGTACACGCGCGGCTCCGCTCCGCACACCTCGTACACGCGCAGCTCCGCTCCACACACCTCGTACACGCGCAGCTCCGCTCCACACACCTCGTACACGCGCGGCTCCGCTTCATACACCTCGTACATTATTGAGTTGATCAAAAATGTTGTGACGTTTGGTGTTTTCATGTCAGTTTTGCCCAGCTTCACCAAAATGGGCAGAGTTGGGGCAGGATGGAAGTGTGGCACCACAGCTTGTCTAATTCATAGCGAACTGTGGCTTCCCTTACACCAGAAATCTTACTCCAGTCCGTGACTGGAGTAAGATTTGTGGCAAGGTGCACACACCACTTGTCAGAAGTGCATAATTCATGCGCCACTTAATGAATCTGGACCGTCTGACTCCAGCACGCTCCCTCATCAAGAGCAGCTTGAATATGGCCAGTCTTAATGAATCCCTGTCCTAAGTGCTTTATTAGTTAAAGAATAACCGTTGTTTTAATTTTTGTTTTGTAAATTAATATTACACATGAAAATAAGTAATTTTATAATCTTATCAGAGAAGTCTTCTTTTTCCTGCTGGATTGATCTTTCAGTCTCAATTCGCGGTAACATCTGTAAAATCTGTATTCAGTGAAGACAAACTTTCCTATTATTGAGATAGATGACAGTTAGTGCTATTAATACTCTTTACAGAAGGAAGGGGGAGGAGCTAGTGGAAGGGGGAGGAGCTAGCGGAAGGCACAGACCTTCTGCTGCAAGTTCTCCTGAAACCACAGTTACTTCTCCATGGAAGATTGCAGCTGGTGTTTATACATAGAATCCCAGAACATTAGAATTGGAGGAACCTCCAGGGTCCTAGTGTCCAACCCCTGCTCAATGCAGGATTCACTAAACCATCTCAGACAAATGTCTGTCCAGCCTCTGTTTGAAGACTTCCATTGAAGGAGAATTCACCACCTCTCGTGGCAGCCTGTTCCATTGAAAAACGCACCAAATCTGCAGCGTGTGCACACAGCCTTGTTGTTCTTTTGGTCACAGGCAGGTCTTTGCACAGTCCTGAATGATAAGTACAGCACATACACGCTAAGGCTATGTGCACACGTAGCAGATTTACATGCATTTTTTCTGCCAGAGAGAAGTGTTTTTTCAGCATTTTTTCAGCGTTTTTTCAAGCACTTTTCCAAGTGATTTTGAGCATCACCTGGAAAGTGCTTGACAAGTTGGTCACACAATATAAATCCATGCAACCGGCATGGATTTATATTGTGTGACCAACTTAGATGCTTTAAATGCTGCATCTATAGTAAAAAAAAAGAATTAAAAAGTTAAAAATAAAAAAACCCTGTATACTCACCTCTCCAGTCTCCTCCCGGCGGCGTTCTCTCTCTTCAGCGTCCCGCGGTGTACTTGCAGGACCTGCGGTGACATCATTTAGTCAGCTGATGGTCACGCGACCATCACCTGACCTCTGACATCAGCGGTCGCGTGACCATCAGCTGACTAGATGACGTCACCGCAGGTCCTGCCAGTACACCGCTGGACGCGGAGGAGAGAGGATCGCCGCCGGGAGCAGACCGGAGAGGGGAGTATACAGGGTTTTTTTTATTTTTAACTTATTTATTTCTTTTTTTCACCGCTTGGTAGCCGGGATGAAGAGGAGTTGTAGTCTCTTCTTCATCCTGGGTGCCACACGCACCCCGATTACGCTGCAAATTCTCGGCCATTGAATTTAATTGAAATGCAGTAAATCCACATATACCTGCGGGTTTGCTGCTTTTCAATGGCCGCGTAATCGCGGTAGAAATGGTCATGCTGCGTTCTGCAACGCAATGCGGATTCGGCGCGCTAATTAGCGCATCATGTGCACAGCACATCCCAATTCACATTGCTTGGCATGGCAGACGGTTTTACATGGGCACATAGCCTAAGAGCGGGGAGCGGCTCTAGTGTCACCGGCTGGGATGGCACAATCACTGTCAGCAGGATACAGGGGACATTATCAGAAAGGAGGAGATGACGTCTCTGCCCTCTCGCCTATCAGAGAATAGATGGCTGTATACGGGGGGCCTTATCCTCCTCTATTACACAGCACTCAGCTCCTAAAGGGAATGATTTGACCATAATACAATATATTTGAGTGGGGCCGTGTTCCAGGTTTACGTTCATAATGTTGAATGGAGATTGATCAGTTCCAGTGTGTCTGAACAGGGTCCGAGCCCACATCTCCTGAGCTCAGGCTTTACACTGAGCATCACTGTCACGGACGTCAGATTAGAAGGGCATGGAGCACGATGTGGATGGTTGCCTCCGTATCCGCCATTACCTGGACTGCTAGCTTTACCTGGACACTCTGGATCAGCTCCTCCGTCTTGTCGAGAACTCTAAGGGCCTGTTCACACAAGCAGATAAAATATCATTCAGAGTTTCATCCAGAAAAGTGGGAGAATTCTTTCCTCACTTGTCGTCCATGTGCAGTCCAGATCTAATCTGGCTTTTTAACCATTTACAGTTTCCAGGGCTACAGGATTGCAATGTATCTGTAGAAAGCAGATTTTTTTCTGTACCCATAGACTTGAATGGGTGAATCTTGTCTGACGGATGAAACGAGGACATGCTGCCATTTTCTTTCTTTATTTTTTGCTCACACACAGATTCGATCAGTGACAAAAAAGAAAAATGACTCCTCTGCACTTTCCCATTGAATCCCATTGGTCTGAGTGCCGTCCATTTGTTCCACAGACAACTTTCCTACTGAAAATACATTCGTGTGAACGAGTCCTAAGAAAGACCTTGGAATTGGTTATTAGATGTTGACTGAAGTTTGGCTCTGAAAATGCCGGGCTCTTAAAGACGTTCTCTAATACTTTAATGCAGATGATTTATGCATAAAATAGGTGGTCTATATCAGATCGTTGTAAGTCCGACTCCTGGCTCCCCACCACTTGCTGTTTATAGCTCTGGCAACGGCCGGATGTAACTTGTGAACAGAGCGCACCCCAGTGGCCACTGCCTGGTGCTGCAGATCACCTCCGGTACTCCTCAATAGCTGGTCTGCACCCGGCAGCGGCCGCAGTGTACGGAGCGGTTTTGTTCCACTTTGAACATTGCCTGCATCTTGCCAGAGGTGATGACAGCTGATCATCGGGGGGCCGATGGTTGGACCCCCACCTATCTTATATTAATGACCTATCCAGTGGAGTATAAAAGTGTTAGATAACTCCTTTTAAAATCTTGTTTCCATCCCATTGTCTTATACAGCGTGTATCTGTGTTCTTTCTGTAACCAGATGGGCCTGACCTCTGATGGTTCTTCTAGGCTTCTATTACAGCTCTTACAGCCCCAGCATGCATCATTTGTGCTGGAGAGGAATATGAAGACGCAGGAGCAAATAGAAGAACAATTAGGAAAGCTTGGATTATTAGAACCGCAAAAAATGCTCATAGTGGAGGTGAGACTATTATTATTATTATTTTTTTTTTTCTTAACTTTCATTTTTATATTTTTTTATTTTTAGGACATTTGTTTCCTCTCTTCAGAAAATAACAGTAGATAAGATTGATTAAAGCTTCTGGAAAGGTGTTCAATAACGTCTGATCAGGTGGCTGGTTTGTAATGGTTGTCCCATCTTACCAATCCCTCTCTTCTACCATGAATGTGACATTGTGGGATGAATATATATATATGTATATGTGTATGTGTGAAAAGTTGTTTGCCCCTTCCTGATTTCTCATTCTTTTGCATGTTTGTCATACTTAAATATTTCAGATCTCAAAACAAATTTTAATATTAGACAAAGATAACACAAGTAACCACAAAATGCAGTTTTTAAATGAAGACCCTAATTATTAAGGGAAAAAGAAATCCAAACCTACAGGGCCCTGTGTGAAAAAGTGATTGCCCTCTAAACCTAATAACTGTTTGAAACACCCTCAGCAACAACAACTACAATCAAGTGTTTGGGATAATTGGCAATGAGTCTTTTACAACACTCTGGAGGAATTTTTGCCCACTCATCTTTGCAAAATTGTTGTAATTTAGCCACATTGGAGGGTTTCCGAGCATGAACCGCTTTCTTAAGGTCAGGACTTTGACTAAGCCACTGCAAAGTCTTAATTTTGTTTTCCTTAAGCCATTCAGAGGTGGACTTAATAGTGTGTTTTGGATCATTGTCCTGCTGCATAACTCAAGTGCACTTCAGCTTGAGGTCATGAACAGATGGCCGGACATTCTCTTTCAGGATTTTTTGGTTAACCAGCAGAATTCATGGTTCCATTTACCACAGCAAGTCTTCCAGGTCCTGAAGCAGCATAACAGTCCCAGACCATCACGCTACCGCCACCATATTTTACTGTTGGTATGATGTTCCTTTTTTGAAATGCAGTGTTACTTCTACGCCAGATGTAATGGGACATACACCTTCCAAAAAGTTCAACTTTTGTCTTGTCAGTCTACAGAGTATTCTCCCAAAAGTCTTGGCGATCATCAAGATGTTTTCTGCCAAAACTGAGATGAGCCTTTGTTCTTATTGCTCAGCAGTGGTTTTTGTCTTGGAACTCTGCTATGCGTGTCATTTTTGCCCAGTCTCTTTCTTATGGTGGAGTCATGAACACTGTCCTTAACTGAGGCAAGTGAGACCTGCAATTCTCTGGATGTTGTTGTGGGGTCTTTTCTGACCTCTTGGATGAGTCGTTGCTGCGCTCTTGGGGTAATTTTGATCAGCCGGCCACGCCTAGGAAAGTTCACCATTGTTCCATATTTTCGCCTATTGTGGATAATGACTCCCACTGTGGTTCGCTGGAGTCCCAAATCTTTAGAAATGGCTTTAGACCTTTTTCCAGACTGATAGATCTCAATTACTTTGTTTCTCATTTGGTCCTGAATTTCTTTGGATCGCAGCATGATGTCTAGCTTTAGAGGATCTTTTGTTCTAGGGTTAAGATAATTGTGTAAATTCGCGCTAATGGTAGTGGGTTTGGAGAAAGAAAACCAGAGGTGGATAACTTAATTTGCTTGAAGCTTTTATTAAGATATAAAATATAAAATATATGGGGGTGGGAAAAAAAAAAAGTTTTAAAAGGGTGATATGTATCACCAGGATTAGTGTACAAATTTCTTTAAAAATGCACCAGGCTAATATGATAAAAACATAAAACATAGAAAGAAATTTGATGATTGAAATTAATCTTCCTTCTCAGGTGCGACGGGAAGGTTAGATCGGCTGGGCCTGTTATTGAGTACTTGTAGAATGTGGATAGGGACTCTCGTAGGAGAGGATTAGATACACAGCTCAGCAGACTGTATCACACAGGATAAGATTAGATACACAGCTCAGCAGACAGTATCACACAGGAGAGGATTAGATACACAGCTCAGCAGACAGTATCACACAGCATAGGATTAGATACACAGCTCAGCAGACAGTATCACACAGCATAGGATTAGATACACAGCTCAGCAGACAGTATCAAAAAGGAGTGGATTAGATACACAGCTCAGCAGACAGTATCACACAGGAGAGGATTAGATACACAGTTCATCAGACAGTATCACATAGGAAAGGATTAGATACACAGCTCAGCAGACAGCATCACACAGCATAGGATTAGATACACAGCTTAGCAGACAGTATCACACAGCATAGGATTAGATACACAGCTCAGCAGACAGTAGAACACAGGAGAGGATTAGATACACAGTTCATCAGACAGTATCACATAGGAGAGGATTAGATACACGGCTCAGCAGACAGTATCACACAGCATAGAATTAGATACACAGCTCAGCAGACAGTATCACACAGCATAGGATTAGATACACAGCTCATCAGACAGTATCACACAGGATGGGATTAGATACACAGCTCAGCAGATGGTATCACACAGGATAGGATTAGATACACAGCTCAATAGACAGTATCACACAGGATAGTGTTATAGCAGAAGATGGAGTCCCTCAAGTTTAAAGGCCCCATCTATGCTATATAAGTCTGACAGTTATTTTAGGTGAAAACAACAGCTATGAATGTTCCTTCTTGTATCATTGGGAGAAGATAAAGTATACTCCCTGGCCAGATGTTTCTTCTTGTAGCAATAATGTGTTCTTGCAGAAAGATGAAATGACCTTGCTAACTAGATAAGTCTAATTAAATATTTTAAAGCATACAGAAACTAGCTTTTTTTCGCTTGTTCAGCTAAACTGTATAATCGAACCATATATGGCAAATCCGTTTCCTGCCTTTTAGGGTGTATATTAGCCCTGTGTTTTGTAATAAAGTTTTTAGAGTATGTTTAGACACAAACATCCTGTCCTGTGTCTTCATTCTCTCCGAGCTCGTAATCCAAAGGATAGAAGACCCAAAATTCAGTGACGACAGCTGGCGCCCGAACAGGGACCTTGAGTTAATCTACCCAAGGGTGCTCGACCGGTCAAAGACGTGGGACGAGTGAAGCTCTCTGTTGGTGATATATACAGCGCTGAGGTAAGAATAACTGTTATATTCTACCTAATTATATCACTGCATAGAAGAGACTCCCTCACCCCCGAGCGGTCGGCTCCCCAGGTAATTCAACAGATTGTTGTCTGGCTCAGGTCCCTTTGAACCAGTAGAATCCCTCAGATAAATTGACAGTCCTGCCTTCTATCCTTTAGAGAATTTAAGAATGAAAGTATGGATCCGATGATTGTGTTGTGGATGTGTCCCGGGATTGATGTTTTTGGTCTGTTTTTCTGGTTGGCGTATAAGTCCTAGAGAGGCTAGAAGTGGAATGGTTCAGAAACCTTTGTGGCCCATTGTCTAAGTGACCATTGTCTAAGTGACTGAGGAGTCTCTTCTAGGTGAGGAGAACCGAAAAAAATGGGGAACCAAAATGCCAAGGAAGGCATTATAGCCAAAGACTTAGTGGTACGCAGAGAAGGGAAACAGGCACTGATTGGAATTGACAAAATATTGTGTAAAGCGGGAATGAATGAGAATGGAGAGATGAATGGAGAGAAATGGAAATCCTTCTTTAACTCCTATCATGGATGGTTGAAAGATAAGGGTCTGTTGAAGACAGTGGATGTATGGATGAATGCATGCGCTTATTTTGAAGGAAAGATTGAAGAATTAGGAGACGGACGTTACAGACTGACAAAAACTGGAATGACAGATTTTCCTCCCTGTCCGCTCCCGACGTCACCCCCACCCCAGTACCAGAATTCTCAAGAACCTAAATGTTGGGTTTGCCCCAGATGTGGACAGCAGAACCCCTTGACAGTAGACATCTGTGTGGCATGTGGAGGACCGAGACCCCACCCAACTAGTCTATTCCCAATGAGGACGGTAGTTATGCCAGGAGCACTGGGAGCAGCAGCAGCAGCAACAGCAGGGGGGGATGCAGTGGTTCCAGGTCAGGAAGCTCGTACAATGTTAATGTATAGACCATGGAGTCCTTCAGAGCAGTTGGCACTGATCTCCCAGCTGCCAGACCCATCCCAGTCCCCTATGGGTTTCGCTAGAATGATCACCACCATACAGGATACGTACCATGCCACTAGAATAGATCTGCAGGGGGTAATTAAGGGAAAATTGGCAGATGAAGCCCGCTATGATAGGTTGATAGATGAGACAAAAAAACAGTATGCCAATAGGACCGGACCCGTAGATGCAGAATCTAATGATGCAGCAGCTGGAGTCCTATTCGCAGCAGCGTTGGTAAAAGCATGTCAAGACAGGCAAGCAGAAAAGCAAGTTACACTAGAAGATAGAGTGCAGGGAAAGGAGGAAGATCCTAAGGATTATTTCTATGCACTAAAGAAAACCTGGTCAGAAATGGGGTTCAACCCCGGGAATAAGACTAGTGAGAGGGTATTAGCAAGTGCTTTCATGAATGGACTAAAGAAAGAGATTGCAGAGAAGGTAAAAGCAAGTAGACCGGACTGGAGATCAGTGAAGGCAGAAGATTTAGCTAGAATCGCTCAGGGGGCACAGCATGACATAGCGCAGGCAAAAAGAGCTGCCAGAATACATATAGTAGAGACGACCCCCAGAAACAACAGAGGCAGAGGACGGACTGAAGGAGGAGGACAGAAACTGTGTTACGGATGTAAAAAGCCAGGACATTTTAGAAAGAACTGTAGGACCAACCCGTATCCAAATGCTCAGAGTACGGGTCCTCCAGCTGACCAAACAACGCCCCTATAGGATGAGGGTAGCTTGCACATGAACCCCCTCATCTCCTTACCCCCAACTCCCAGTTGTATAGTGCAGGTGAACCTACCAGGGGGGACATGAAATCGATTTCCAAGTAGATACGGGGGCCGACAATTCAGTAATTACGCAAGGTGATTGGCCATATACTGACACTGATTTTTCACATCTTGTCATTGCCACCCCCTTCAATTCCCCGTCTGTCCTGCTTCCTGTCACTAAAAGAATTCCCCTGCAAATTCAAGGAGCTACTGTACATAGCCAGCTCATGGTATCGCCCCAAGGCCAATGTAACCTTTTGGGAAATGATGTGTTGTCCCAATTACAAGCACATATTGAGTATCATCCCGATGGCACTGTCACCATGACCCCAGGTTTAAAACCAAGTACCCTTTGCAAAATTATGTCACTAGATATTGCCAGCATAGAAGAAACAAATGAGTTTCCCCCGATATTGGAGCATGCTGTACCACATGATTTTTGGGCCTCAGACAAAACAGATGTTGGTAGGTTAAGAGTTCAACCAGTAATGGTGAAATTAAAACCAGGAGCCATCTTGCCTCAACTGAGGCAGTATCCCCTTAGCTCGGCTCAGGAGAATGCCATAGTCCAGCAGGTCCAAAAATTACTACAGAGGGGAGTCCTAGTAAAAAACCCAGTCCCCTTGCAACACTCCCCTGTTCCCAGTAAAGAAAAAGAGCGTGCCAGGACAAGCAGCCGCATATAGAATGGTCCATGACCTCCGGTTGGTTAACAAAGCCACAGAACTTCTAACACCAGTTGTGCCCAACCCGCATACTCTTCTGTCACAGATACCTTCTAACTCTCTTTGCTTTTCAGTGGTTGATTTGGCAAATGCATTTTTCAGTGTACCATTACATCCTGACTGCCAGTACTTGTTTGCTTTCACATTCCAGGGCAGTCAATATACATGGACAGTGTTGCCACAGGGTGCCCAGAATTCACCCACAATGTACACTGCAAGTCTGCAGGAAATACTGGAGGGATGGTCTGAACCACATATCGTTGTTTTGCAATATGTCGATGACCTGCTCATTTGTGCCCCCTCCAGGAAACAATGTCATAGTGCAACTATATCGCTTATGTTGTTTCTCTATCACGCTGGCTGCAAGGCATCGAAAGATAAGCTTCAGTTTTGTAAATCTTCAGTCACCTTTTTGGGACATTGCATTACACCAGGAGCTCGTCATTTAACAAATGCACGTAAACAAGCAGTACAGGCATTCACCGTCCCCATTAATGTTGCAGCCCTCAGAACTTTTCTTGGACTTGTTTCCTATTGCAGACAGTGGATTCATGCCGTCTCTGTTTTAATGAAGCCCCTCTATGACTGTCTTACCCCAACACCTTTTGTACTAACATCAGAGGCAATAGACTGTTTTTATTCTCTCAAGAACAGTATTTTGGCCGCTCCAGCTTTGGGTACCCCTAATTATGAGCTCCCATTTACTCTGTACCTTCATGAACAAGCTGGACATGCAGCAGGAGTTTTTACTCAAACACACGGTGATAATCAGAGACCTGTTGCCTACTTTAGTGGCAGATTGGATGCGGTATCCAGAGGTGCACCATCCTGCGTACGTGCTCTGTATGCTGTTGGACTATTACTCCATAAATCCGCAGACATTGTTCTTGACCACCCGCTCACCGTTCTAACACCTCATGATGTCTACACTATATTGAATCAAGTGCAACCCGCTCACCTCTCAGCAGCACATAGTAACATAGTAACATAGTTTGTAAAGCCGAATAAAGACTTGTGTCCATCAAGTTCAACCTGTTAGTTCTGTAATTGCTAAAGTTGATCCAGAGGAGGGCAAAAACCCCAAATGATTTGGCCAATCTTCACCTGAGGAAAAATTCCCTCCCGACTCTGAAACCAGCAGTCAGAATAAATCCCTGTATCAACCTACTATTTTATTCTATTTTTAAGTATATGCTGAAATCTGCCTGGTATCTAGAAATGCATCCAGTCCCCACTTGAACTGGTGTAGTGAATCCGACATTACCGTCTCCTCACTCAGTGAATTCCATATTCTCACTGCTCTTACCGTAAAGAACCCCTTCCTATGCTGGTGCTGAAACCTTTTCTCTTCCAGTCTTAGTGAGTGCCCTCTTGTTACCGTAATATCCCTCCTTTTGAACAAATCCCGGGCAAGATCTCTATACTGTCCCCTAACATATTTGTACACATTTATTATGTCCCCCCTCAACCTTCTCTTTTCCAGGCTGAATAGTCCTAGTTTTGCCAACCTCTCTGGGTATTGCAGTCCCTCCATTCCCTTTATTAATTTTGTTGCCCTCCTTTGTACCTTTTCAAGCTCATTTATATCCTTTCTATATATTGGGGCCCATAACTGAGCACAGTATTCCAAGTGTGGTCTGACCAGTGCTTTGTACAGTGGAAAAACAATGTTCTCATCCTTTGCAGCTATACCTCTTCTGATACATCCCATTACCCTGTTTGCCCTTACAGCAGCCGCCTGACTTTGGGCACTCCAATTTAGTTTGCTTTCAATCAAGATGCCCAAGTCCTTCTCCATCTCTGAATTCCCCAATGATTTCCCATTCAGTGAGTACTGGTGACTTCCATTTTTCCTTCCCATATGTATGACCTTACATTTCTCCTCGTTAAACCTCATTTGCCATTTAATGCTCCACCTACCCAGCTTATCCAAATCCCTCTGTAGGTCTGCACTGTCCTCTTTTGTATTAATTGTTTTACATAACTTTGTGTCATCTGCAAATATTGATATTTTACTATTTATCCCGTTGACTATGTCGTTAATAAAGATATTAAATAACATTGGGCCTAGTACAGACCCCTGTGGTACCCCACTAGTGACGCTTACCCAATCTGAGTATATTCCATTTATAACCACCCTCTGCCTTCTATCCTTTAGCCAGTTAGCTACCCACTTGCAGACATTTTCCCCCAGCCCCATCATTCTCATTTTGTATACCAACCTATTATGTGGCACGCTATCGAACGCTTTTGAGAAGTCGAGATACACGACATCCACTGGTTCCCCCTGATCTACTCGAGAGCTAACCTCCTCGTAGAAGTCAATCAGGTTTGTTTGGCAGGAGCGATTCCTCATGAATCCATGTTGGTTCGGGATTAAAAGATTATTAGCATCAAGATGCTCCGTAATTGCCTCTTTAATGAAGCTTTCAAAAATTTTGCCCACAACAGACGTCAGACTCACCGGCCGATAGTTTCCGGCGTCACTTTTCGCTCCCTTTTTGAATATTGGCACTACATTCGCCTGTCGCCAATCAAGTGGCACAGACCCAGTCTCAAGTGGCACAGACCAGTATTGTTAACATTTACACAGATTCTAGGTACGCATTCGGTATATCGCATGATTTTGGTCCAATATGGAAGTCAAGAGGTTTCCTGACGGCAGCAGGACACCCCATTAAGAATGCTGATGCGGTCCAGCAGTTAATTGATGCGCTACAACTACCTAAACAAGTAGCTGTCATAAAGGTAAGAGCACATACCAGACGCACCGACCAGGTAAGCAGAGGAAATGCGATGGCAGATGCAGCGGCAAAAACAGCAGCCTGTAAGCCGCAACAAGGGTCAACAGTACGTCAGTTAAGTGCCCCTAAAAACCCCTTTGTGTCGGAGGACATCTTATCCCAAATGCAGGCTCAGGCTCAAAAGGAGGAGGTTGATAAGTGGTTAAAGGAAGGTGCATGCCTGAATGAAGCAAATGGGGTATGGGGGAAAGGGATACGACGATGCCTTCCAAGGGCACTGTACCCAGCAGCTGCCCAGATACTACATGGGCCGACACACCAATCTAAAACGGGTGTGATGCAGAAACATTGGGTGGCACCAGGATTCTCCACCTGTATTGAAAACCTGGTACAAGGGTGCATGATATGTGCTACACATAATCAGGGTAGAGTAGTTAAAACACCACCCAAACACACCCCCCGGCCCCTCTATCCATTCCAGAGACTGCAAATTGATTATATTCAGCTGCCAAAGTCAGGATCATGGGAATATGTGTTGGTCTGTATTGATTTGTTCTCAGGATGGCCAGAGGCTTTCCCGATTGCCAAAGCCACGGCTGCGGCAACCGCAAAGAAACTGCTTGCGGAGGTGGTCTGCAGGTATGGGGTACCAGGGGTAATTGAGAGTGACAGAGGTACACACTTCACGGGTGAAATAATGAATGAAGTCATGTCAGCTCTAGGAATTCAACAAGCATTCCACACCCCATATCACCCACAAAGTAGTGGTAAAGTGGAAAGACTGAATGGGACATTGAAATTAAAAATTCAGAAAGCCATGGCTGAGACAGGAAAACCATGGCCGGACTGTTTACCACTTGCTCTGTTTTCAGTAAGATACACGCCTAATAGAAAGACTGGACTCTCTCCATATGAGATATTGTTTGGCAACGTACCCAGCCTAGGGTGTTTCTATCCGCAAGCATTAGAAATGAACAACCATGTGCTAAGTTCCTATGTGAGGGCTTTACACAAAAAGATTAAGCAAGTACATGATAATGTCTTCAGTTCTCTTCCAGATCCAGATCAAGACTCTAGCAGCCATATGCTGCAACCTGGAGACTGGGTGGTTATAAAAAGACACGTGAGGAAAAGCCTAGATCCACGGTTTGACGGACCCTTTCAAGTTCTGCTGACCACAAGTACAGCCGTTAAGCTAGAGGGAAAAGAGACCTGGATCCACGCGTCCCATTGCAAAAAGATACTAGGAGAACCAGCGGACAAAGAATGATGACATTTATACTTACCTGCATACTTACAACCACAGGTGCATGGACTACGTTAGGCACCATGGATGGAGATGACAATAGATTCATTAGACACCATCTTGCTCTAATCGATGGACTAAAGGAGCAAAACCAGACCATTGCTAATTGTTGGATATGTACACATGCCCCTGTGACGTCCACTAGCATACCCTTTCTCGCTGTCCCGGTCTCATTGGAAGAGATAAACTTTTGGGTGAACTGTTCAGATACTTGGGCCAATAATTCCACACAGAGATTTTCCTTTCTAAATCCCACAAATTGGTTTAAAGGTATTGGTGGGTGGTTGGCTGGTATAGTACAAGTGATTTTACAGGTTTTGCTAATGTGTCTTGCGGTTTATTTGGTTTTTAAGCTTTTTTTAATGTGTATTCAGCGTTGTACTAAAAGAAAACATAGAAATTCGTATTGATAAATGAAGGAACAAAAGGATGGAATGTTATAGCAGAAGATGGAGTCCCTCAAGTTTAAAGGCCCCATCTATGCTATATAAGTCTGACAGTTATTTTAGGTGAAAACAACAGCTATGAATGTTCCTTCTTGTATCAATAGCGTGTCCTTGGGAGAAAATAAAGTATACTCCCTGGCCAGATGTTTCTTCTTGTAGCAATAATGTGTTCTTGCAGAAAGATGAAATGACCTTGCTAACTAGATAAGTCTAATTAAATATTTTAAAGCATACAGAAACTAGCTTTTTTTCACTTGTTCAGCTAAACTGTATAATCGAACCATATATGGCAAATCCGTTTCCTGCCTTTTAGGGTGTATATTAGCCCTGTGTTTTGTAATAAAGTTTTTAGAGTATGTTTAGACACAAACATCCTGTCCTGTGTCTTCATTCTCTCCGAGCTCGTAATCCAAAGGATAGAAGACCCAAAATTCAGTGACGACAATAGGATTAGATACACAGCTCAGCAGACAGTATCACACAGGAGAGGATTAGATACACAGCTCAGCAGACAGTATCACACAGGAGGAGATTAGATACACAGCTCAGGAGACAGTATCACACAGTATAAGATTAGATACACTGCTCAGCAGACAGTATCACACAGGAGAGGATTAGATACACAGCTCAGCAGACAGTATCGCACAGGAGAGGATTAGATACACTGCTCAGCAGACAGTATCACACAGGGTAGGATTAGAGATACAGCTCAGCAGACAGTATCACACAGGAGAGGATTAGATACACAGCTCAGCAGACAGTATCGCACAGGAGAGGATTAGATACATGGCTCCGCAGACAGTATCACACAGGGTAGGATTAGAGATACAGCTCAGCAGACAGTATCACACAGGAAAGGATTAGATACATAGCTCAGCAGACGGTATCACACAGGACAGGATTAGATGCATAGCTCAGCAGACGGTATCACACAGGACAGGATTAGAGATACAGCTCAGCAGATGGTATCACACAGGGTAGGATTAGAGATACAGCTCAGCACACCAGTATCACACAGGAGAGGATTAGATACACGGCTCAGCAGACAGTATCACACAGGAGAGGATTAGATACACAGCTCAGCAGACAGTATCACACAGGATAGGATTAGATACACTGCTCAGCAGATGGTATTACACTGGATAGGATTAGATACACAGCTCAGCAGACAGTATCACACAGGATAGGATTAGATACACGGCTCCGCAGACAGTATCACACAGGAGAGGATTAGATACATGGCTCAGCAGACATTATCACACAGGAGAGGATTAGATACACAGCATAGGATTAGATACATAGCTCAGCAGACAGTATCACACAGCATAGGGTTAGATACACGGCTCAGCGGACAGTATCACACAGCAGGGGATTAGAGACACTGCTCAGCAGACAGTATCACACAGGAGGGGATTAGATACATGGCTCAGCAGACAGTATCACACAGCATAGGGTTAGATACACGGCTCAGCAGACAGTATCACACAGGAGGGGATTAGATACACAGCTCAGCAGATAGTATCACACAGGAGTGGATTAGATGCATAGCTCAGCAGACAGTATCACACAGGAGAGGATTAGATACACAGCTCAGCAGACAGTATCACACAGGAGAGGATTAGATACACAGGAGAGGATTAGATACACATCATAGGATTAGATACACAGCTCAGCAGACGGTATCACACAGCATAGGATTAGATACATGACTCAGCAGACAGAATCACACAGGAGAGGATTAGATACACAGCTCAGCAGACAGTATCACACAGGAGAGGATTAGATACACTGCTCAGCAGACAGTATCACACAGGAGAGTATTAGATACACAGCTCAGCAGACAGTATCACACAGGAGAGTATTAGATACACAGCTCAACACACAGTATTACACAGGAGAGGATTAGATACACAGCTCAGCACACAGTATCACACAGGAGAGGATTAGATACACAGCTCAACTCACAGTATTACACCGGAGAGGATTAGATACACGGCTCAGCAGACAGTATTACACAGGAGAGGATTAGATACACACCTCAGCAGACAGTATCCCACAGGAGAGGATTAGATACACTGCTCAGCAGACGGTATCACACAGGAGAGGATTAGATACACGGCTCAGCAGACAGTATCACACAGGGTAGGATTAGAGATACAGCTCAGCAGACAGTATCACACAGGAGAGGATTAGATACACAGCTCAGTAGACAGTATCACACAGGAGAGGATTAGATACACGGCTCAGCAGACAGTATCACACAGGGTAGTATTAGAGATACAGCTCAGCAGACAGTATCACACAGGGTAGGATTAGATACACGGCTCAGCAGACAGCATCACACAGGAGGGGATTAGATACACAGCTCAGCAGACAGTATCATACAGGAGGGGATTAGATACACAGCTCAGCAGACAGTATCACACAGGATAAGATTAGATACACTGCTCAGCAGACAGTATCACACAGGAGAGTATTAGATACACAGCTCAGCAGACAGTATCACACAGGAGAGGATTAGATACATGGCTCAGCAGATAGTATCACACAGGATAGGATTAGATACACTGCTCAGCAGACAGTATCACACAGGAGAGGATTAGATACACGGCTCAGCAGACAGTATCACACAGGGTAGGATTAGAGATACAGCTCAGCAGACAGTATCACACAGGGTAGGATTAGATACACAGCTCAGCAGACAGTATCACACAGGAGAGGATTAGATACACAGCTCAGTAGACAGTATCACACAGGAGATGATTAGATACACTGCTCAGCAGACAGTATCACACAGGATAGGATTAGATGCACAGCTCAGCAGACAGTATCGCACAGGACAGGATTGGATACACAGCTCAGCAGACAGTATCACACAGGAGAGGATTAGAGATACAGCTCAGCAGACAGTATCGCACAGGGCGGGATTAGATACACGGCTCAGCAGATAGTATCACACAGAAGAGGATTAGAGATACAGCTCAGCAGACAGTATCGCACAGGGCGGGATTAGATACACGGCTCAGCAGACAGTATCACACAGGATAGGATTAGATACACAATTCACCATCACTGAGTCATAATAGCACAGCGGTATGTGGTGAGGGACTACTACTCCCAGCAAGTGACAGCGCAGGCACCGATCATGTAACTAAACCATCACTGCGTCATAATAGCACTGCAGTATGTGGTGAGGGACTACAACTCCCAGCAAGTGACAGCACAGGCACCGATCATGTAACTAAACCATCACTGCATCATAATAGCACTGCAGTATGTGGTGAGGGACTACAACTCTCAGCAAGTGACAGCGCAGGCACCGATCATGTAACTAAACCATCACTGCATCATAATAGCACTGCAGTATGTGGTGAGGGACTACAACTCCCAGCAAGTGACAGCGCAGGTACCGGTCATGTAACTAAACCATCACTGCGTCATAATAGCACTGCAGTATGTGGTGAGGGACTACAACTTCCAGCAAGTGACAGCACAGGCACCGATCATGTAACTAAATCATCACTGCATCATAATAGCATTGCAGTGTGTGGTGAGGGACTACAACTCCCAGCAAGTGACAGCGCAGGCACCGATCATGTAACTAAACCATCACTGCGTCATAATAGCACTGCAGTATGTGGTGAGGGACTACAACTCCCAGCAAGTGACAGCGCAGGCACCGATCATGTAACTAAACCATCACTGCATCATAATAGCACTGCAGTATGTGGTGAGGGACTACAACTCCCAGCAAGTGACAGCGCAGGCTCCGATCATGTAACTAAACCATCACTGCATCATAATAGCACTGCAGTATGTGCTGAGGGACTACAACTACCAGCAAGTGACAGCGCAGGCACCGATCATGTAACTAAACCATCAATGCGCCATAATAGCATTGCAGTATGTGCTGAGGGACTACAATTCCCAGCAAGTGACAGCGCAGGCACCGATCATGTAACTAAACCATCACTGCGTCATAATAGCACTGCAGTATGTGGTGAGGGACTACAACTCCCAGCAAGTCACAGCGCAGGCTCCGATCATGTAACTAAACCATCACTGCATCATAATAGCACTGCAGTATGTGCTGAGGGACTACAACTACCAGCAAGTGACAGCGCAGGCACCGATCATGTAACTAAACCATCAATGCGCCATAATAGCATTGCAGTATGTGCTGAGGGACTACAATTCCCAGCAAGTGACAGCGCAGGTACCGGTCATGTAACTAAACCATCACTGCGTCATAATAGCACTGCAGTATGTGGTGAGGGACTACAACTCCCAGCAAGTGACAGCACAGGCACCGATCATGTAACTAAACCATCACTGCATCATAATAGCACTGCAGTATGTGCTGAGGGACTACAACTACCAGCAAGTGACAGCGCAGGCACCGATCATGTAACTAAACCATCAATGCGCCATAATAGCATTGCAGTATGTGCTGAGGGACTACAATTCCCAGCAAGTGACAGCGCAGGCACCGGTCATGTAACTAAACCATCACTGCGTCATAATAGCACTGCAGTATGTGGTGAGGGACTACAACTCCCAGCAAGTGACAGCGCAGGCACCGGTCATGTAACTAAACCATCACTGCGTCATGATAACACTGCAGTATGTGGTGAGGGACTACAACTCCCAGCAAGTTTATTTCTTTTTATTTTACACGCTGCTGTTTTCCACAGTGAATTACCAGAAAGATCTGCACCAAAATCATGGAGTGCAAATTTGCTGTTGTGGATTTTCTTGTGGATTTTTGCTAATTTGCTCTGATTTTCTATGGAAATCCTCCAGGAACAATCTGCCACATTTGAACAGATCTTCAGGCCTCATTCAGACATCTGTAGTTTTCTGGTACATTAAAAAAAAGGAAAAAAAACAAAACTGATTTTCATCAAAGGGATCGATCTGAATTGTATCAATGTTTGTTACTATATGCAAATAAAAAAATATATATATATGGATATGTGAACTGCCCCATAGATGATAAAGGTGCGTATTATGTCTGTCAATAACATGGATGTAAAAAAACAGACGTCTGAATGAGACGTTCACCCACAAGATCATCTAGCAATAGTGCAGCTCTGACCTGACACATAGCATTCACAGAAAGGCTCCTGATCAGCACATATGATGTCTGTGATCTATAAAGAGTCCTCCACATTGTACCCACTACATATACATTCACAATAAAGCTGCCCCCGTAACATCAACTGCCCCACACCTACCACATATAGCCAGGTCCCCGCTCCCCCACACACAGTATATAGCCAGGTCCCCGCTCCCCCACACACAGTATATAGCCAGGTCCCCGCTCCCCCACACACAGTATATAGCCAGGCCCCCGCTCCCCTACACAAAGTATATAGCCAGGTCCCCGCTCCCCCACACACAGTATATAGCCAAGGTCCCCGCTCCCCCACACACAGTATATAGCCAGGTCCCCGCTCCCCCACACACAGTATATAGCCAGGTCCCCGCTCCCCCACACACAGTATATAGCCAGGTCCCCGCTCCCCCACACAAAGTATATAGCCAGGTCCCCGCTCCCCCACACACAGTATATAGCCAAGGTCCCCGCTCCCCCACACACAGTATATAGCCAGGTCCCCGCTCCCCCACACAAAGTATATAGCCAGGTCCCCGCTCCCCCACACAAAGTATATAGCCAGGTCCCCGCTCCCCCACACACAGTATATAGCCAAGGTCCCCGCTCCCCCACACACAGTATATAGCCAGGTCCCCGCTCCCCCACACACAGTATATAGCCAAGATCCCCGCTCCCCCACACAAAGTATATAGCCAGGTCCCCGCTCCCCCACACAAAGTATATAGCCAAGGTCCCCGCTCCTTCACACACAGTATATAGCCAGGTCCCCGCTCCCCCACACAAAGTATATAGCCAAGATCCCCGCTCCCCCACACAAAGTATATAGCCAGGTCCCCGCTCCCCCACACAAAGTATATAGCCAGGTCCCCGCTCCCCCACACACAGTATATAGCCAAGGTCCCCGCTCCCCCACACAAAGTATATAGCCAGGTCCCCGCTCCCCCACACAAAGTATATAGCCAGGTCCCCGCTCCCCCACACACAGTATATAGCCAAGGTCCCCGCTCCCCTACACACAGTATATAGCCAGGTCCCCGCTCCCCCACACAAAGTATATAGCCAGGTCCCCGCTCCCCAACACAAAGTATATAGCCAGGTCCCCGCTCCCCCACACACAGTATATAGCCAGGCCCCCGCTCCCCCACACAAAGTATATAGCCAAGGTCCCCGCTCCCCAACACAAAGTATATAGCCAGGTCCCCGCTCCCCCACACACAGTATATAGCCAGGCCCCCGCTCCCCCACACAAAGTATATAGCCAGGTCCCCGCTCCCCCACACACAGTATATAGCCAAGATCCCCGCTCCCCCACACACAGTATATAGCCAGGTCCCCGCTCCCCCACACACAGTATATAGCCAGGTCCCCGCTCCCCTACACAAAGTATATAGCCAGGTCCCCGCTCCCCCACACACAGTATATAGCAAGGTCCCCGCTCCCCCACACAAAGTATATAGCCAGGTCCCCGCTCCCCCACACAAAGTATATAGCCAGGTCCCCGCTCCCCCACACACAGTATATAGACAAGGTCCCCGCTCCCCTACACAAAGTATATAGACAAGGTCCCCGCTCCCCTACACAAAGTATATAGCCAAGGTCCCCGCTCCCCTACACAAAGTATATAGACAAGGTCCCCGCTCCCCTACACAAAGTATATAGACAAGGTCCCCGCTCCCCTACACAAAGTATATAGCCAGGTCCCCGCTCCCCCACACAAAGTATATAGCCAGGTCCCCGCTCCCCCACACAAAGTATATAGCCAGGTCCCCGCTCCCCTACACAAAGTATATAGACAAGGTCCCCGCTCCCCTACACAAAGTATATAGACAAGGTCCCCGCTCCCCCACACAAAGTATATAGCCAAGGTCCCCTCCTCCATGTATAGCATATTTATCCAGGTCTCCGCTCCCCCACACAAAGTATATAGCCAGGTCCCCGCTCCCCCACACAAAGTATATAGCCAGGTCCCCGCTCCCCCACACAAAGTATATAGCCAAGGTCCCCGCTCCCCCACACAAAGTATATAGCCAGGTCCCCGCTCCCCTACACAAAGTATATAGCCAAGATCCCCTCCTCCATGTATAGCATATTTATCCAGGGCTCCCTCCCCCACATATAGCAAAGAGAACCAAGTCCAGCACCCCCTCCCCCACCACACAGCATACGGTATATAGACAAGACCCCCACACACAGCATACGGTATATAGACAAGTCCCACACACAGCATACGGTATACAGACAAGTCCCCCACACACACACACACAGCATACAGTATATAGACAAGACCCCCACACACAGCATACAGTATATAGACAAGTCCCCCATACACAGCATACAGTATATAGACAAGTCCCCCACACACAGCATACAGTATATAGACAAGTCCCCCACACACAACATACGGTATATAGACAAGTCCCCCACACACAGCATACGGTATATAGACAAGTCCCCCCCACACAACATACAGTATATAGACAAGTCCCCCCCACACAGCATACAGTATATAGACAAGTCCCCCACACACAGCATACAGTATATAGACAAGTCCCCCACACACAACATACAGTATATAGACAAGCCCCCACACACAGCATACGGTATATAGACAAGTCCCCCACACACAGCATACAGTATATAGACAAGTCCCCCACACACAGCATACGGTATATAGACAAGTCCCCCCCACACAGCATACGGTATATAGACAAGTCCCCCACACACAGCATACAGTATATAGACAAGTCCCCCACACACAGCATACGGTATATAGACAAGTCCCCCACACACAGCATACAGTATATAGACAAGTCCCCCACACAGCATACAGTATATAGACAAGTCCCCCATACACAGCATACGGTATATAGACAAGTACCCCACACAGCATACGGTATATAGACAAGTCCCCCACACACAGCATACGGTATATAGACAAGTCCCCCCCACACAGCATACGGTATATAGACAAGTACCCCACACACAGCATATAGTATATAGACAACTCCCCCCAACACAGCATACGGTATATAGACAAGTCCCCCACACACAGCATACAGTATATAGACAAGTCCCCCCCACACACAGCATACGGTATATAGACAAGTCCCCTACACACAGCATACAGTATATAGACAAGTCCCCCCCACACACAGCATACGGTATATAGACAAGTCCCCCACACAGCATGCGGTATATAAACAAGTCCCCCATACACAGCATACGGTATATAGACAAGTCCAGCACACACAGCATACGGTATATAGACAAGTCCCCCACACACAGCATACGGTATATAGACAAGTCCCCCACACACAGCATACGGTATATAGACAAGTCCCCCCCACACAGAATACAGTATATAGACAAGTCCCCCACACACAGCATACGGTATATAGACAAGTACCCCACACAGCATACGGTATATAGACAAGTCCCTCACACAGCATACGGTATATAGACATGTCCCCCCCACACACAGCATACGGTATATAGACAAGTCCCCCACACAGCATACAGTATATAAACAAGTCCCCCATACACAGCATACGATATATAGACAAGTCCAGCACACACAGCATACGGTATATAGACAAGTCCCCCACACACAGCATACGGTATATAGACAAGTCCCCCACACACAGCATACGGTATATAGACAAGTCCCCCATACACAGCATACGGTATATAGACAAGTCCCCCACACACAGCATACGGTATATAGACAAGACCCCCACACACAGCATACGGTATATAGACAAGTCCCCCACACACAGCATACAGTATATAGACAAGTCCCCCACACACAGCATACAGTATATAGACAAGTCCCCCACACACAGCATACGGTATATAGACAAGTCCAGCACACACAGCATACAGTATATAGACAAGTCCCCCACACACAGCATACGGTATATAGACAAGTCCCCCACACACAGCATACGGTATATAGACAACTCCCCCACACAGCATACGGTATATAGACAAGTCCCCCACACACAGCATACAGTATATAGACAAGTACCCCACACAGCATACGGTATATAGACAAGTCCCTCCCACACAGCATACGGTATATAGACAAGTCCCCCCCACACACAGCATACGGTATATAGACAAGTCCCCCACACACAGCATACAGTATATAGACAAGTCCCCCACACACAGCATACAGTATATAGACAAGTCCCCCACACACAGCATACAGTATATTGACAAGTCCCCCACACACAGCATACGGTATATAGACAAGTCCCCTACACAGCATACAGTATATAGACAAGTCCCCCCCACACAGCATACGGTATATAGACAAGTCCTCTACACAGCATACAGTATAAAGACAAGTCCCCCACACACAGTATACGGTATATAGACAAGTCCCACACACACACAGCATACGGTATATAGACAAGTCCCCCACACACAGCATACGGTATATAGACAAGTCCCCCACACACAGCATACGGTATATAGACAAGTCCCCCACACACAGCATACGGTATATAGACAAGTCCCCCACACACAGCATACAGTATATAGACAAGTCCCCCACACACAGCATACAGTATATAGACAAGTCCCTTACACACAGCATACGGTATAAAGACAAGTCCCCCACACACAGCATACGGTATATAGACAAGTCCCCTACACAGCATACGGTATATAGACAAGTCCCCTACACACAGCATACGGTATATAGACAAGTCCCCCACACACAGTATACGGCATATAGACAAGTCCCCCCCACACACAGCATACAGTATATAGACAAGTCCCCCACACACAGCATACAATATATAGACAAGTCCCCCACACACAGCATACAGTATATAGACAAGTCCCCCACACACAGTATACGGCATATAGACAAGTCCCCCACACACAGCATACAGTATATAGACAAGTCCCCCACACACAGCATACAGTATATAGACAAGTCCCCCACACACAGCATACAGTATACAGACAAGTACCCCACACACAGCATACAGTATATAGACAAGTCCCCCACACACAGCATACAGTATATAGACAAGTCCCCTACACAGCATACAGTATATAGAAAAGTCCCCCACACACAGCATACAGTATATAGACAAGTCCCCCACACACAGTATACAGTATATAGACAAGTACCCCACACACAGCATACAGTATATAGACAAGTCCCCCACACACAGCATACGGTATATAGACAAGTCCCCCACACACAGCATACGGTATATAGACAAGCCCCCCACACACAGCATACGGTATATAGACAAGTCCCCCCCACACAGCATACAGTATATAGACAAGTCCCCCCGACACAGCATACAGTATATAGACAAGTCCCCTACACAGCATACAGTATATAGACAAGTCCCCCACACACAGTATACGGTATATAGACAAGTCCCCCACACACAGCAAACGGTATATAGACAAGTCCCCCACACACAGCATACGGTATATAGACAAGTCCCCCACACACAGCATACGGTATATAGACAAGTTCCCCACACACAGCATACGGTATATAGACAAGTCCCCCACACACAGCATACGGTATATAGACAAGTCCCCCACACACAGCATACAGTATATAGACAAGTCACCCACACACAGCATACAGTATATAGACAAGTCCCCCACACACAGCATACGGTATATAGACAAGTCCCCCACACACAGCATACGGTATATAGACAAGTCCCCCACACACAGCATACAGTATATAGACAAGACCCCCACACACAGCATACGGTATATAGACAAGTCCCCCATACACAGCATAAGGTATATAGACAAGTCCCCCCCACACACAGCATACGGTATATAGACAAGTCCCCCCCACATAGCATACAGTATATAGAGAAGTCACCCACACACAGCATACTGTATATAGACAAGTCCCCCACACACAGCATACGGTATATAGACAAGTCCCCCACACACAGCATACGGTATATAGACAAGTCCCCCACACACAGCAAACGGTATATAGACAAGACCCCCACACAGCATACAGTATATAGACAAGTCCCCCACACACAGCATACGGTATATAGACAAGTCCCACACACAGCATACGGTATATAGACAAGTCCCCCACACACAGCATACGGTATATAGACAAGTCCCCCATACACAGCATACGGTATATAGACAAGTCCCCCATACACAGCATACGGTATATAGACAAGTCCCCCACACAGCATACGGAATATAGACAAGTCCCCCACACACAGCATACGGTATATAGACAAGTCCCCCACACACAGCATACGGTATATAGACAAGTCCCCCACACACAGCATACGGTATATAGACAAGTCCCCCACACACAGCATACGGTATATAGACCAGTCCCCCACACACAGCATACAGTATATAGACAAGTCCCCCACACAGCATACAGTATATAGACAAGTCCCCCCCACACAGCATACAGTATATAGACAAGGCCACCACACACAGCATACGGTATATAGACAAGTCCCCCACACACAGCATACGGTATATAGACAAGGCCCCCACACACAGCATACGGTATATAGACAAGGCCCCCACACACAGCATACCGTATATAGACAAGGCCCCCACACACAGCATACGGTATATAGACAAGTCCCCCACACACAGCATACGGTATATAGGCAAGTCCCCCACACACAGCATACGGTATATAGACAAGTCCCCCACACACAGCATACGGTATATAGACAAGTCCCCCACACACAGCATACGGTATATAGACAAGTCCCACACACACAGCATACGGTATATAGACAAGTCCCCCCCACACAGCATACGGTATATAGACAAGTCCCCCCCACACAGCATACGGTATATAGACAAGTCTCCCACACACAGCATACGGTATATAGACAAGTCCCCCACACACAGCATACGGTATATAGACAAGTCCCCCACACACAGCATACGGTATATAGACAAGTCCCCCACACACAGCATACGGTATATAGACAAGTCCCCCACACACAGCATACGGTATATAGACAAGTCCCCCACACACAGCATACAGTATATAGACAAGTACCCCACACAGCATACGGTATATAGACAAGTCCCCCCCACACAGCATACGGTATATAGACAAGTCCCCCCCACACAGCATACAGTATATAGACAAGTCCCCCCCACACAGCAAACAGTATATAGACAAGTCCCCCACACACAGCATACGGCATATAGACAAGTCCCCCACACACAGCATACGGTATATAGACAAGTCCCCCCCACACAGCATACGGTATATAGACAAGTCCCCCCCACACAGCATACAGTATATAGAGAAGTCCCCCACACAGCATACGGTATATAGACAAGTCCCCCCCCACACAGCATACGGTATATAGACAAGTCCCCCACACAGCATACGGTATATAGACAAGTCCCCCACACACAGCATACAGTATATAGACAAGTCCCCCACACACAGCATACAGTATATAGACAAGTCCCCCACACACAGCATACGGTATATAGACAAGTCCCCCACACACAGCATACGGTATATAGACAAGTCCCCCACACACAGCATACAGTATATAGACAAGTCCCCCACACACAGCATACAGTATATAGACAAGTCCCCCACACAGCATACGGTATATAGACAAGTCCCCTACACACAGCATACGGTATATAGACAAGTCCCCTACACAGCATACGGTATATAGACAAGTCCCCTACACAGCATACAGTATATAGACAAGTCCCCCACACACAGTATACGGTATATAGACAAGTCCCCCACACACAGCATACAGTATATAGACAAGTCCCCCACACACAGCATACGGTATATAGACAAGTCCCCCACACACACCATACAGTATATAGACAAGTCCCCCACCACACAGCATACAGTATATAGACAAGTACCCTACACACAGCATACGGTATATAGACAAGTCCCCCACACACACAGCATACGGTATATAGACAAGTCTCCAACACACAGCATACGGTATATAGACAAGTCCCCCACACACAGCATACGGTATATAGACAAGTCCCCCACACACAGCATACGGTATATAGACAAGTCCCCCACACACAGCATACGGTATATAGACAAGTCCCCCACACACAGCATACGGTATATAGACAAGTCCCCCACACACAGCATACGGTATATAGACAAGTCCCCCACACACAGCATACGGTATATAGACAAGTCCCCCACACACAGCATACGGTATATAGACAAGTCCCCCCCACACAGCATACGGTATATAGACAAGTCTCCCACACACAGCATACGGTATATAGACAAGTCCCCCACACACAGCATACGGTATATAGACAAGTCCCCCACACACAGCATACGGTATATAGACAAGTCCCCCACACACAGCATACGGTATATAGACAAGTCCCCCACACACAGCATACGGTATATAGACAAGTCCCCCACACACAGCATACAGTATATAGACAAGTACCCCACACAGCATAATGTATATAGACAAGTCCCCCCCACACAGCATACGGTATATAGACAAGTCCCCCCCACACAGCATACAGTATATAGACAAGTCCCCCCCACACAGCAAACAGTATATAGACAAGTCCCCCACACACAGCATACGGTATATAGACAAGTCCCCCACACACAGCATACGGTATATAGACAAGTCCCCCCCACACAGCATACAGTATATAGAGAAGTCCCCCACACAGCATACGGTATATAGACAAGTCCCCCCCCACACAGCATACGGTATATAGACAAGTCCCCCACACAGCATACGGTATATAGACAAGTCCCCCACACACAGCATACAGTATATAGACAAGTCCCCCACACACAGCATACAGTATATAGACAAGTCCCCCACACACAGCATACGGTATATAGACAAGTCCCCCACACACAGCATACGGTATATAGACAAGTCCCCCACACACAGCATACAGTATATAGACAAGTCCCCCACACACAGCATACAGTATATAGACAAGTCCCCCACACAGCATACGGTATATAGACAAGTCCCCTACACACAGCATACGGTATATAGACAAGTCCCCTACACAGCATACGGTATATAGACAAGTCCCCTACACAGCATACAGTATATAGACAAGTCCCCCACACACAGTATACGGTATATAGACAAGTACCCCACACACAGCATACAGTATATAGACAAGTCCCCCACACACAGCATACGGTATATAGACAAGTCCCCCACACACACCATACAGTATATAGACAAGTCCCCCACCACACAGCATACAGTATATAGACAAGTACCCTACACACAGCATACAGTATATAGACAAGTCCCCCACACACAGCATACAGTATATAGACAAGTCCCCCACACAGCATACGGTATATAGACAAGTCCCCTACACACAGCATACGGTATATAGACAAGTCCCCCACCACACAGCATACGGTATATAGACAAGTCCCCCACACACAGCATACGGTATATAGACAAGTCCCCCACCACACAGCATACAGTATATAGACAAGTCCCCCACCACACAGCATACAGTATATAGACAAGTACCCTACACACAGCATACAGTATATAGACAAGTCCCCCACACACAGCATACAGTATATAGACAAGTCCCCCACACAGCATACGGTATATAGACAAGTACCCCACACACAGCATACGGTATATAGACAAGTCCCCCCCACACAGCATACGGTATATAGACAAGTCCGAACCACACAGCATACGGTATATAGACAAGTCCCCCACACACAGCATACAGTATATAGACAAGTTCCCCACACACAGCATACGGTATATAGACAAGTCCAATACACAGCATACGGTATATAGACAAGTCCCCTACACAGCATACAGTATATAGACAAGTCCCCCACACACAGTATACGGTATATAGACAAGTCCCCCACACACAGCATACAGTATATAGACAAGTCCCCCACACAGCATACGGTATATAGACAAGTCCCCCACACAGCATACGGTATATAGACAAGTCCCCTACACACAGCATACGGTATATAGACAAGTCCCCTACACAGCATACGGTATATAGACAAGTCCCCTACACAGCATACAGTATATAGACAAGTCCCCCACACACAGTATACGGTATATAGACAAGTCCCCCCCACACAGCATACGGTATATAGACAAGTCCTCTACACAGCATACAGTATATAGACAAGTCCCCCACACACAGTATACGGTATATAGACAAGTCCCACACACACACAGCATTCGGTATATAGACAAGTCCCCCACACACAGCATACGGTATATAGACAAGTCCCCCACACACAGCATACGGTATATAGACAAGTCCCCCACACACAGCATACGGTATATAGACAAGTCCCCCACACACAGCATACGGTATATAGACAAGTCCCCCACACACAGCATACAGTATATAGACAAGTCCCTTACACACAGCATACGGTATAAAGACAAGTCCCCCACACACAGCATACGGTATATAGACAAGTCCCCTACACAGCATACGGTATATAGACAAGTCCCCTACACACAGCATACAGTATATAGACAAGTCCCCCACACACAGTATACGGCATATAGACAAGTCCCCCCCACACACAGCATACAGTATATAGACAAGTCCCCCACACACAGCATACAATATATAGACAAGTCCCCCACACACAGCATACAGTATATAGACAAGTCCCCCACACACAGTATACGGCATATAGACAAGTCCCCCACACACAGCATACAGTATATAGACAAGTCCCCCACACACAGCATACAGTATATAGACAAGTCCCCCACACACAGCATACAGTATATAGACAAGTACCCCACACACAGCATACAGTATATAGACAAGTCCCCCACACACAGCATACAGTATATAGACAAGCCCCCCACACACAGCATACGGTATATAGACAAGTCCCCCACACACAGCATACAGTATATAGACAAGTCCCCCCCACACAGCATACAGTATATAGACAAGTCCCCTACACAGCATACAGTATATAGACAAGTCCCCCACACACAGCATACAGTATATAGACAAGTACCCCACACACAGCATACAGTATATAGACAAGTCCCCCACACACAGCATACAGTATATAGACAAGTCCCCCACACACAGCATACGGTATATAGACAAGTCCCCCACACACAGCATACGGTATATAGACAAGTCCCCCACACACAGCATACGGTATATAGACAAGTCCCCCACACACAGCATACGGTATATAGACAAGTCCCCCACACACAGCATACGGTATATAGACAAGTCCCCCACACACAGCATACGGTATATAGACAAGTCCCCCACACACAGCATACGGTATATAGACAAGTCACCCACACACAGCATACGGTATATAGACAAGTCCCCCACACACAGCATACGGTATATAGACAAGTCCCCCACACACAGCATACGGTATATAGACAAGTCCCCCACACACAGCATACGGTATATAGACAAGTCCCCCACACACAGCATACGGTATATAGACAAGTCCCCCACACACAGCATACGGTATATAGACAAGTCCCCCACACACAGCATACGGTATATAGACAAGTCCCCCACACACAGCATACGGTATATAGACAAGTCCCCCACACACAGCATACGGTATATAGACAAGTCCCCCACACACAGCATACGGTATATAGACAAGTCCCCCACACACAGCATACGGTATATAGACAAGTCCCCCACACACAGCATACGGTATATAGACAAGTCCCCCACACACAGCATACGGTATATAGACAAGTCACCCACACACAGCATACAGTATATAGACAAGTCCCCCACACACAGCATACGGTATATAGACAAGTCCCCCACACACAGCATACGGTATATAGACAAGTCCCCCACACACAGCATACAGTATATAGACAAGACCCCCACACACAGCATACGGTATATAGACAAGTCCCCCATACACAGCATAAGGTATATAGACAAGTCCCCCCCACACACAGCATACGGTATATAGACAAGTCCCCCCCACATAGCATACAGTATATAGACAAGTCACCCACACACAGCATACGGTATATAGACAAGTCCCCCACACACAGCATACGGTATATAGACAAGTCCCCCACACACAGCATACGGTATATAGACAAGTCCCTCACACACAGCAAACGGTATATAGACAAGACCCCCACACAGCATACAGTATATAGACAAGTCCCCCACACACAGCATACGGTATATAGACAAGTCCCCCACACACAGCATACAGTATATAGACAAGTCCCCCACACACAGCATACGGTATATAGACAAGTCCCACACACAGCATACAGTATATAGACAAGTCCCCCACACACAGCATACGGTATATAGACAAGTCCCCCACACACAGCATACAGTATATAGACAAGTCCCCCACACACAGCATACGGTATATAGACAAGTCCCACACACAGCATACGGTATATAGACAAGTCCCCCACACACAGCATACGGTATATAGACAAGTCCCCCATACACAGCATACGGTATATAGACAAGTCCCCCATACACAGCATACGGTATATAGACAAGTCCCCCACACAGCATACGGTATATAGACAAGTCCCCCACACACAGCATACGGTATATAGACAAGTCCCCCACACACAGCATACAGTATATAGACAAGGCCCCCACACACAGCATACAGTATATAGACAAGTCCCCCACACACAGCATACAGTATATAGACAAGTCCCCCCACAGCATACGGTATATAGACAAGTCCCCCACACACAGCATACGGTATATAGACAAGTCCCCCCCACACAGCATACGGTATATAGACAAGTCCGCACCACACAGCATACGGTATATAGACAAGTCCCCCACACACAGCATACAGTATATAGACAAGTCCCCACACACAGCATACGGTATATAGACAAGTCCAATACACAGCATACGGTATATAGACAAGTCCCCTACACAGCATACAGTATATAGACAAGTCCCCCACACACAGTATACGGTATATAGACAAGTCCCCCACACACAGCATACAGTATATCGACAAGTCCCCCACACAGCATACGGTATATAGACAAGTCCCCCACACAGCATACGGTATATAGACAAGTCCCCTACACACAGCATACGGTATATAGACAAGTCCCCTACACAGCATACGGTATATAGACAAGTCCCCTACACAGCATACAGTATATATACAAGTCCCCCACACACAGTATACGGTATATAGACAAGTCCCCCACACACAGCATACGGTATATAGACAAGTCCCCCACACACAGCATACGGTATATAGACAAGTCCCCCACACACAGCATACGGTATATAGACAAGTCCCCCACACACAGCATACGGTATATAGACAAGTCCCCCTCACACAGCATACAGTATATAGACAAGTCACCCACACACAGCATACGGTATATAGACAAGTCCCCCACACACAGCATACAGTATATAGACAAGTCACCCACACACAGCATACGGTATATAGACAAGTCCCCCACACACACCATACAGTATATAGACAAGTCCCCCCCACACAGCATACGGTATATAGACAAGTCCCCCACACACAGCATACGGTATATAGACAAGTCCCCCACACACAGCATACGGTATATAGACAAGTCCCCCACACACAGCATACGGTATATAGACAAGTCCCCCACACACAGCATACGGTATATAGACAAGTCCCCTACACACAGCATACAGTATATAGACAAGTCCCCCACACACAACATACAGTATATAGACAAGCCCCCACACACAGCATACGGTATATAGACAAGTCCCCCACACACAGCATACAGTATATAGACAAGTCCCCCACACACAGCATACGGTATATAGACAAGTCCCCCCCACACAGCATACGGTATATAGACAAGTCCCCCATACACAGCATACAGTATATAGACAAGTCCCCCATACACAGCATACGGTATATAGACAAGTACCCCACACAGCATACGGTATATAGACAAGTCCCTCACACACCATACGGTATATAGACATGTCCCCCCCACACACAGCATACGGTATATAGACAAGTCCCCCACACAGCATGCGGTATATAAACAAGTCCCCCATACACAGCATACGGTATATAGACAAGTCCAGCACACACAGCATACGGTATATAGACAAGTCCCCCACACACAGCATACGGTATATAGACAAGTCCCCCACACACAGCATACGGTATATAGACAAGTCCCCCATACACAGCATACGGTATATAGACAAGTCCCCCACACACAGCATACAGTATATAGACAAGTCCCCCACACACAGCATACAGTATATAGACAAGTCCCCCACACACAGCATACGGTATATAGACAAGTCCAGCACACACAGCATACAGTATATAGACAAGTCCCCCACACACAGCATACGGTATATAGACAAGTCCCCCACACAGAGCATACGGTATATAGACAAGTCCCCCACACAGCATACGGTATATAGACAAGTCCCCCACACACAGCATACAGTATATAGACAAGTACCCCACACAGCATACGGTATATAGACAAGTCCCTCCCACACAGCATATGGTATATAGACAAGTCCCCCCCACACACAGCATACGGTATATAGACAAGTCCCCCACACACAGCATACAGTATATAGACAAGTCCCCCACACACAGCATACGGTATATAGACAAGTCCCCTACACAGCATACAGTATATAGACAAGTCCCCCCCACACAGCATACGGTATATAGACAAGTCCTCTACACAGCATACAGTATATAGACAAGTCCCCCACACACAGTATACGGTATATAGACAAGTCCCACACACACACAGCATACGGTATATAGACAAGTCCCCCATACACAGCATACAGTATATAGACAAGTCCCCCACACACAGCATACAGTATATAGACAAGTCCCCCACACACAGCATACAGTATATAGACAAGTCCCCTACACACAGCAAACGTTATAAAGACAAGTCCCCCACACACAGCATACGGTATATAGACAAGTCCCCTACACACAGCATACAGTATATAGACAAGTCCCCTACACACAGCAAACGTTATAAAGACAAGTCCTCCACACACAGCATACGGTATATAGACAAGTCCCCTACACACAGCATACAGTATATAGACAAGTCCCCCACACACAGTATACGGCATATAGACAAGTCCCCCCCACACACAGCTTACAGTATATAGACAAGTCCCCCACACACAGCATACAGTATATAGACAAGTACCCAACACAGAGCATACAGTATATAGACAAGTCCCCCACACACAGCATACAGTATATAGACAAGTCCCCTACACAGCATACAGTATATAGAAAAGTCCCCCACACACAGCATACAGTATATAGACAAGTCCCCCACACACAGCATACAGTATATAGACAAGTACCCCACACACAGCATACAGTATATAGACAAGTCCCCCACACACAGCATACGGTATATAGACAAGTCCCCCACACACAGCATACGGTATATAGACAAGTCCCCCACACACAGCATACGGTATATAGACAAGTCCCCCACACACACAGCATACGGTATATAGACAAGAACCCCACACACAGAATACGGTATATAGACAAGTCCCCCACACACAGCATACCGTATATAGACAAGTCCCTCCCACACAGCATACGGTATATAGACAAGTCCCCCCCACACAGCATACAGTATATAGACAAGTCACCCACACACAGCATACGGTATATAGACAAGTACCCCACACACAGAATACGGTATATAGACAAGTCCCCCACACACAGCATACCGTATATAGACAAGTCCCCCCCACACAGCATACGGTATATAGACAAGTCCCCCCCACACAGCATACAGTATATAGACAAGTCCCCCACACACACCATACAGTATATAGACAAGTCCCCCACACACACCATACAGTATATAGACAAGCCCCCCACACACAGCATACGGTATATAGACAAGTCCCCCCCACACAGCATACAGTATATAGACAAGTCCCCCCCACACAGCATACAGTATATAGACAAGTCCCCTACACAGCATACAGTATATAGACAAGTCCCCCACACACAGTATACGGTATATAGACAAGTCCCCCACACACAGCAAACGGTATATAGACAAGTCCCCCACACACAGCATACGGTATATAGACAAGTCCCCCACACACAGCATACGGTATATAGACAAGTCCCCCACACACAGCATACGGTATATAGACAAGTCCCCCACACACAGCATACGGTATATAGACAAGTCCCCCACACACAGCATACGGTATATAGACAAGTCCCCCACACACAGCATACAGTATATAGACAAGTCCCCCACACACAGCATACGGTATATAGACAAGTCCCCCACACACAGCATACGGTATATAGACAAGTCCCCCACACACAGCATACGGTATATAGACAAGTCCCCCACACACAGCATACGGTATATAGACAAGTCCCCCACACACAGCATACAGTATATAGACAAGACCCCCACACACAGCATATATAGACAAGTCCCCCATACACAGCATAAGGTATATAGACAAGTCCCCCCCACACACAGCATACGGTATATAGACAAGTCCCCCCCACATAGCATACAGTATATAGACAAGTCACCCACACACAGCATACGGTATATAGACAAGTCCCCCACACACAGCATACGGTATATAGACAAGTCCCCCACACACAGCATACGGTATATAGACAAGTCCCCCACACACAGCAAACGGTATATAGACAAGACCCCCACACAGCATACAGTATATAGACAAGTCCCCCACACACAGCATACGGTATATAGACAAGTCCCCCACACACAGCATACAGTATATAGACAAGTCCCCCACACACAGCATACGGTATATAGACAAGTCCCACACACAGCATACAGTATATAGACAAGTCCCCCACACACAGCATACGGTATATAGACAAGTCCCCCACACACAGCATACAGTATATAGACAAGTCCCCCACACACAGCATACGGTATATAGAAAAGTCCCACACACAGCATACGGTATATAGACAAGTCCCCCACACACAGCATACGGTATATAGACAAGTCCCCCACACACAGCATACGGTATATAGACAAGTCCCCCACACACAGCATACGGTATATAGACAAGTCCCCCACACAGCATACAGTATATAGACAAGTCCCCCACACACAGCATACGGTATATAGACCAGTCCCCCACACACAGCATACAGTATATAGACAAGTACCCCACACAGCATACAGTATATAGACAAGTCCCCCCCACACAGCATACAGTATATAGACAAGGCCCCCACACACAGCATACGGTATATAGACAAGTCCCCCACACACAGCATACGGTATATAGACAAGTCCCCCACACACAGCATACAGTATATAGACAAGTCACCCACACACAGCATACAGTATATAGACAAGTCCCCCACACACAGCATACGGTATATAGACAAGTCCCCCACACACAGCATACGGTATATAGACAAGTCCCCCACACACAGCATACAGTATATAGACAAGACCCCCACAAACAGCATATATAGACAAGTCCCCCATACACAGCATAAGGTATATAGACAAGTCCCCCCCACACACAGCATACGGTATATAGACAAGTCCCCCCCACATAGCATACAGTATATAGACAAGTCACCCACACACAGCATACGGTATATAGACAAGTCCCCCACACACAGCATACGGTATATAGACAAGTCCCCCACACACAGCAAACGGTATATAGACAAGTCCCCCACACACAGCAAACGGTATATAGACAAGACCCCCACACAGCATACAGTATATAGACAAGTCCCCCACACACAGCATACGGTATATAGACAAGTCCCCCACACACAGCATACAGTATATAGACAAGTCCCCCACACACAGCATACGGTATATAGACAAGTCCCACACACAGCATACAGTATATAGACAAGTCCCCCACACACAGCATACGGTATATAGACAAGTCCCCCACACACAGCATACAGTATATAGACAAGTCCCCCACACACAGCATACAGTATATAGACAAGTACCCCACACAGCATACAGTATATAGACAAGTCCCCCCCACACAGCATACAGTATATAGACAAGTCCCCCCCACACAGCATACAGTATATAGACAAGGCCCCCACACACAGCATACGGTAAATAGACAAGTCCCCCACACACAGCATACGGTATATAGACAAGTCCCCCACACACAGCATACGGTATATAGACAAGGCCCCCACACACAGCATACCGTATATAGACAAGGCCCCCACACACAGCATACAGTATATAGACAAGTCCCTCACACACAGCATACGGTATATAGGCAAGTCCCCCACACACAGCATACGGTATATAGACAAGTCCCCCACACACAGCATACGGTATATAGACAAGTCCCCCACACACAGCATACGGTATATAGACAAGTCCCCCACACACAGCATACGGTATATAGACAAGTCCCCCCCACACAGCATACGGTATATAGACAAGTCCCCCCCACACAGCATACGGTATATAGACAAGTCTCCCACACACAGCATACGGTATATAGACAAGTCCCCCACACACAGCATACGGTATATAGACAAGTCCCCCACACACAGCATACGGTATATAGACAAGTCCCCCACACACAGCATACGGTATATAGACAAGTCCCCCACACACAGCATACGGTATATAGACAAGTCCCCCACACACAGCATACAGTATATAGACAAGTCCCCCACACACAGCATACGGTATATAGACAAGTCCCCCACACACAGCAAACGGTATATAGACAAGACCCCCACACAGCATACAGTATATAGACAAGTCCCCCACACACAGCATACGGTATATAGACAAGTCCCCCACACACAGCATACGGTATATAGACAAGTCCCCCACACAGCATATAGTATATAGACAAGTCCCCCCCACACAGCATACAGTATATAGACAAGGCCCCCACACACAGCATACGGTATATAGAGAAGTCCCCCACACACAGCATACGGTATATAGACAAGTCCCCCACACACAGCATACGGTATATAGACAAGTCCCCCACACACAGCATACCGTATATAGACAAGTCCCCTACACACAGCATACGGTATATAGACAAGTCCCCCACCACACAGCATACGGTATATAGACAAGTCCCCCACACACAGCATACGGTATATAGACAAGTCCCCCACCACACAGCATACAGTATATAGACAAGTCCCCCACCACACAGCATACAGTATATAGACAAGTACCCTACACACAGCATACAGTATATAGACAAGTCCCCCACACACAGCATACAGTATATAGACAAGTCCCCCACACAGCATACGGTATATAGACAAGTCCCCCACACACAGCATACGGTATATAGACAAGTCCCCCCCACACAGCATACGGTATATAGACAAGTCCCCCCCACACAGCATACGGTATATAGACAAGTCCCCCACACACAGCATACAGTATATAGACAAGTTCCCCACACACAGCATACGGTATATAGACAAGTCCCCTACACAGCATACGGTATATAGACAAGTCCCCTACACAGCATACAGTATATAGACAAGTCCCCCACACACAGTATACGGTATAAAGACAAGTCCCCCACACACAGCATACAGTATATAGACAAGTCCCCCACACACAGCATACAGTATATAGACAAGTCCCCCACACAGCATACGGTATATAGACAAGTCCCCCACACAGCATACGGTATATAGACAAGTCCCCTACACACAGCATACGGTATATAGACAAGTCCCCTACACAGCATACGGTATATAGACAAGTCCCCTACACAGCATACAGTATATAGACAAGTCCCCCACACACAGCATACGGTATATAGACAAGTCCCCCACACACAGCATACGGTATATAGACAAGTCCCCCACACACAGCATACGGTATATAGACAAGTCCCCCACACACAGCATACGGTATACAGACAAGTCCCCCATACACAGCATAAGGTATATAGACAAGTCCCCCACACACAGCATACGGTATATAGACAAGTCCCCTACACACAGCATACAGTATATAGACAAGTCCCCTACACACAGCATACAGTATATAGACAAGTCCCCCACACACAGCATACAGTATATAGACAAGTCACCCACACACAGCATACGGTATATAGACAAGTTACCCACACACAGCATACGGTATATAGACAAGTCCCCCACACACACAGCATACGGTATATAGACAAGTCCCCCACACACACCATACAGTATATAGACAAGTCCCCCCCACACAGCATACGGTATATAGACAAGTCCCCCACACACAGCATACGGTATATAGACAAGTCCCCCACACACAGCATACGGTATATAGACAAGTCCCCCCCACACAGCATACAATATATAGACAAGTCCCCCACACACAGCATACGGTATATAGACAAGTCCCCCCCACACAGCATACAGTATATAGACAAGTCCCCTACACAGCATACAGTATATAGACAAGTCCCCTACACAGCATACAGTATATAGACAAGTCCCCCACACACACAGCATACGGTATATAGACAAGTCCCCCACACACAGCATACGGTATATAGACAAGTCCCCCCCACACAGCATACAGTATATAGACAAATACCCCACACAGCATACAGTATATAGACAAATACCCCACACAGCATGCGGTATATAGACAAGTCCCCCACACAGCATACGGTATATAGACAAGTCACCCACACACAGCATACGGTATATAGACAAGTCCCCTACACAGCATACAGTATATAGACAAGTCCCCCACACACACAGCATACGGTATATAGACAAGTCCCCCACACACAGCATACAGTATATAGACAAGTCCCCCATACACAGCATACAGTATATAGACAAGTCCCCCACACACAGCATACGGTATATAGACAAGTCCCCCACCTCCCACACACGGTATACAGACAAGTCCCCCCCACACACACACACAGCATACAGTATATAGACAAGTCCCCCATACACAGCATACGGTATATAGACAAGTCCCCCACACACAGCATACAGTGTATAGACAAGTCCCCCACACACAGCATACGGTATATAGACAAGTCCCCCACACAGCATACAGTATATAAACAAGTCCCCCACCTCCCACACACGGTATACAGACAAGTCCCCCCCACACACACACAGCATACAGTATATAGACAAGTCAAACCACACACCCCCACACACACAGCATACGGTATATAGACAAGTCCCCCACACACAGCATACAGTATATAGACAAGTCCCCCACGACACAGCATACAGTATATAGACAAGTGCATAGCTGTGCTAGGGTAGGAGTGGGAGGAGACTTCCTTCTCTTGTCAGTGCTGGCCCTGCAGTGGAGCCCACCGGGGAATTCCCCAGCAGGCCAGTCCGAGCCCGGTCACATGCTGACTAGAGTCTCAGACACCTCTCTGAGTAGCCCACTGATAGAAGAAGATGAGAATCTAGTCGGCATTTGACCTCAACTATTACATCATAACACCGGCTTTATCTTTTTAAAGCTTTGTAACCTTTACTCACTTTATGAATCAGCCACAGATAAAACTCAATAAGGATGGGTTGCTACTGTGTGCAATTTGCCAGCCAGCCCAGAACAGCGGTGACCTGAGCCGACAGCAGCGACTTGAGTAGACTGTGGCCACCTGAGCCAACAGCGGCATTTAAATTGAGCTATCGCCAGGAAATGGATGACAATGGCAGTCAGGGGAATGGTGAAGGCCTGCATGGCTGCCATCTTGGTACTCCTGTGAAGTTCATCCACAGTCTGAACTTAATCTTATAAACTGTATACTGCATTACTAGAGGATTACTGTATATAGAATAAGCAGTCAAGAGATTGCAGGTTCAAGTGCCCTAAGGGGACATAAAAAAATAAAGTAAAAATGGAAAAAAAAGAAAAAAGTTTTACAAAGGAAAAAAAATAAACAAAAATGTTAAATCACCCCTATTTTCCGAGGTAAAAAAAAAGAAATTAAAAAAGAAACATTTTATATTGTCGTGTCTGTAAAAGTCCGACCTATCAAAGCCCAAATTATTTAAACTGCACGTTAAATAGCGGAAAAATAAATTAAGAAGCCAGAATTGCCGTATTATGGTGTCACCAAACAGTAATAAATAACCCGGTATTGTGTCACCATTTTGTGAGACCCTGCATTTGTTCCATGTTTCTGCTGATGAATCTGGGCGAGGTTCGCTTTCTGCTCGCCGACCTGCGGGGGTTATTGATGCCATTCTCTGCTGTCTACAAACTTTTCATCTCTTTTTGATGCATTTTTTGGGAGGTAAAATTACCCAAAAAGAAAAAAAAATGTGGGTGTTTAGATTATCTTTGCTGTTGGGCATTTGCTGTAGGGGTTAATATATTTATGATTTGATAGATCGGACTTTTTGTCAGTGTGTCAATACTAAATAAATAAATATATATATATAATCTTTTAGTCTTGTTTTGTATTGACAAATGGAGGGAGGAAATTTAAAAGGATTTTTTTTATATATATAAATTTCAATTTTAATCCTTTTCTATCACATTATTTTTTGGTCCCGTTGGGCAACTTGAACCAAAAATCCACAACTCATTGGAATTGCGACACTTAAATTCTGAGGATGTCGGGAAGGGGATAAAGAGAATAAAGTAACTTTGCAGAATGCTTCCGTTTTGTGTACACAGCTCCTGTGCTGACTTAGTGTTCTCTTTGGTTACACCACACACCCATTCTGTGTCCGGCCCCCACAGATCGCCATCTCCATAGATATGGGGGGATTTCCTCATGTGACGACCCCTCTGCCGATGTATACAGATCACATGTGGCTTCACCTTCCGCTTTGATCTCCGCAGTCTTCAGTTCCGGATCCTCCAGGATGAGGGATAAATCTTTCTTGCTCTTCATTCCCCTCCGTGGCTGATACAGCAGCTCCACCGCGCCGACGTTCCCCTCATAGGGAGGAATCGCTCCGCAAAGACTGTTCTCAGCCACAGGACGATCCGCCGGATACAGGAGGAAAGTTCTCCTCTCTGCAATGAAGGATTATTCCACTTTTCTGCCATTTGTAAGATCTCTGCTTGTTGTCTGAGAATAAAATCATTCTTGTTAATATCCAGAACCTGAAAAAAATCTCATCCTGACAGCAGCGGAGCATTTATTACAATGGTATTCAGTCTAGACGATCCCCCTCCTGTCCTGACCGTTTGCTACAATGTATCAGTGCAGGGAAAATCTATCAGTTCGGACTTGGTTTCCCTTACAGAGGATTGTCCAGGCCAGACACCATTGTACCCAGTGGCGACCCGCCAATGGCGGCAGGCCACGCGACTGCTATGGGGCCCGTGAGCTGGGGGGGCCCCATAGCAGTCGCCTGCACTGTGTACCCCCGCATCGGGTCCCTCTCCTGCACACAGGCAAGCGGCGGGGCCCTGAGCAGGCGGGGGGCTTACTCGCCGTCGGGCATCCCGGCGCGCCATGGGCCCCCCCGCCTGCTCAGGGCCCCGGCCGGCACAATACTTACCTCTTCCCGTGCCCTAGACGCTAGAATGTATGGGATCCTTCCAGGTGTGATGTCATTTCCGGGGGCGTGTTCTAGTTCAGCACCAGACGCCAGAGTCTCATGCAGAGACAGAGCTGCCGGTGAAGCTGCAGGAGGAGGTCAGTATCCTAAGGTGAGAAACAGGAGATTGTTCTATTAATTGCTGGTCTGATGTCTTTTCTTCTTGTTGTTTTTGGGGTGAGGGGGCTTGATACTTGCGAGTGAGGGATTTGGGGGGGGTTAATGCTGGAGGGCAGTCTGGTGGGGTTAATTAATGCTTGTGGAGATCTTAGGGGGCTCTGGGGAATAATGCAGGGATAATGCGTGCTTGTGGGGGCCCTAAGGGAATGCTGTGGGCTTATGAGGGCTCTGGGGGGGATGCTGCGGGCTTGTGGGGGCCCTGGGGGGGGGATGCTGCGAGCTTGTGGGGCCCTGGGGTGGGGGGATGCTGCGGGCTTGTGGGGGCTCTGGGGGCGGAATGCTGTGGGCTTGTGAGGCCCTGGGGGGGATGCTGTGGGCTTGTGGGGCCCTGGGGGGGATGCTGTGGGTTTGCGGGTGCTCTGAGGGGGATGGTGTGGGCTTGTGGGGCCCTGGGGGGGATGCTGTGGGCTTGTGGGGGCCCTAGGGGGGATGCTGTTGGCTTGTGGGGCCCTGGGGGGATGCTGTGGGCTTGTGGGGGCCCTTGGTGGGATACTGCAGGCTTGTGGGTGCTCTGGGGGGGATGCAGTGGACTTGTGGGACCCTGGGGGGGATGCTGCGGGCTTGTGGGGCCCTGGGAGGGATGCTGTGGGCTTGCGGGTGCTCTGGGGGGGGGGATGCTGCGGGCTTGTGGGTGCTCTGGGGGGATGCTGCGGGCTTGTGGGGGCTCTAGGGGGGATGCTGCAGGCTTGTGGGAGCTCTGGGGGGGATGCTGCAGGCTTGTGGGAGCTCTGGGGGGGGTGCTGCAGGCTTGTGGGGGCTCCAGGGGGATGCAGCAGGCTTGTTGGGGCCCCGGGGGGGATGCAGCGGGCTTGTGGGGCCTCTGTATGGGGTCCAGCCTGCATATGGCATTACATGGGGACCAGGCAGTATTCTCTATGGTGAATTATATGGGGTCCAGCATTTTGTATGGAGCATTATATGGGGCTCATAATACTGTATGGAGGACTATGTGGTGCCCATAATATTGTATGGAGGACTTAGTGGTGCCATAACACTGTATGGAGGACTATACTGTCCGGTCTGCACTGTGCGCTGTGAGGATTCACCGGTTTCTGAGCTATTGTAGAATTTACAGTAGATATCACTCATGAAATGTAAGGAGTCAGTGAAATGTTTGGCATTGTACTATATTTATATCTATAATTTCTCTGCTGTATCTGTGCATCATGAATGGTTGGATGTGTTAAAGGGGCCACTGAGACTCTTTCGCCCGGGGCCCACGAAAACCTGGAGGAGGGAGCATCATGTGACACCCCCTCTCCCATCATTCCTCCTCTGCGTCTGACGCAGCAGCATGATGACGCGCCACGCTGTGTCAGACAGTGGAGCTGGCAGCTGCTGAGGTGATCAGCTGCAGAGACTGAAGCAGCGGGGAACGAGGAGCGGTAAGTATGTATTTATTTTTAAATCAGTGAGTACTCATAATACTGGAGGACTGGGGCTGCATTTTACCCTATGGGGGGCTGCATTATACTGCGTACAGGACCATGGGGGAATGCATTATACTGAGTGAGGAGCCATGGCGAGTGTCTTATACTGTGTGGAGGACCATGGGGGAGTGCATTGTACTGTGTGGAGGACCATGGGGGAGTGCACTATACTGTGTGGAGGACCACGGGGAGTGCATTGTACTGTGTGGAGGACCACGTGGGAGTGCATTATACTGCGTGGAGGACCACGAGGGAGTGCATTATTCTGCGTGGAGGACCACGAAGTTGTGCATTATACTGCGTGGAGGACCATGGGGAGTGTATTATACTGCATGGAGGACCATGGCGAGTGCCTTATACTGTGTGGAGGACCATGGCGAGAGTCTTATACTGTGTGGAGGACCATGGCGAGTGCATTATACTCTATGGAGTATGGAGAGGTGTGGGACAGTTGGGGGATCATACTGTGTTGGTGTCATCATACTTTACCCTGGGAGTTGAGGTGGGGTACAGTAGGGTCATTATACTGTGCATATGGAGGAATTCACCATGGGGGTATCATACCGTGTTTGGGGGGCACTTTTGTTGGCACCACACTTTATGGGCAATGAAAAAGGGATCTAGGACTTCAGCAGGAGGAAAATTGCTATGTAAAGGCTGGAAGGTTGTGAGATCTGCTCTTCTGTGACCCCGACAATTATTCACATTTTTACATTTTTTTGTTGGGGGGGGCCCAATTAGAACTTCTGCTATGGGGCCCCATGATTCCTATGTACGCCCCTGATTATACCAAATCCTCAGCTGTGCTGGTACTAAGGATATGGACACTCAGACATTTTGGGCTAAATATATACATACAAATATTTTTTCAATAACGTTTCATAAACAATTTGGCTTTTTTATTTCCTTTGCATTGCTAGTTGCAGAATGAGCTCACTGAGAATTTATCAGTGAGCTCATTCTGACCTTCTCTGTGCTGATTATGTTCACAGACCAGCATGAAAGTTGGGCTGATCTCTGATGCAGTCATAAATCATGGCAGAAATAAAAGAGCTGGAAAATCCACATCATAAGGAGCTCACTGACTGAATCTCAAGTTAACTCATTCTGCAGCCATCAATGTGCTGCTGGGAAACAAAAAGCTGGTAAAGGCCGAACAGAGCAAATGTTACATGAAGAGAAATAGTAAAAAGTATTTTTAGAGCAATATACATGTATTTAAAGGGATTGTCCGGTGTGAAGCTGAAGGCCTGCAGTCATCTGTGTGACTCTCTGTGACTGCAGACTTGTAATCCTCACATCATGTAGACTGCGCGCTGCCAGCATTATTCTCAGCCCAGAGATGGCAGAAGCCCCTGTATCATGTGTACAGGAATTGTGCCCCCTCTCCCCGAGGAGCAGCAGTGCCTCGTCCTCCAGATACATGAGGGTCCCATCGGGGAGATCCGCATGTACCGGCCATGATGTCATCTCCATGGATACGGCATCAATGTGCAGAGCAGAAGACCCCTGTAAGGGAGAGCTCAGACGTGGGGGGATTGATGTGGATGTGAGGAGCAGATCCCCCCCATATTCACAGATTATCGCACAATACATGTGGCCTTGCAAAGGAAAAACTGTGAGGAAAGAAGAAATCAGATTTCTTACAATATAGAATAATGTCCTCCTGCCCTCGCTCATGTCCAGTATTATTTATCCCCTGACCTTTATGGTGGGGAACCCCTCCTGAGCCCCCTCCATTATATAGGAGCCATATATCTGCTCCATTACTGGCAGAAGGTAAGGAGCCAATCACACTGCACGGCTTCTACTTCCTGCTCTAAGCCCCGCCCACCTGCCTTCCCTTGAGATCTCCATGACAACCCTTGTGTGACTACAGTGACAGGCCACGCCCCCGAGGATTCTGATCAGTGCGGATGTCTCCATATTGCTGAGGACTGTGAGCGGCTGATGGGCGGAGCCAACAGCGATGTGAGGGGCGGAGCCAGCAGCGATATGAGGGGGGGAGCCAGCAGCGATGTGAGGGGCGGAGCCAACAGCGACATGAGGGGCGGAGCCAGCAGCGATGAGAGGCGGAGCCAGCAGCGATATGAGGGGCGGAGCCAGCAGCGATATGAGGGGCGGAGCCAGCAGCGATATGAGGAGCGCTCACAGCACTGACAGGAGCAGGTGTGTGTGCAGCCAGTTCCTCTGCTGTGGGTGTTGTGGTGTGTGAGCTTCGCCGTGTATATAATATACACACACATATATATATATATATATATATACACAGGTGAAACCAGAAGTTTCCATACACTGTATAAATAGACACATCTGCAGGTTTTTCTCAATATCTGACATGAAATCAGAATAAACCTTTCCCTTTTTAGGTCAATTAGGATTACCATCATTTTTAATATTTGCCAAATGCCAGAATAATGAGAGAGAGAGAATGTTTTAGGACATTTTTATTACTTACTGCTAAGTCAAAAGTTTCCCTCTTTCCCTCTCCTCATTCATTGGGAGTGGGGCGCGGAGGATGCTGGGTGGGACGCGCGGGGTAACCCCCGCCCACAGCCCAGCATCCACCGCGGGGTCCGCGACACTAATGTCACGCCTCATTTGACGTGACATCAGCGGAAGAAAGAGCCGGCTGGAGCCGGGGGGTCACGTGATGCCTGTGAGGGGCGCTATCGCCAGTCCCTCCTACAGGAAATCAACCCCACATGATGCTGCCTCCCCCGTGTTTCACAGTTGGGATGGTGTTCTTAGGCTTCCAAGCTTCTCCTTTTTTCTTCCAAAAGTAACGATGGTCACTATGCCCAAAAAGTTCAGTTTTAGTTTCATCAGACCACGGGACATGTCTCCAAAAATTAAGGTCTTTGTTCCTGTGTGCATTTGCAAACATTAATCTGGCTTTTTTATCTTTCTTTTGGAGTAATGGCTTCTTCCTGGCACAGTGGCCTTTCAGCCTATATTGATACAGTACTCATTTCACTGTGGATATAGACACAATCTTATCAGCTTCCCCTATCATCTTCACAAGATCTTTTGCTTTTGTCCTTGATATGCACATATCGGACCAAAGCACGTTCATCTCTGGGACACAGAACCCGTCTCCTTCCTGAGCGGTATGATGGCTGGACAGTCCCATCTTGTTTGTACTTGCATATAATTGTTTGTACAGATTAACGAGACACCTTCAGGTATCTTGAAATTGTACCCAAGGATGCGCCAGACTTGTGCAAGTCCACAATTCTCTTCCTGATATCTTGGTTGATTTCTTTAGACTTTCCCATGATGCTACACAAAGAAGCAGTGTGTTTCAGGTGTGCATTAAAATACATCCACAGGTGTGTCTCTAATTAACTGAGATGTTGCCAAAAAAACTATCAGAAGTTTCCAAACACATGACATCATCATATGGGCAGTCCAGAATTTTTTAAAGGTATAGCAATATTAGTGTATGTAAACTTATGACTTTGCAGTAAGTAATAAAAATGCTTTAAAACATTCTCTCTCTCTCTCATTATTCTGGCATTTGGCAAATCTTAAAAATGATGGTAATCCTAATTGACCTAAAACGTGAAGGTTTATTCTGATTTCATGTCAGATATTGAGAAAAACCTGCAGATGTGTCTTTTTATTGTTATGATCTGCAACAAGTACGATGTAGCGGGCTGCCTGTTCCTAGCGAACAGACCCGCCTTAGTCCTCGGCTAGTCTGAACGAAGACCTATAGCATAAAGGAGAGGGGTCCCTAAAAGAACTAAGGACTGGAACAAAAATGGGACATCTCCTAAACAGAGAAGTTGTTACAGAACACAAAAAGATAAACTGACAAAAAGGTACTAGAGGTCCCAGAAGGACCAAGCGAACTGACAGAGAAAGGCACAGAAGCACCTGGCTAGCAAAGCAGTCAAACAACACTGAAGTCCAACACAGCCAAAAGGGCGGAGCTGGAATATAAAGGCAGATGGTCTTGTGACCGCAAAACACAAGATGGAAAAAACAAACAGGAGGGTTCTAACATTTATATAGTGTATGTAAATTTCTGGTTTCAACTGTGTATACAGGTGACAGGAGCAGGTGTGTGTGCAGCCAGGTCCGCTCTTTTTGTGGCGCCGCAGCGGAGCGTGTTGTGGTGTGTGAGCTCTGCCGTGTATATAGTACAGAGGAGTATATATATATGTGTATGTATATATATACATACATATACACACACACAGGGCATGCAGGAGTTTTTAGTTTACCAGTTTGGGTCCATGCGGAGCTGCTATAGGATTCACTGGGAACATTTTGGGGAACAGACAAAGTTTTTATAATTTTTATTCCATTTTTCTTTTGCGTGAGATTAATAAAATAACAATTCTGCTGATGTTTTTTTATTTTTTCCAGCATTCAATGGCTAAACCCCAGGAATGTTTCTTATATTTTTTCTTTCCAGCATTTATCGTGCAGTATAGAGACAAAATGAACAAAAGCTACAATTTTGCCATTAATTCTTACTATTTTATTCTTGATGCTGTTTTTCGTGCCGGATAAATCATGTGATCGTTGTACAGTTTGGATTGTTGTTCTCTGCGATGTTAATCAGGTTTAGTTTTTTTGTTCTTGTTTTTTGGGGGTTTATTTTAATAAAATCTAGTTTTAATGTAAGAAAAAAATTATATTTGAGTTTTTACTTTGTATATTTCCAAATATTTTATTGAAACGGAGTAAAGGAAAGAAGGATGAACTAGTGGGAGAGCAACTGTAAAGGACCCCTGCCAGTCCCTAAAACTAAAGGGGCCTGTGACGACACAGCATTTAATCGTAATTATCCAGATGTAAATTCCATAGGCCCAGAATGATAGACTATTGCCTGAATTATTAACTATTGAATTTATGTGTTTCTTTCTTCGGTTGGTCAACGCACATGATCTTTTGTCATTAGTCCGAATGTTGACTCATCTTGTAGGTTGAAGTGATATTTGTTAATTGATAAATGGTTATTTGCCTCTTATATCAACTCTTCTGGTTTATTGTACTGTTATCTTTGCAATACAGGGACGCAGGCTCTTTGAACAATGGATGTTTGCTAAATATGTTGATTACCATTTTATAAGTCCATGCAATTTGTTGACTTGCATTGTTTCGGAATTTATAGTTTATCCTTCAATGTTTGCAATGTTTGCAAGTCAACATTTGGGGGATGAACTGTGGATGCTCCAGTAATGGGAATTAGTAACACCACCCCTTTCTCTTGACCTGTGGATGAAGTCATGAAGAAGGACAGTTGTGAACTACATAAAGGAGTCTTTTTACAAAACCACTGCCAGGAACACTCTATGGGACAGCTCTACAGAACACCATGAATCCATTAAGAGGGACACAGATTTGGTTTCTACAGGATGCCAGCTTAAGGGACCACAGCCCTGGCTGGAGGAATACAGATCTGCTCCATTGACTACTATAGAACCCATGGATACATCTGGGAAAACCAGGTTGGGACCACCAGTCACCTGGTCCCATGGAGATGTTTGGAGTAGCCAGGTTGGGACACTCCGGCCACCTGGAACTCGTGAATATGCTCGGAAAAAGCCAAGTCGGGACCTTCCGGTCACCTAGTTCCATGGATATGTTCGGAGAAGCCAGGTTGGAACTTTCTGGTCTCCTGGCCACGTACCTCAATGGACTGTCAGCTTTCTAAGCTTGTTGTTACCTCCTCTTTGTGGGTGCTCTTTGGTGGGGGTGCCATTGGTGGGGGTAGTCAGCCCCAGAAGCCCCTCGGATTGGCAGCTGCTTTAATCCCAGCGAGTCAGCGGAAGGGTGAGACTCTGTAATTTGCACCATATTAGGTATTTGCTGGGACTGTTCGATATGTTTATTGTGTGTTTGGTGGCTCAATAAAATATTACCTCACTGTTTTACAATCATCCTGTGTTGTTGTTTATGTATCTTCTATCAGTGATGGATTATAATGAGTGTGATCTGCTCCACCATGAGGGGCCCGATCCTCCCGGGGGCCCACGTTCAAAGATCCCAGCACGGCTCAGGACGGATTCTTGTAGTGCTGATGTTTGATAAATAGGATAATAGAGCGCTCATAGAAAATAAATGTCTGACCTCTTCTTTCTGATGGGCATTTTAGAGCGAGGAGCTGCGCTCTGGACTCACCGCTGCACTCCCCATGCCATTGCGGTGGCCATCTTAATATCGATCTGTGCGGAGGAGACTGTGGGAGTCAGACGGAGGTGTCAAATGTATGGACCCTTTTAATCACAGGATGGAGGGTCACTGTAAATATTAATTCATGAACCACTGTGCATAGTGACTCGCCCCCAGGGCCGTGGGGCACTCGGCAGCCGGGCCTCTGGTTGCCGGGTGGCTGGCCCAGTCCGTGGCCCAGGGCGGTCACTCAAAGGGGGGGGGAATGCTTATAGGGGAAATTGTCGTGACGCCACCTGTGGATTCTGGTAAGAGGTTACCAGCGCTGCGACAGTCCACTGAGGCTGATGTTAGGGGCAGCTATGATGGGACGGCTCCCCACAGGTAGAGCAGGCCTCAGGGCAGTGTAGAGGTGTAGAAAGATGGTGGAAGCAGGAGGGAGACGGCAGGACGGTTCCAGAGGAAGTACAGGCACACACACAAGGGTAAACTTCAATACCTTTACTGGTGGTGATGCAGGTACGGTCCAGGGCTTGTGGGGGCCCCGGGGGGATGCTGCGGGCTTGTGGGGGCCCTAAGGGGATGCTGCGGGCTTGTGGGGCCCTGGGGGGGATTCTGCGGGCTTGTGGGGCCCTGGAGGGGATGCTGTGGGCTTGTGGGTGCTCTGGGGGGGATGCTGCAGGCTTGTGGGGTCTATGGGGGGGATGCTGCAGGCATGTGGGGGCTCTGGGGGGGGTGATGCAGGCTTGAGGGGGGCCCTGGGGGGATGCAGCCGGCTTGTGGGGGCCCCGGGGAGGATGCAGCGGGCTTGTGGGGCCTCTGTATGGGGTCCAGCCTGCATATGGCATTACATGGGGACCAGGCAGTATTCTCTATGGTGAATTATATGGGATCCAGTATTTTGTATGGAGCATTATATAGGGCTCATAATACTGTATGGAGGACTATGTGGTGCCCATAATATTGTATGGAGGACTTAGTGGTGCCATAACACTGTATGGAGGACTATACTGTCCGGTCTGCACTGTGCGCTGTGAGGATTCACCGGTTTCTGAGCTATTGTAGAATTTACAAAAGATATCACTCATGAAATGTAAGAAGTCAGTGAAATGTTTGGCATTGTACTATATCTATAATTTCTCTGCTGTATCTGTGCATCATGAATGGTTGGATGTGTTAAAGGGGCCACTGAGACTCTTTCGCCCGGGGCCCACGAAAACCTGGAGGAGGGAGCATCATGTGACACTCCCTCTCCCATCATTCCTCCTCTGCGTCTGACGCAGCAGCATGATGACGCGCCACGCTGTGTCAGACAGTGGAGCTGGCAGCTGCTGAGGTGATCAGCTGCAGAGACTGAAGCAGCGGGGAACGAGGAGCGGTAAGTATGTATTTATTTTTAAATCATTGTGTACTGATAATACTGGAGGACTGGGGCTGCATTTTACCCTACGGGTGGGGGGGGGGCTGCATTTTACCCTATGGGGGGCTGCATTATACTGCGTACAGGACCATGGGGGAATGCATTATACTGAGTGGAGAACCATGGCGAGTGTCTTAAGGCCCCGTCACACTAAGCGATGCAGCAGCGATCCCGACAACGATACGACCTGTCAGGGATCGTTGCTGCATCGCTAATACATCGCTGGGGAGCTGTCAAACAGGCAGGCTCACCAGCGATCAGGGGAGCAGCGACATCGTGGAAAGAATCGTTCCACGATGTCCTGCTCCTGTTACCAGCCTGCTGCTTAAGCAGGAGCAGGCTGGTAACTATGGTAAACATCGGGTTACTAAGTGCGCGTGTGCCCCTAGTAACCCGCTGTTTATCATGGATACCACTCTGCTAAGGTGAACGGTAGCCTCCGCGCACCGTAGCAGAGTGGTATCCATGGTAAACAGCGGGTTACTAAGTGCGCGCGTGCCCCTAGTAACCCGATGTTTACCATGGTTACCAGCCAGATCGTCGGTCCCGCTGGTCACACACAGCGATGTGTGCTGGCCAGCGGGAGGCCAACGACCAAAAAATGGTCCAGGACACTTTGCAGCGATCAGCAACCTCACAGCAGGGGCCTGATCGTTGCAAAGTGTCACACATAGCGACATCGCTGGTGAGTCACCAAAACCGTGACACAGCAGCGATCTCGCTAGCGATATCGCTATGTGAGACGGGGGCTTTATACTGTGTGGAGGACCATGGGGGAGTACATTGTACAGTGTGGAGGACCATGGGGGAGTGCATTGTACTGTGTGGAGGACCATGGGGGAGTGCATTATACTGTGTGGAGGACCACGGGGAGTGCATTGTACTGTGTGGAGGACCATGGGGGAGTGCATTATACTGTGTGGAGGACCACGGGGAGTGCATTGTACTGTGTGGAGGACCACGTGGGAGTGCATTATACTGCGTGGAGGACCACGAGGGAGTGCATTATACTGCGTGGAGGACCATGGCGAGTGCCTTATACTGTGTGGAGAACCATGGCGAGAGTCTTATACTGAGTGCATTATACTCTATGGAGTGTGGAGAGGTGTGGGGCAGTTGGGGGATCATACTTTACCCTGGGAGTTGAGGTCGGGTACAGTAGGGTCATTGTACTGCACATATGGAGGAATTCACCATGGGGGTATCATACCGTGTTTGGGGGGCACTTTTGTTGGCACCACACTTTATGGGCAATGAAAAAGGGATCTAGGACTTCAGCAGGAGGAAAATTACTATGTAAAGGCTGGAAGGTTGTGAGATCTGATCTTCTGCGACCCCGACAATTATTTACATTTTTATTGCTGGGGGGGGGCCCAATTAGAATTTCTGCGTCCTATGTACGCCCCTGATTATACCAAATCCTCAGCTGTGCTGGTACTAAGGATATGGACACTCAGACATTTTGGGCTAAATATATACATACAAATATTTTTTCAATAACGTTTCATAAACAATTTGGCTTTTTTATTTCCTTTGCATTGCTAGTTGCAGAATGAGCTCACTGAGAATTTATCAGTGAGCTCATTCTGACCTTCTCTGTGCTGATTATGTTCACAGACCGGCATGAAAGTTGGGCTGATCTCTGATCCAGTAATAAATCATCGCAGAAATAAAAGCGCTGGAAACTCCACATCATAAGGAGCTCACTGACTGAATCTCAAGTTAACTCATTCTGCAGCCATCAATGTGCTGCTGGGAAACAAAAAGCTGGTAAAGGCCGAACAGAGCAAATGTTACAAGAAGCAAAATAGTAAAAAGTCTTTTTAGAGCAATATACATGTATTTAAAGGGATTGTCCGGTGTGAAGCTGAAGGCTGCAGTCATCTGTGTGACTCTCTGTGACTGCAGACTTGTAATCCTCACATCATGTAGACTGCGCGCTGCCAGCATTATTCTCAGCCCAGAGATGGCAGAAGCCCCTGTATCATGTGTACAGGAATTGTGCCCCCTCTCCCCGAGGAGCAGCAGTGCCTCGTCCTCCAGATACATGAGGGTCCCATCGGGGAGATCCGCATGTGCCGGCCATGATGTCATCTCCATGGATACGGCATCAATGTGCAGAGCAGAAGACCCCTGTAAGGGAGAGCTCAGACGTGGGGGGATTGATGTGGATGTGAGGAGCAGATCCCCCCATATTCACAGATTATCGCACAATACATGTGGCCTTGCACAGGAAAAACTGTGAGGAAAGAAGAAATCAGATTTCTTACAATATAGAATAATGTCCTCCTGCCCTCGCTCATGTCCAGTATTATTTATCCCCTGACCTTTAGGGTGGGGAACCCCTCCTGAGCCCCCTCCATTATATAGGAGCCATATATCTGCTCCATTACTGGCAGAAGGTAAGGAGCCAATCACACTGCACGGCTTCTACTTCCTGCTCTAAGCCCCACCCACCTGCCTTCCCTTGAGATCTCCATGACAACCCTTGTGTGACTACAGTGACAGGCCACGCCCCCGAGGATTCTGATCAGTGCGGATGTCTCCATATTGCTGAGGACTGTGAGCGGCTGATGGGCGGAGCCAGCAGCGATGTGAGGGGCAGAGCCAGCAGCGATATGAGGGGCGGAGCCAGCAGCGATATGAGGGGCGGAGCCAGCAGCGATATGAGGGACGGAGCCAGCAGTGATATGAGAGGCGGAGCCAGCAGCGATATGAGGGGCGGAGCCAGCAGCGATATGAGGGGCGGAGCCAGCAGCGATATGAGGAGCGCTCACAGCACTGACAGGAGCAGGTGTGTGTGCAGCCCGTTCCTCTGCTGTGGGTGTTGTGTTGTGTGAGCTTCGCCGTGTATATATTATACACATATATATATATATATATATACAGAGTTGAAATCAGAAGTTTCCATACACTGTATAAATAGACACATCTGCAGGTTTTTCTCAATATCTGACATGAAATCAGAATAAACCTTTCCCATTTTAGGTCAATTAGGATTACCATCATTTTTAATATTTGCCAAATGCCAGAATAATGAGCGTCTCTTGTAAGGGGCATTAAAAGAGTCTTGTTATATCACTCTGACCTCCACGTGTCTTGTAAGGGGCATTAAAACCGTCTTGTTATACCACTCTGACCTCCACGTGTCTTGTAAGGGGCATTAAAACCGTCTTGTTATACCACTCTGACCCCCACGTCTCTTCAGAGGGGCATTAAAACCGTCTTGTTATACCACTCTGACCTCCACGTCTCTTCTGAGGGGCATTAAAACCATCTTGTTATACCACTCTGACCTCCACGTCTCTTGTAAGGGGCATTAAAACCGTCTTGTTATACCACTCTGACCTCCACGTCTCTTCTGAGGGGCATTAAAAGCGTCTTGTTATACCACTCTGACCTCCACGTGTCTTGTAAGGGGCATTAAAACCGTCTTGTTATGCCACTCTGACCTCCACGTCTCTTCTGAGGGGCATTAAAAGCGTCTTGTTAAGCTACTGGGACCTCCACGACTCTTCGAACGGGCATTGCATTTCCTCATAATTTTTGGAAGCTTTTGCTTGGAAGGCATAAGCAAATACTATGGGAGACCCACTCCCCAATAATGGGAATAATGTTTTTAAGATGCTGTACTGTATGGCTCTTGTAAGGGGCATTAAAACCGTCTTGTTAAGCTACTGTGACCTCCATGTCTCTTCAAAGGGGCATTAAAAGCGTCTTCTTAAGCCACTCTGAACTCCACAGCTCTTCCAAGGGGCATTGAAATGTTGTTTTTAATTACCTTACCTCTAATCTCCATGACTCTTCCAACGGACATTGCATTTCCTCCTAATTTTAGTCAGCTTTTGCTTTTCAATGCAAAGGTGAAAACTAAGGGAGACACACTCCCCAATAATGGGTAGAAGGTTTTTAGTACGCTGTAATCCACATCTGTTTCCAGGGGCATTGCAGTTCCTTATAATTTTTGGAAAGCCTTCCATTCACTGCTTAGGCCAACAGTGCACAGGAGACCCAGTTGCCATAAATGGAAAAAAAGGTTTAGTTAAGGCCCTCTGACCTCCATGTCATTTCCAAGGGGCATTGGAGTGCCTCAAAAGTTTTGCTAGGCATTGCACTCACTGTATGCCCTATAACTGTGTAGCCAAACCGCTCCTTTTGTTACAGAAACATATCCTACAAGACATATGTGGTTGACTGGCCTGATATTGATGTGAATGGTCCCTGTTCCTCCTGCTCTTTCTCCTTTGCCACTACCTCATCCATCATTTATCACTTGAAGCTTTGTTTTAACGAGAGTCATAGAACTTGGATAGTAGCAGGAAAACATCCAGCAATCCTCGGAGGAGGTAGGATATGACCACCTCAGGCCTAGCCGCTACTACATACATGCGCTTGCATTCCTTGAAAACAAAGCAGATGCTAACTTCTATCATCCTCATCATGCTCCTCACCTTGGCACTCTCAACTCCCCTGATAAAGAAGCCAGGGCCCACCGGAGAAGTCGGGTTCTTTGGTGGGCTCGTCCAATGCTGCCCTAAAGCAGGCCAGTCTAAGAAAAGTGTGTGGGGATGTTCCGCGGAGAAATCGGGGCGGCTTGGAACCGTTTATTGACACCTGGCCGCGGGGCGGCTGGGGACCGAGTGTGGACACCCGGCCGCCCCCTGGCGGCTGGGGACCGAGCATGGAAACCCGGCCGCCGGGCGGCTGGGGACTGAGTATGGATACCTCGCTGCCGAAGCAGCCATGAGGTAGTGGCCAGCTTCGGCCTCCTCAAAACTAAAAGGCCCAATTTCAAGTGCAAGCTAGCAGTATGGTATTGCAGCCTGGGGGTGGGTGGGTGGTTGGCTGCATATTTGCGCTTGCATTGCAAGGAATGGGGGAGGTATAATTGAACACTGCCCTGGGACAAGGACTTGCACGGGGATAGTTGCAAGTCTGCATCTTCTGATGCGGCAAGGATCACTTCTGATGGGCACACTTTTAGGCAGTGACCTGGGAGTCAGAGATCCTTCCAGGGGTCTTCCCCATGCTGTTCCCATGTCTTTTCAGCACTATATGCATGTGTCACACAGCACATGGCCAGATAAGGTTGTAAAATGTTAAAATGACATTTCCCGGTGAATGCATTTGTCACAGTTGAAAGCAATACAAAAGTGCAAAAACGCATAAAAAATGCTACTTGTGAACATAGCCCAAGGTGTGGAGGAGTATTTTTGTTTTTGGTTATTTATTTTACCTTATACACAAGTCTTTACCCTGGAAAAGAAATTCCTTAACATATTTCACAGGAAAAAAGTTTCACTTTCGTTTTTGAACATTTTCTTATGAGCCTGTAAAAGTGGCTTAATACCTCTGACCACGTTGTTGACAACAGTGACCTTGGGGGTCAGAAATGCTTCCTGGGGCGATCCCCATGCTGTCCCCATGTCATCTGAGCACTGTCACTATCATTTTGGGCACTTTTTAGGCTTTCTACAGACTGCCGGGGGTGCCGCCGCAAAAATGCTCGGGTCTCCCATAGACTAACATGGGCTCGTTGCTCAGGTCGAGCACCCGAGTATCACGGCGAGCTCGGGCCGAGCTTCGAGCACCCGAGCATTTTAGTGCTCGCTCAACACTATTTATAACGGGGGCACAAGCTAGTGACTGATTTATATTCTCAGTGGAGCAGGATTCATTGTGGTGAATGATATACTCATGGGCACAGTGTGGCACATATTTGCATTTGGTGGCACAGTGGGCGGCATTATTTATTTAAGTCGCTTATATTTGTAACATTTTTGTTTTTCAGGAGTGCGGTGATCTGCTGAAAAGTGCGGAGCAGCCGAAACCTGGACAGCAAACTGCAAAGACGAATCATGGCGGGAAGTCGTCACGAAAGACTGGACTAGGTAAAGAAGAGAAGAAAGAGAGCGACTGCAGTGTATAAACTGGAGGGTTAGGTGGGGCCCATTATATTATAATAAATCTATGTGGGGTCCATAATATTATAATAAATCTATGTGGGGCCCATTATATTATAATAAATCTATGTGGTGCCCATTATATTAAAGGGAAAGCTATGTGGGGCCAATTATATTAAAGGGAAAGCTATGTGGGGCCAATTATATTAAGGGGAAAGCTATGTGGGGCCCGTTATATTAAAGGGAAAGCTATGTGGGGCCCATTATATTAAAGAGAAAGCTATGTGGGGCCCATTATATTAAAGAGAAAGCTATGTGGGGCCCATTATATTAAAGAGAAAGCTATGTGGGGCCCATTATATTAAAGAGAAAGCTATGTGGGGCCCATTATATTAAAGAGAAAGCTATGTGGGGCCCATTATATTAAAGAGAAAGCTATGTGGGGCCCATTATATTAAAGGGAAAGCTATGTGGGGCCCATTATGTTAAAGAGAAAGCTATGTGGGGCCCATTATATTAAAGAGAAAGCTATGTGGGGCCCATTATATTAAAGAGAAAGCTGTGTGGGGCCCATTATATTAAAGAGAAAGCTGTGTGGGGCCCATTATATTAAAGAGAAAGCTATATGGGGCCCATTATATTAAAGAGAAAGCTATATGGGGCCCATTATATTAAAGAGAAAGCTATGTGGGGCCCATTATATTAAAGAGAAAGCTATGTGGGGCCCATTATATTAAAGAGAAAGCTATGTGCGGCCCATTATATTAAAGAGAAAGCTATGTGGGGCCCATTATATTAAAGAGAAAGCTATGTGGGGCCCATTATATTAAAGAAAAAGCTATGTGGGGCCCATTATATTAAAGAAAAAGTTATGTGGGACCCATTATATTAAAGGGAAAGCTATGTGCGGCCCATTATATTAAAGAGAAAGCTATGTGGGGCCCATTTTATTAAAGAGAAAGCTATGTGGGGCCCATTATATTAAAGGGAAAGCTATGTGGGGCCCATTATATAATAATAAAATCTATGTGGTGCCCATTATATTAAAGGGAAAGCTATGTGGGGCCCATTATATTAAAGAGAAAGCTATGTGGGGCCCATTATATTAAAGGGAAAGCTATGTGGGGCCCATTATATTAAAGGGAAAGCTATGTGGGGCCCGTTATCTTAAAGGGACATCTACGTAGGGCCCATTATATTAAATGGATGTCTATGTGGGGCCCATTATATTAAAGAGAGAGCTATGTGGGGCCCATTATATTAAAGAGAAAGCTATGTGGGGCCCATTATATAAAAGAGAAAGCTATGTGGGACCCATTATATTAAAGGGAAAGCTATGTGGGGCCCATTATATTAAAGAGAAAGCTATGTGGGGCCCATTATATTAAAGGGAAAGCTATGTGGGGCCCATTATATAATAATAAAATCTATGTGGGGCCCATTATATTAAAGGGAAAGCTATGTGGGGCCCGTTATCTTAAAGGGACATCTACGTATATGATAAATTCTATATGGGGCCCATGATATTTAATGGAAGGCTATGTGAGGCCCATTATATTAAATAGAGGACTATGTGGGGACCAATACATTAAAAAGAAAGCTATATTGGGGCCCACTATGTTATCTGGAAGGTTTTGTGGGGCCCTCTGTATTAAATTGAGGGCTATGTGAGGCCTATTAAATTAAATGGAAAGCGTTGCGGGGCCCATAATATTATATGGAGGGCTATGTGAGGCGCATTTATCAAATAAAGGGCTATGTAGCGCCAATTATATTAAATGGAAGCCTGTGTTTTGTCCATTATATTAAATAGAGATGTATCTTGGCTCCATTATAATAAATGGAAGGCAATGTGGGGACCATTATATTAAATGGAGGGTTATGTGGGGCCCATTATATTAAATGGAAGCCTATATGGAGCCCAGTAAATTAAATGTAAAGCTATGTGGGGCCCAATATTTTAAATGGAAGGTTAAGTGGGGCCAATTGTATTAAATAGAGGGCTATGTGGTGCCCAATATAAAACATGGAAGGCTTTTTGGTGCCCATTATATTAAATAGAGGGATATTTTGGCCCCATTTTATTAAATGGAAGGCTATGTCAGGTCCAATATATTAAATGGAGTCCAGTGCGGCCTATTATATTAAATTGACGGTTATGTGGGGTTCAATAGATTAAATGAAAAGCTATGTGGAGCCCAATAAATTAAATTATAGTACATGGAAGGCAATGTGTGGCTCATTATACTATATAGAGGGCTATGTGGGGGCCATTATACTTTATAGAATTCTATGTGGGGGTCCATTATACTTTTGCCAATGGCAAATTGTGTGTTCCGGTGGCACTCCAAAGGTAAAGGGTGTGCTCCGGTGGCACTCCAACGTCATAGGGTGTGCTCTGGTGGCACACCAATGGCAAAAAGGCCAAAGAGTAGACTCTGGTGGCAGACTGAGCAGCCCTAGAGTGCACCCCAGTGATAAGCAATAAGGCCAAAGAATGTACCCCGGTGGTAGGCTAAAAAGCCCTAGAGTGCGCCCCAGTGGTAAGCAATGAGGCCAAAAAGTGCACCCCGGTGGCAGGCTAAAAAAGCCTAAAATGAGTGAACCGGTGGTAAGCAAAATGGTCAGAGTGTACCCCGGTCGCAGTTAAAAAGCCCAAGTTGGGTGCCCCGGTGGTAAGCTAAAAGGCCAAAGAGTGCACCCCGGTGTAAGCTAAAAAGCCCAAGATGGGTGCCCCGGTGGTAAGCAAAAAAGGTCACATATTGGGCCCCTCTGGTAGGCCTACGGGAAATAGAGTTCTCCGATGGCACACCAACGGTAAAGGGTGTGCCCGATGGTACTCCAATGGTAAAGGGTGTGCTTCAGTGGCATGCCAGTGGCAAAAAGTGTACTCCGGTGGCATGCTAATGGTGAAAGGTGTGCTCTTTTGGCACCCCAACTGTAAAGAGTGTGTTCCAGTGGCACCCCAGCAGCCAATGGTGTACTTCGGTGGCAGACCATCGGGAAATGGTGTGATATGTAAGGCTCATCATAACAAAAGGGAGGGCTATGTGGGACCCATTATTTTATATGGAAAGCAAGGTGGGGCCCATTATATTAATTAGGGGCTTATGTGGGGCTCTTTATATTAAATAAAAACATATGTGGGCCCCATTAAATAAAATGGAAGGCTATGTGGACCCCATTAAATTAAATGGAAGGCTATGTGGACCCCATTAAATTAAATGGAAGGCTATGTGGGGCCCATTATATTAAATGGAAGCCTATATGGGGCCCAATAAATTAAATGAAAAGCTACAGTATGTACAGCAATAATAAAAATGGTAATAATACAGGGTGGGCTATTTATATGGATACACCTAAATTAAATGGAATGGTTGGTGATGTCAACTTCCTGTTTATGGCACATTAGTATATGGGAGGGGGAAACTTTTCCAGATGGGTGGTGACTATGGCGGCCATTTTGAAGTCGGCCATTTTGCATCTAACTTTATTTTTTTCAATGGGAAGAGGGTGATGTGACACATCAAACTCATTGAGAATTTCATAAGAAAATACAATGGTGTGCTTGGTTTTAACATAACTTTATTCTTTCATGAATTTTTTACAAGTTTATGACCACTTATAAAATGTGTTTAAAGTGCTGCCCATTGTGTTGGATTGTCAATGCAACCCTCTTCTCCCACTCTTGACACACTGATAGCAACACCGCAGAAGAAATGCTAGCACAGGCTTTCAGTATCCGTTGTTTCAGATGCTGAAAGGTTATATGGGGCCTATTAAAATAAATGGAAGACTATGCAGGACCTCTTGTAATAACTAGAAGGCAATTTGTGGCCCATTATATTAAACTAGATGGTGGCCCGATTCTAACTCATCGGGTATTCTAGAATATGTATGCGGCCGGCCGCGACCAATCAGCGAACCGTGTTAGTGAGGACCGGAGAGCATGTTTAAATTTGGCGCCAAAACCGGTGATTGGTCACGGCTGGCGGCCGCGACCAATCAGCGAATCGTATTAGTGAGAACCGGGGAGCGGGTACTTCCACTGTGAGCAGCCGGGAGATGACCGGCTGCTCGCAGCAGAAGTATCCCAACCGGCGGCGCCGCTCCCCGGTCCTCCCTTCACACTTGCCGTCGGGAGATCAGCGGCCCTAGCCGCTGATCTAGCGAAGGTAGCCGCATGAAGGTCAGCGGCGCCGCAGGTCGGGGTACTTCTGCTGCGAGCAGCCGGGAGATGACCGGCTGCATCGCCACTGACCTCTGTGCAGAGCGGTGTTTAAATTTGGAGCCAATATCGCTGATTGGTCGTGGCCGCCGAATCGTATTAGTGAGGACAGGGGAGCGGCGCTGCCTGTGCGGGTACTTCCACTGCGAGCAGCCGGGAAATGACCGGCTGCTCGCAGCAGAAGTATCCCGACCGGTGGCGCCGCTCCCCGGTTCTCCCTTCACACTTTCCGTCGGAAGATCAGCGGCCCTAACCGCTGATCTCCCGACGGTAGCCGCATGGAGGTCAGCGGCGCCGCTGGTCGGGGTACTTCTGCTGCTAGCGCCGGTCATCTCCCGGCTACATCGCCGCTGACCTCCGTGCGGCAGATGAGCTGCTAATGGCCGCCATCTTTTTTTGAAATCCCACGTCGCTGATTGACCACGGTCGGACCAATCAGCGACGCAGGACTTCCTGGACAGAAGGACAGACAGACATGATAAGACGATTATATATATTAAATGTAAGGTTATGTAGGGCCCAATATATTCAATGAAAAACTATATGGACCTATTATATAAAAGAAAAAGCTAAGTGTGGCCCATTTTATTAAATGGATGATGGCGTGCTCCCTTGGCAAGCCAGCGGGAAAGTGGCGTGCTTCCGGTGGCAAGCCAGCGGGACAGTGGCGTGCTCCGGTGGCAAGCCAGCGGGAAAGTGGCGTGCTCCGGTGGCAAGCCAGCGGGAAAGTGGCGTGCTCCGGTGGCAAGCCAGCGGGACAGTGGCGTGCTCCGGTGGCAAGCCAGCGGGAAAGTGGCGTGCTCCGGTGGCAAGCCAACGGGAAAGTGGCGTGCTCCGGTGGCAAGCCAACGGGAAAGTGGCGTGCTCCGGTGGCAAGCCAACGGGAAAGTGGCGTGCTCCGGTGGCAAGCCAACGGGAAAGTGGCGTGCTCCGGTGGCAAGCCAGCGGGAAAGTGGCGTGCTCCGGTGGCAAGCCAGCGGGAAAGTGGCGTGCTCCGGAGGCAAGCCAACGGGAAAGTGGCGTGCTCCGGTGGCAAGCCAACGGGAAAGTGGCGTGCTCCGGTGGCAAGCCAACGGGAAAGTGGCGTGCTCCGGTGGCAAGCCAACGGGAAAGTGGCGTGCTCCGGTGGCAAGCCAACGGGACTGTGGCGTGCTCCGGTGGAAAGCCAACGGGAAAGTGGCGTGCTCCGGTGGCAAGCCAACGGGAAAGTGGCATGCTCCGGTGGCAAGCCAACGGGAAAGTGGCATGCTCCGGTGGCAAGCCAACGGGAAAGTGGCGTGCTCCGGTGGCAAGCCAACGGGAAAGTGGCGTGCTCCGGTGGCAAGCCAACGGGACTGTGGCGTGCTCCGGTGGCAAGCCAACGGGAAAGTGGCGTGCTCCGGTGGCAAGCCAACGGGAAAGTGGCGTGCTCCGGTGGCAAGCCAACGGGAAAGTGGCGTGCTCCGGTGGCAAGCCAACGGGAAAGTGGCGTGCTCCGGTGGCAAGCCAACGGGAAAGTGGCGTGCTCCGGTGGCAAGCCAGCGGGAAAGTGGCGTGCTCCGGTGGCAAGCCAGCGGGAAAGTGGCGTGCTCCGGTGGCAAGCCAACGGGAAAGTGGCGTGCTCCGGTGGCAAGCCAACGGGAAAGTGGCGTGCTCCGGTGGCAAGCCAACGGGAAAGTGGCGTGCTCCGGTGGCAAGCCAACGGGAAAGTGGCGTGCGGTGGCAAGCCAGCGGGAAAGTGGCGTGCTCCGGTGGCAAGCCAGCGGGAAAGTGGCGTGCTCCGGTGGCAAGCCAATGGGAAAGTGGCGTGCTCCGGTGGCAAGCCAACGGGAAAGTGGCGTGCTCCGGTGGCAAGCCAACGGGAAAGTGGCGTGCTCCGGTGGCAAGCCAACGGGAAAGTGGCGTGCTCCGGTGGCAAGCCAACGGGACTGTGGCGTGCTCCGATGGCAAGCCAACGGGAAAGTGGCATGCTCCGGTGGCAAGCCAACGGGAAAGTGGCGTGCTCCGGTGGCAAGCCAACGGGAAAGTGGCGTGCTCCGGTGGCAAGCCAACGGGAAAGTGGCGTGCTCCGGTGGCAAGCCAACGGGAAAGTGGCGTGCTCCGGTGGCAAGCCAACGGGACTGTGGCGTGCTCCGGTGGCAAGCCAACGGGAAAGTGGCGTGCTCCGGTGGCAAGCCAACGGGAAAGTGGCGTGCTCCGGTGGCAAGCCAACGGGAAAGTGGCATGCTCCGGTGGAAAGCCAACGGGACTGTGGCGTGCTCCGGTGGCAAGCCAACGGGAAAGTGGCGTGCTCCGGTGGCAAGCCAACGGGAAAGTGGCGTGCTCCGGTGGCAAGCCAACGGGAAAGTGGCGTGCTCCGGTGGCAAGCCAACGGGAAAGTGGCGTGGTCCGGTGGCAAGCCAATGGTAAAGTGGCGTGCTCCGGTGGCAAGCCAACGGGAAAGTGGCGTGCTCCGGTGTCAAGCCAACGGGACTGTGGCGTGCTCCGGTGGCAAGCCAACGGGACTGTGGCGTGCTCCGGTGGCAAGCCAACGGGAAAGAGGCGTGCTCCGGTGGCAAGCCAACGGGAAAGTGGCGTGCTCCGGTGGCAAGCCAACGGGAAAGTGGCGTGCTCCGGTGGCAAGCCAACGGGAAAGTGGCGTGCTCCGGTGGCAAGCCAACGGGAAAGTGGCGTGCTCCGGTGGCAAGCCAACGGGAAAGTGGCGTGCTCCGGTGGCAAGCCAACGGGACTATGGCGTGCTCCGGTGGCAAGCCAACGGGAAAGTGGCGTGCTCCGGTGGCAAGCCAACGGGAAAGTGGCGTGCTCCGGTGGCAAGCCAACGGGAAAGTGGCGTGCTCCGGTGGCAAGCCAACGGGACAGTGGCGTGCTCCGGTGGCAAGCCAACGGGACAGTGGCGTGCTCCGGTGGCAAGCCAACGGGACAGTGGCGTGCTCCGGTGGCAAGCCAACGGGACAGTGGCGTGCTCCGGTGGCAAGCCAACGGGAAAGTGGCGTGCTCCGGTGGCAAGCCAACGAGAAAGTGGCGTGCTCCGGTGGCAAGCCAAAGGGAAAGTGGCGTGCTCCGGTGGCAAGCCAACGGGACTGTGGCGTGCTCCGGTGGCAAGCCAACGGGACTGTGGCGTGCTCCGGTGGCAAGCCAACGGGAAAGTGGCGTGCTCCGGTGGCAAGAAAACGGGAAAGTGGCGTGCTCCGGTGGCAAGCCAACGGGAAAGTGGCGTGCTCCGGTGGCAAGCCAACGGGAAAGTGGCGTGCTCCGGTGGCAAGCCAACGGGAAAAGGGGCGTGCTCCGGTGGCAAGCCAACGGGAAAGTGGCGTGCTCCGGTGGCAAGCCAACGGGAAAGTGGCGTGCTCCGGTGGCAAGCCAACGGGAAAGTGGCGTGCTCCGGTGGCAAGCCAACGGGAAAGTGGCTTGCTCCGGTGGCAAGCCAACGGGACTGTGGCGTGCTCCGGTGGCAAGCCAACGGGACTGTGGCGTGCTCCGGTGGCAAGCCAACGGGACTGTGGCGTGCTCCGGTGGCAAGCCAACGGGACTGTGGCGTGCTCCGGTGGCAAGCCAACGGGACAGTGGCGTGCTCCGGTGGCAAGCCAACGGGAAAGTGGCGTGCTCCGGTGGCAAGTTAACGGGAAAGTGGCGTGCTCCGGTAGCAAGCCAACGGGAAAGTGGCGTGCTCCGGTGGCAAGCCAACGGGAAAGTGGCGTGCTCCGGTGGCAAGCCAACGGGAAAGTGGCGTGCTCCGGTGGCAAGCCAACGGAAAAGTGGCGTGCTCCGGTGGCAAGCCAACGGGAAAGTGGCGTGCTCCGGTGGCAAGCCAACGGGAAAGTGGCGTGCTCCGGTGGCAAGCCAACGGGAAAGTGGCGTGCTCCGGTGGCAAGCCAACGGGAAAGTGGCATGCTCCGGTGGCAAGCCAACGGGACTGTGGCGTGCTCCGGTGGCAAGCCAACGGGAAAGTGGCGTGCTCCGGTGGCAAGCCAACGGGAAAGTGGCGTGCTCCGGTGGCAAGCCAACGGGAAAGTGGCGTGCTCCGGTGGCAAGCCAACGGGAAAGTGGCGTGCTCCGGTGGCAAGCCAACGGGAAAGTGGCGTGCTCCGGTGGCAAGCCAACGGGAAAGTGGCGTGCTCCGGTGGCAAGCCAACGGGACTGTGTCGTGCTCCGGTGGCAAGCCAACGGGAAAGTGGCGTGCTCCGGTGGCAAGCCAACGGGAAAGTGGCGTGCTCCGGTGGCAAGCCAACGGGAAAGTGGCGTGCTCCGGTGGCAAGCCAACGGGACAGTGGTGTGCTCCGGTGGCAAGCCAACGGGACAGTGGCGTGCTCCGGTGGCAAGCCAACGGGACAGTGGCGTGCTCCGGTGGCAAGCCAACGGGACAGTGGCGTGCTCCGGTGGCAAGCCAACGGGACAGTGGCGTGCTCCGGTGGCAAGCCAACGGGACAGTGGCGTGCTCCGGTGGCAAGCCAACGGGAAAGTGGCGTGCTCCGGTGGCAAGCCAACGAGAAAGTGGCGTGCTCCGGTGGCAAGCCAACGGGAAAGTGGCGTGCTCCGGTGGCAAGCCAACGGGACTGTGGCGTGCTCCGGTGGCAAGCCAACGGGACTGTGGCGTGCTCCGGTGGCAAGCCAACAGGAAAGTGGCGTGCTCCGGTGGCAAGAAAACGGGAAAGTGGCGTGCTCCGGTGGCAAGCCAACGGGAAAGTGGCGTGCTCCGGTGGCAAGCCAACGGGAAAGTGGCGTGCTCCGGTGGCAAGCCAACGGGAAAAGGGGCGTGCTCCGGTGGCAAGCCAACGGGAAAGTGGCGTGCTCCGGTGGCAAGCCAACGGGAAAGTGGCGTGCTCCGGTGGCAAGCCAACGGGAAAGTGGCGTGCTCCGGTGGCAAGCCAACGGGAAAGTGGCTTGCTCCGGTGGCAAGCCAACGGGACTGTGGCGTGCTCCGGTGGCAAGCCAACGGGACTGTGGCGTGCTCCGGTGGCAAGCCAACGGGACTGTGGCGTGCTCCGGTGGCAAGCCAACGGGACTGTGGCGTGCTCCGGTGGCAAGCCAACGGGACTGTGGCGTGCTCCGGTGGCAAGCCAACGGGACAGTGGCGTGCTCCGGTGGCAAGCCAACGGGAAAGTGGCGTGCTCCGGTGGCAAGTTAACGGGAAAGTGGCGTGCTCCGGTAGCAAGCCAACGGGAAAGTGGCGTGCTCCGGTGGCAAGCCAACGGGAAAGTGGCGTGCTCCGGTGGCAAGCCAACGGGAAAGTGGCGTGCTCCGGTGGCAAGCCAACGGAAAAGTGGCGTGCTCCGGTGGCAAGCCAACGGGAAAGTGGCGTGCTCCGGTGGCAAGCCAACGGGAAAGTGGCGTGCTCCGGTGGCAAGCCAACGGGAAAGTGGCGTGCTCCGGTGGCAAGCCAACGGGAAAGTGGCATGCTCCGGTGGCAAGCCAACGGGACTGTGGCGTGCTCCGGTGGCAAGCCAACGGGAAAGTGGCGTGCTCCGGTGGCAAGCCAACGGGAAAGTGGCGTGCTCCGGTGGCAAGCCAACGGGAAAGTGGCGTGCTCCGGTGGCAAGCCAACGGGAAAGTGGCGTGCTCCGGTGGCAAGCCAACGGGAAAGTGGCGTGCTCCGGTGGCAAGCCAACGGGAAAGTGGCGTGCTCCGGTGGCAAGAAAACGGGAAAGTGGCGTGCTCCGGTGGCAAGCCAACGGGAAAGTGGCGTGCTCCGGTGGCAAGCCAACGGGAAAGTGGCGTGCTCCGGTGGCAAGCCAACGGGAAAAGGGGCGTGCTCCGGTGGCAAGCCAACGGGAAAGTGGCGTGCTCCGGTGGCAAGCCAACGGGAAAGTGGCGTGCTCCGGTGGTAAGCCAACGGGAAAGTGGCGTGCTCCGGTGGCAAGCCAACGGGAAAGTGGCTTGCTCCGGTGGCAAGCCAACGGGACTGTGGCGTGCTCCGGTGGCAAGCCAACGGGACTGTGGCGTGCTCCGGTGGCAAGCCAACGGGAAAGTGGCGTGCTCCGGTGGCAAGCCAACGGGAAAAGGGGCGTGCTCCGGTGGCAAGCCAACGGGAAAGTGGCGTGCTCCGGTGGCAAGCCAACGGGAAAGTGGCGTGCTCCGGTGGCAAGCCAACGGGAAAGTGGCGTGCTCCGGTGGCAAGCCAACGGGAAAGTGGCTTGCTCCGGTGGCAAGCCAACGGGACTGTGGCGTGCTCCGGTGGCAAGCCAACGGGACTGTGGCGTGCTCCGGTGGCAAGCCAACGGGACTGTGGCGTGCTCCGGTGGCAAGCCAACGGGACTGTGGCGTGCTCCGGTGGCAAGCCAACGGGACTGTGGCGTGCTCCGGTGGCAAGCCAACGGGACAGTGGCGTGCTCCGGTGGCAAGCCAACGGGAAAGTGGCGTGCTCCGGTGGCAAGTTAACGGGAAAGTGGCGTGCTCCGGTAGCAAGCCAACGGGAAAGTGGCGTGCTCCGGTAGCAAGCCAACGGGAAAGTGGCGTGCTCCGGTGGCAAGCCAACGGGAAAGTGGCGTGCTCCGGTGGCAAGCCAACGGGAAAGTGGCGTGCTCCGGTGGCAAGCCAACGGAAAAGTGGCGTGCTCCGGTGGCAAGCCAACGGGAAAGTGGTGTGCTCCGGTGGCAAGCCAACGGGAAAGTGGCGTGCTCCGGTGGCAAGCCAACGGGAAAGTGGCGTGCTCCGGTGGCAAGCCAACGGGAAAGTGGCGTGCTCCGGTGGCAAGCCAACGGGACTGTGGCGTGCTCCGGTGGCAAGCCAACGGGAAAGTGGCGTGCTCCGGTGGCAAGCCAACGGGAAAGTGGCGTGCTCCGGTGGCAAGCCAACGGGAAAGTGGCGTGCTCCGGTGGCAAGCCAACGGGAAAGTGGCGTGCTCCGGTGGCAAGCCAACGGGAAAGTGGCGTGCTCCGGTGGCAAGCCAACGGGACTGTGTCGTGCTCCGGTGGCAAGCCAACGGGACTGTGTCGTGCTCCGGTGGCAAGCCAACGGGACAGTGGCGTGCTCCGGTGGCAAGCCAACGGGACAGTGGCGTGCTCCGGTGGCAAGCCAACGGGAAAGTGGCGTGCTCCGGTGGCAAGCCAACGAGAAAGTGGCGTGCTCCGGTGGCAAGCCAACGGGAAAGTGGCGTGCTCCGGTGGCAAGCCAACGGGACTGTGGCGTGCTCCGGTGGCAAGCCAACGGGACTGTGGCGTGCTCCGGTGGCAAGCCAACGGGAAAGTGGCGTGCTCCGGTGGCAAGAAAACGGGAAAGTGGCGTGCTCCGGTGGCAAGCCAACGGGAAAGTGGCGTGCTCCGGTGGCAAGCCAACGGGAAAGTGGCGTGCTCCGGTGGCAAGCCAACGGGAAAAGGGGCGTGCTCCGGTGGCAAGCCAACGGGAAAGTGGCGTGCTCCGGTGGCAAGCCAACGGGAAAGTGGCGTGCTCCGGTGGCAAGCCAACGGGAAAGTGGCGTGCTCCGGTGGCAAGCCAACGGGACTGTGGCGTGCTCCGGTGGCAAGCCAACGGGAAAGTGGCGTGCTCCGGTGGCAAGCCAACGGGAAAGTGGCGTGCTCCGGTGGCAAGCCAACGGGAAAGTGGCGTGCTCCGGTGGCAAGCCAACGGGAAAGTGGCGTGCTCCGGTGGCAAGCCAACGGGACTGTGTCGTGCTCCGGTGGCAAGCCAACGGGACTGTGTCGTGCTCCGGTGGCAAGCCAACGGGACAGTGGCGTGCTCCGGTGGCAAGCCAACGGGACAGTGGCGTGCTCCGGTGGCAAGCCAACGGGAAAGTGGCGTGCTCCGGTGGCAAGCCAACGAGAAAGTGGCGTGCTCCGGTGGCAAGCCAACGGGAAAGTGGCGTGCTCCGGTGGCAAGCCAACGGGACTGTGGCGTGCTCCGGTGGCAAGCCAACGGGACTGTGGCGTGCTCCGGTGGCAAGCCAACGGGAAAGTGGCGTGCTCCGGTGGCAAGAAAACGGGAAAGTGGCGTGCTCCGGTGGCAAGCCAACGGGAAAGTGGCGTGCTCCGGTGGCAAGCCAACGGGAAAGTGGCGTGCTCCGGTGGCAAGCCAACGGGACTGTGGCGTGCTCCGGTGGCAAGCCAACGGGAAAGTGGCGTGCTCCGGTGGCAAGCCAACGGGAAAGTGGCGTGCTCCGGTGGCAAGCCAACGGGAAAGTGGCGTGCTCCGGTGGCAAGCCAACGGGAAAGTGGCGTGCTCCGGTGGCAAGCCAACGGGAAAGTGGCGTGCTCCGGTGGCAAGCCAACGGGACTGTGTCGTGCTCCGGTGGCAAGCCAACGGGACTGTGTCGTGCTCCGGTGGCAAGCCAACGGGACAGTGGCGTGCTCCGGTGGCAAGCCAACGGGACAGTGGCGTGCTCCGGTGGCAAGCCAACGGGAAAGTGGCGTGCTCCGGTGGCAAGCCAACGAGAAAGTGGCGTGCTCCGGTGGCAAGCCAACGGGAAAGTGGCGTGCTCCGGTGGCAAGCCAACGGGACTGTGGCGTGCTCCGGTGGCAAGCCAACGGGACTGTGGCGTGCTCCGGTGGCAAGCCAACGGGAAAGTGGCGTGCTCCGGTGGCAAGAAAACGGGAAAGTGGCGTGCTCCGGTGGCAAGCCAACGGGAAAGTGGCGTGCTCCGGTGGCAAGCCAACGGGAAAGTGGCGTGCTCCGGTGGCAAGCCAACGGGAAAAGGGGCGTGCTCCGGTGGCAAGCCAACGGGAAAGTGGCGTGCTCCGGTGGCAAGCCAACGGGAAAGTGGCGTGCTCCGGTGGCAAGCCAACGGGAAAGTGGCGTGCTCCGGTGGCAAGCCAACGGGAAAGTGGCTTGCTCCGGTGGCAAGCCAACGGGACTGTGGCGTGCTCCGGTGGCAAGCCAACGGGACTGTGGCGTGCTCCGGTGGCAAGCCAACGGGACTGTGGCGTGCTCCGGTGGCAAGCCAACGGGACTGTGGCGTGCTCCGGTGGCAAGCCAACGGGACAGTGGCGTGCTCCGGTGGCAAGCCAACGGGAAAGTGGCGTGCTCCGGTGGCAAGCCAACGGGAAAGTGGCGTGCTCCGGTGGCAAGCCAACGGGAAAGTGGCTTGCTCCGGTGGCAAGCCAACGGGACTGTGGCGTGCTCCGGTGGCAAGCCAACGGGACTGTGGCGTGCTCCGGTGGCAAGCCAACGGGACTGTGGCGTGCTCCGGTGGCAAGCCAACGGGACTGTGGCGTGCTCCGGTGGCAAGCCAACGGGACAGTGGCGTGCTCCGGTGGCAAGCCAACGGGAAAGTGGCGTGCTCCGGTGGCAAGTTAACGGGAAAGTGGCGTGCTCCGGTAGCAAGCCAACGGGAAAGTGGCGTGCTCCGGTGGCAAGCCAACGGGAAAGTGGCGTGCTCCGGTGGCAAGCCAACGGGAAAGTGGCGTGCTCCGGTGGCAAGCCAACGGAAAAGTGGCGTGCTCCGGTGGCAAGCCAACGGGAAAGTGGCGTGCTCCGGTGGCAAGCCAACGGGAAAGTGGCGTGCTCCGGTGGCAAGCCAACGGGAAAGTGGCGTGCTCCGGTGGCAAGCCAACGGGAAAGTGGCATGCTCCGGTGGCAAGCCAACGGGACTGTGGCGTGCTCCGGTGGCAAGCCAACGGGAAAGTGGCGTGCTCCGGTGGCAAGCCAACGGGAAAGTGGCGTGCTCCGGTGGCAAGCCAACGGGAAAGTGGCGTGCTCCGGTGGCAAGCCAACGGGAAAGTGGCGTGCTCCGGTGGCAAGCCAACGGGAAAGTGGCGTGCTCCGGTGGCAAGCCAACGGGAAAGTGGCGTTCTCCGGTGGCAAGCCAACGGGACTGTGTCGTGCTCCGGTGGCAAGCCAACGGGAAAGTGGCGTGCTCCGGTGGCAAGCCAACGGGAAAGTGGCGTGCTCCGGTGGCAAGCCAACGGGAAAGTGGCGTGCTCCGGTGGCAAGCCAACGGGACAGTGGTGTGCTCCGGTGGCAAGCCAACGGGACAGTGGCGTGCTCCGGTGGCAAGCCAACGGGACAGTGGCGTGCTCCGGTGGCAAGCCAACGGGACAGTGGCGTGCTCCGGTGGCAAGCCAACGGGACAGTGGCGTGCTCCGGTGGCAAGCCAACGGGACAGTGGCGTGCTCCGGTGGCAAGCCAACGGGAAAGTGGCGTGCTCCGGTGGCAAGCCAACGAGAAAGTGGCGTGCTCCGGTGGCAAGCCAACGGGAAAGTGGCGTGCTCCGGTGGCAAGCCAACGGGACTGTGGCGTGCTCCGGTGGCAAGCCAACGGGACTGTGGCGTGCTCCGGTGGCAAGCCAACAGGAAAGTGGCGTGCTCCGGTGGCAAGAAAACGGGAAAGTGGCGTGCTCCGGTGGCAAGCCAACGGGAAAGTGGCGTGCTCCGGTGGCAAGCCAACGGGAAAGTGGCGTGCTCCGGTGGCAAGCCAACGGGAAAAGGGGCGTGCTCCGGTGGCAAGCCAACGGGAAAGTGGCGTGCTCCGGTGGCAAGCCAACGGGAAAGTGGCGTGCTCCGGTGGCAAGCCAACGGGAAAGTGGCGTGCTCCGGTGGCAAGCCAACGGGAAAGTGGCTTGCTCCGGTGGCAAGCCAACGGGACTGTGGCGTGCTCCGGTGGCAAGCCAACGGGACTGTGGCGTGCTCCGGTGGCAAGCCAACGGGACTGTGGCGTGCTCCGGTGGCAAGCCAACGGGACTGTGGCGTGCTCCGGTGGCAAGCCAACGGGACTGTGGCGTGCTCCGGTGGCAAGCCAACGGGACAGTGGCGTGCTCCGGTGGCAAGCCAACGGGAAAGTGGCGTGCTCCGGTGGCAAGTTAACGGGAAAGTGGCGTGCTCCGGTAGCAAGCCAACGGGAAAGTGGCGTGCTCCGGTGGCAAGCCAACGGGAAAGTGGCGTGCTCCGGTGGCAAGCCAACGGGAAAGTGGCGTGCTCCGGTGGCAAGCCAACGGAAAAGTGGCGTGCTCCGGTGGCAAGCCAACGGGAAAGTGGCGTGCTCCGGTGGCAAGCCAACGGGAAAGTGGCGTGCTCCGGTGGCAAGCCAACGGGAAAGTGGCGTGCTCCGGTGGCAAGCCAACGGGAAAGTGGCATGCTCCGGTGGCAAGCCAACGGGACTGTGGCGTGCTCCGGTGGCAAGCCAACGGGAAAGTGGCGTGCTCCGGTGGCAAGCCAACGGGAAAGTGGCGTGCTCCGGTGGCAAGCCAACGGGAAAGTGGCGTGCTCCGGTGGCAAGCCAACGGGAAAGTGGCGTGCTCCGGTGGCAAGCCAACGGGAAAGTGGCGTGCTCCGGTGGCAAGCCAACGGGAAAGTGGCGTGCTCCGGTGGCAAGAAAACGGGAAAGTGGCGTGCTCCGGTGGCAAGCCAACGGGAAAGTGGCGTGCTCCGGTGGCAAGCCAACGGGAAAGTGGCGTGCTCCGGTGGCAAGCCAACGGGAAAAGGGGCGTGCTCCGCTGGCAAGCCAACGGGAAAGTGGCGTGCTCCGGTGGCAAGCCAACGGGAAAGTGGCGTGCTCCGGTGGCAAGCCAACGGGAAAGTGGCGTGCTCCGGTGGCAAGCCAACGGGAAAGTGGCTTGCTCCGGTGGCAAGCCAACGGGACTGTGGCGTGCTCCGGTGGCAAGCCAACGGGACTGTGGCGTGCTCCGGTGGCAAGCCAACGGGAAAGTGGCGTGCTCCGGTGGCAAGCCAACGGGAAAAGGGGCGTGCTCCGGTGGCAAGCCAACGGGAAAGTGGCGTGCTCCGGTGGCAAGCCAACGGGAAAGTGGCGTGCTCCGGTGGCAAGCCAACGGGAAAGTGGCGTGCTCCGGTGGCAAGCCAACGGGAAAGTGGCTTGCTCCGGTGGCAAGCCAACGGGACTGTGGCGTGCTCCGGTGGCAAGCCAACGGGACTGTGGCGTGCTCCGGTGGCAAGCCAACGGGACTGTGGCGTGCTCCGGTGGCAAGCCAACGGGACTGTGGCGTGCTCCGGTGGCAAGCCAACGGGACTGTGGCGTGCTCCGGTGGCAAGCCAACGGGACAGTGGCGTGCTCCGGTGGCAAGCCAACGGGAAAGTGGCGTGCTCCGGTGGCAAGTTAACGGGAAAGTGGCGTGCTCCGGTAGCAAGCCAACGGGAAAGTGGCGTGCTCCGGTAGCAAGCCAACGGGAAAGTGGCGTGCTCCGGTGGCAAGCCAACGGGAAAGTGGCGTGCTCCGGTGGCAAGCCAACGGGAAAGTGGCGTGCTCCGGTGGCAAGCCAACGGAAAAGTGGCGTGCTCCGGTGGCAAGCCAACGGGAAAGTGGCGTGCTCCGGTGGCAAGCCAACGGGAAAGTGGCGTGCTCCGGTGGCAAGCCAACGGGAAAGTGGCGTGCTCCGGTGGCAAGCCAACGGGAAAGTGGCGTGCTCCGGTGGCAAGCCAACGGGACTGTGGCGTGCTCCGGTGGCAAGCCAACGGGAAAGTGGCGTGCTCCGGTGGCAAGCCAACGGGAAAGTGGCGTGCTCCGGTGGCAAGCCAACGGGAAAGTGGCGTGCTCCGGTGGCAAGCCAACGGGAAAGTGGCGTGCTCCGGTGGCAAGCCAACGGGAAAGTGGCGTGCTCCGGTGGCAAGCCAACGGGACTGTGTCGTGCTCCGGTGGCAAGCCAACGGGACTGTGTCGTGCTCCGGTGGCAAGCCAACGGGAAAGTGGCGTGCTCCGGTGGCAAGCCAACGGGAAAGTGGCGTGCTCCGGTGGCAAGCCAACGGGAAAGTGGCGTGCTCCGGTGGCAAGCCAACGGGACAGTGGTGTGCTCCGGTGGCAAGCCAACGGGACAGTGGCGTGCTCCGGTGGCAAGCCAACGGGACAGTGGCGTGCTCCGGTGGCAAGCCAACGGGACAGTGGCGTGCTCCGGTGGCAAGCCAACGGGACAGTGGCGTGCTCCGGTGGCAAGCCAACGGGACAGTGGCGTGCTCCGGTGGCAAGCCAACGGGAAAGTGGCGTGCTCCGGTGGCAAGCCAACGGGAAAGTGGCGTGCTCCGGTGGCAAGCCAACGGGAAAGTGGCGTGCTCCGGTGGCAAGCCAACGGGACTGTGGCGTGCTCCGGTGGCAAGCCAACGGGACTGTGGCGTGCTCCGGTGGCAAGCCAACGGGAAAGTGGCGTGCTCCGGTGGCAAGAAAACGGGAAATTGGCGTGCTCCGGTGGCAAGCCAACGGGAAAGTGGCGTGCTCCGGTGGCAAGCCAACGGGAAAGTGGCGTGCTCCGGTGGCAAGCCAACGGGAAAAGGGGCGTGCTCCGGTGGCAAGCCAACGGGAAAGTGGCGTGCTCCGGTGGCAAGCCAACGGGAAAGTGGCGTGCTCCGGTGGCAAGCCAACGGGAAAGTGGCGTGCTCCGGTGGCAAGCCAACGGGAAAGTGGCTTGCTCCGGTGGCAAGCCAACGGGACTGTGGCGTGCTCCGGTGGCAAGCCAACGGGACTGTGGCGTGCTCCGGTGGCAAGCCAACGGGACTGTGGCGTGCTCCGGTGGCAAGCCAACGGGACTGTGGCGTGCTCCGGTGGCAAGCCAACGGGACAGTGGCGTGCTCCGGTGGCAAGCCAACGGGAAAGTGGCGTGCTCCGGTGGCAAGTTAACGGGAAAGTGGCGTGCTCCGGTAGCAAGGCAACGGGAAAGTGGCGTGCTCCGGTGGCAAGCCAACGGGAAAGTGGCGTGCTCCGGTGGCAAGCCAACGGGAAAGTGGCGTGCTCCGGTGGCAAGCCAACGGAAAAGTGGCGTGCTCCGGTGGCAAGCCAACGGGAAAGTGGCGTGCTCCGGTGGCAAGCCAACGGGAAAGTGGCGTGCTCCGGTGGCAAGCCAACGGGAAAGTGGCGTGCTCCGGTGGCAAGCCAACGGGAAAGTGGCGTGCTCCGGTGGCAAGCCAACGGGACTGTGGCGTGCTCCGGTGGCAAGCCAACGGGAAAGTGGCGTGCTCCGGTGGCAAGCCAACGGGAAAGTGGCGTGCTCCGGTGGCAAGCCAACGGGAAAGTGGCGTGCTCCGGTGGCAAGCCAACGGGAAAGTGGCGTGCTCCGGTGGCAAGCCAACGGGAAAGTGGCGTGCTCCGGTGGCAAGTCAACGGGAAAGTGGCGTGCTCCGGTGGCAAGCCAACGGGACTGTGTCGTGCTCCGGTGGCAAGCCAACGGGAAAGTGGCGTGCTCCGGTGGCAAGCCAACGGGAAAGTGGCGTGCTCCGGTGGCAAGCCAACGGGAAAGTGGCGTGCTCCGGTGGCAAGCCAACGGGACAGTGGTGTGCTCCGGTGGCAAGCCAACGGGACAGTGGCGTGCTCCGGTGGCAAGCCAACGGGACAGTGGCGTGCTCCGGTGGCAAGCCAACGGGACAGTGGCGTGCTCCGGTGGCAAGCCAAGGGGAAAGTGGCGTGCTCCGGTGGCAAGCCAACGGGAAAGTGGCGTGCTCCGGTGGCAAGCCAACGGAAAAGTGGCGTGCTCCGGTGGCAAGCCAACGGGACTGTGGCGTGCTCCGGTGGCAAGCCAACGGGACTGTGGCGTGCTCCGGTGGCAAGCCAACGGGAAAGTGGCGTGCTCCGGTGGCAAGCCAACGGGAAAGTGGCGTGCTCCGGTGGCAAGCCAACGGGAAAGTGGCGTGCTCCGGTGGCAAGCCAACGGGAAAGTGGCGTGCTCCGGTGGCAAGCCAATGGGAAAGTGGCGTGCTCCGGTGGCAAGCCAACGGGAAAAGTGGCGTGCTCCGGTGGCAAGCCAACGGGAAAGTGGCGTGCTCCGGTGGCAAGCCAACGGGAAAGTGGCGTGCTCCGGTGGCAAGCCAACGGGAAAGTGGCGTGCTCCGGTGGCAAGCCAACGGGAAAGTGGCGTGCTCCGGTGGCAAGCCAACGGGACTGTGGCGTGCTCCGGTGGCAAGCCAACGGGACTGTGGCGTGCTCCGGTGGCAAGCCAACGGGACTGTGGCGTGCTCCGGTGGCAAGCCAACGGGAAAGTGGCGTGCTCCGGTGGCAAGCCAACGGGAAAGTGGCGTGCTCCGGTGGCAAGCCAACGGGAAAGTGGCGTGCTCCGGTGGCAAGCCAACGGGAAAGTGGCGTGCTCCGGTGGCAAGCCAACGGGAAAGTGGCGTGCTCCGGTGGCAAGCCAACGGGAAAGTGGCGTGCTCCGGTGGCAAGCCAACGGGAAAGTGGCTTGCTCCGGTGGCAAGCCAACGGGACTGTGGCGTGCTCCGGTGGCAAGCCAACGGGACTGTGGCGTGCTCCGGTGGCAAGCCAACGGGACTGTGGCGTGCTCCGGTGGCAAGCCAACGGGACAGTGGCGTGCTCCGGTGGCAAGCCAATGGGAAAGTGGCGTGCTCCGGTGGCAAGTTAACGGGAAAGTGGCGTGCTCCGGTAGCAAGCCAACGGGAAAGTGGCGTGCTCCGGTGGCAAGCCAACGGGAAAGTGGCGTGCTCCGGTGGCAAGCCAACGGGAAAGTGGCGTGCTCCGGTGGCAAGCCAACGGAAAAGTGGCGTGCTCCGGTGGCAAGCCAACGGGAAAGTGGCGTGCTCCGGTGGCAAGCCAACGGGAAAGTGGCGTGCTCCGGTGGCAAGCCAACGGGAAAGTGGCGTGCTCCGGTGGCAAGCCAACGGGAAAGTGGCATGCTCCGGTGGCAAGCCAACGGGACTGTGGCGTACTCTGGTGGCAAGCCAACGGGACTGTGGCGTGCTCCGGTGGCAAGCCAACGGGAAAGTGGCGTGCTCCGGTGGCAAGCCAACGGGAAAGTGGCGTGCTCCGGTGGCAAGCCAACGGGAAAGTGGCGTGCTCCGGTGGCAAGCCAACGGGAAAGTGGCGTGCTCCGGTGGCAAGCCAACGGGAAAGTGGCGTGCTCCGGTGGCAAGCCAACGGGAAAGTGGCGTGCTCCGGTGGCAAGCCAACGGGACTGTGTCGTGCTCCGGTGGCAAGCCAACGGGAAAGTGGCGTGCTCCGGTGGCAAGCCAACGGGAAAGTGGCGTGCTCCGGTGGCAAGCCAACGGGAAAGTGGCGTGCTCCGGTGGCAAGCCAACGGGACAGTGGCGTGCTCCGGTGGCAAGCCAACGGGACAGTGGCGTGCTCCGGTGGCAAGCCAACGGGACAGTGGCGTGCTCCGGTGGCAAGCCAACGGGACAGTGGCGTGCTCCGGTGGCAAGCCAACGGGAAAGTGGCGTGCTCCGGTGGCAAGCCAACGGGAAAGTGGCGTGCTCCGGTGGCAAGCCAACGGAAAAGTGGCGTGCTCCGGTGGCAAGCCAACGGGACTGTGGCGTGCTCCGGTGGCAAGCCAACGGGACTGTGGCGTGCTCCGGTGGCAAGCCAACGGAAAAGTGGCGTGCTCCGGTGGCAAGCCAACGGGAAAGTGGCGTGCTCCGGTGGCAAGCCAACGGGAAAGTGGCGTGCTCCGGTGGCAAGCCAACGGGAAAGTGGCGTGCTCCGGTGGCAAGCCAACGGGACTGTGGCGTGCTCCGGTGGCAAGCCAACGGGACTGTGGCGTGCTCCGGTGGCAAGCCAACGGGACTGTGGCGTGCTCCGGTGGCAAGCCAACGGGAAAGTGGCGTGCTCCGGTGGCAAGCCAACGGGAAAGTGGCGTGCTCCGGTGGCAAGCCAACGGGAAAGTGGCGTGCTCCGGTGGCAAGCCAACGGGAAAGTGGCGTGCTCCGGTGGCAAGCCAACGGGAAAGTGGCGTGCTCCGGTGGCAAGCCAACGGGAAAGTGGCGTGCTCCGGTGGCAAGCCAACGGGAAAGTGGCTTGCTCCGGTGGCAAGCCAACGGGAAAGTGGCTTGCTCCGGTGGCAAGCCAACGGGACTGTGGCGTGCTCCGGTGGCAAGCCAACGGGACTGTGGCGTGCTCCGGTGGCAAGCCAACGGGACTGTGGCGTGCTCCGGTGGCAAGCCAACGGGACAGTGGCGTGCTCCGGTGGCAAGCCAATGGGAAAGTGGCGTGCTCCGGTGGCAAGTTAACGGGAAAGTGGCGTGCTCCGGTAGCAAGCCAACGGGAAAGTGGCGTGCTCCGGTGGCAAGCCAACGGGAAAGTGGCGTGCTCCGGTGGCAAGCCAACGGGAAAGTGGCGTGCTCCGGTGGCAAGCCAACGGAAAAGTGGCGTGCTCCGGTGGCAAGCCAATGGGAAAGTGGCGTGCTCCGGTGGCAAGCCAACGGGAAAGTGGCGTTCTCCGGTGGCAAGCCAACGGGAAAGTGGCGTGCTCCGGTGGCAAGCCAACGGGAAAGTGGCGTGCTCCGGTGGCAAGCCAACGGGACTGTGGCGTGCTCCGGTGGCAAGCCAACGGGACTGTGGCGTGCTCCGGTGGCAAGCCAACGGGAAAGTGGCGTGCTCCGGTGGCAAGCCAACGGGAAAGTGGCGTGCTCCGGTGGCAAGCCAACGGGAAAGTGGCGTGCTCCGGTGGCAAGCCAACGGGAAAGTGGCGTGCTCCGGTGGCAAGCCAACGGGAAAGTGGCGTGCTCCGGTGGCAAGCCAACGGGACTGTGTCGTGCTCCGGTGGCAAGCCAACGGGAAAGTGGCGTGCTCCGGTGGCAAGCCAACGGGAAAGTGGCGTGCTCCGGTGGCAAGCCAACGGGAAAGTGGCGTGCTCCGGTGGCAAGCCAACGGGACAGTGGCGTGCTCCGGTGGCAAGCCAACGGGACAGTGGCGTGCTCCGGTGGCAAGCCAACGGGACAGTGGCGTGCTCCGGTGGCAAGCCAATGGGAAAGTGGCGTGCTCCGGTGGCAAGCCAACGGGAAAGTGGCGTGCTCCGGTGGCAAGCCAGCGGGAAAGTGGCGTGCTCCGGTGGCAAGCCAACGGGACTGTGGCGTGCTCCGGTGGCAAGCCAACGGGACTGTGGCGTGCTCCGGTGGCAAGCCAACGGGAAAGTGGCGTGCTCCGGTGGCAAGCCAACGGGAAAGTGGCGTGCTCCGGTGGCAAGCCAACGGGAAAGTGGCGTGCTCCGGTGGCAAGCCAACGGGAAAGTGGCGTGCTCCGGTGGCAAGCCAACGGGAAAAGTGGCGTGCTCCGGTGGCAAGCCAACGGGAAAGTGGCGTGCTCCGGTGGCAAGCCAACGGGAAAGTGGCTTGCTCCGGTGGCAAGCCAACGGGACTGTGGCGTGCTCCGGTGGCAAGCCAACGGGACTGTGGCGTGCTCCGGTGGCAAGCCAACGGGACTGTGGCGTGCTCCGGTGGCAAGCCAACGGGACAGTGGCGTGCTCCGGTGGCAAGCCAATGGGAAAGTGGCGTGCTCCGGTGGCAAGTTAACGGGAAAGTGGCGTGCTCCGGTAGCAAGCCAACGGGAAAGTGGCGTGCTCCGGTGGCAAGCCAACGGGAAAGTGGCGTGCTCCGGTGGCAAGCCAACGGGAAAGTGGCGTGCTCCGGTGGCAAGCCAACGGAAAAGTGGCGTGCTCCGGTGGCAAGCCAATGGGAAAGTGGCGTGCTCCGGTGGCAAGCCAACGGGAAAGTGGCGTTCTCCGGTGGCAAGCCAACGGGAAAGTGGCGTGCTCCGGTGGCAAGCCAACGGGAAAGTGGCATGCTCCGGTGGCAAGCCAACGGGACTGTGGCGTGCTCCGGTGGCAAGCCAACGGGACTGTGGCGTGCTCCGGTGGCAAGCCAACGGGAAAGTGGGGTGCTCCGGTGGCAAGCCAACGGGAAAGTGGCGTGCTCCGGTGGCAAGCCAACGGGAAAGTGGCGTGCTCCGGTGGCAAGCCAACGGGAAAGTGGCGTGCTCCGGTGGCAAGCCAACGGGAAAGTGGCGTGCTCCGGTGGCAAGCCAACGGGAAAGTGGCGTGCTCCGGTGGCAAGCCAACGGGACTGTGTCGTGCTCCGGTGGCAAGCCAACGGGAAAGTGGCGTGCTCCGGTGGCAAGCCAACGGGAAAGTGGCGTGCTCCGGTGGCAAGCCAACGGGAAAGTGGCGTGCTCCGGTGGCAAGCCAACGGGACAGTGGCGTGCTCCGGTGGCAAGCCAACGGGACAGTGGCGTGCTCCGGTGGCAAGCCAACGGGACAGTGGCGTGCTCCGGTGGCAAGCCAATGGGAAAGTGGCGTGCTCCGGTGGCAAGCCAACGGGAAAGTGGCGTGCTCCGGTGGCAAGCCAGCGGGAAAGTGGCGTGCTCCGGTGGCAAGCCAACGGGACTGTGGCGTGCTCCGGTGGCAAGCCAACGGGACTGTGGCGTGCTCCGGTGGCAAGCCAACGGGAAAGTGGCGTGCTCCGGTGGCAAGCCAACGGGAAAGTGGCGTGCTCCGGTGGCAAGCCAACGGGAAAGTGGCGTGCTCCGGTGGCAAGCCAACGGGAAAGTGGCGTGCTCCGGTGGCAAGCCAACGGGAAAAGTGGCGTGCTCCGGTGGCAAGCCAACGGGAAAGTGGCGTGCTCCGGTGGCAAGCCAACGGGAAAGTGGCGTGCTCCGGTGGCAAGCCAACGGGAAAGTGGCGTGCTCCGGTGGCAAGCCAACGGGAAAGTGGCGTGCTCCGGTGGCAAGCCAACGGGACTGTGGCGTGCTCCGGTGGCAAGCCAACGGGACTGTGGCGTGCTCCGGTGGCAAGCCAACGGGACTGTGGCGTGCTCCGGTGGCAAGCCAACGGGAAAGTGGCGTGCTCCGGTGGCAAACCAACGGGAAAGTGGCGTGCTCCGGTGGCAAGCCAACGGGAAAGTGGCGTGCTCCGGTGGCAAGCCAACGGGAAAGTGGCGTGCTCCGGTGGCAAGCCAACGGGAAAGTGGCGTGCTCCGGTGGCAAGCCAACGGGAAAGTGGCGTGCTCCGGTGGCAAGCCAACGGGAAAGTGGCGTGCTCCGGTGGCAAGCCAACGGGAAAGTGGCGTGCTCCGGTGGCAAGCCAACGGAACTGTGGCGTGCTCCGGTGGCAAGCCAATGGGAAAGTGGCGTGCTCCGGTGGCAAGCCAACGGGAAAGTGGCGTGCTCCGGTGGCAAGCCAACGGGAAAGTGGCGTGCTCCGGTGGCAAGCCAATGGGAAAGTGGCGTGCTCCGGTGGCAAGCCAACGGGAAAGTGGCGTGCTCCGGTGGCAAGCCAACGGGAAAGTGGCGTGCTCCGGTGGCAAGCCAACGGGAAAGTGGCGTGCTCCGGTGGCAAGCCAACGGGAAAGTGGCGTGCTCCGGTGGCAAGCCAACGGGAAAGTGGCGTGCTCCGGTGGCAAGCCAACGGGAAAGTGGCGTGCTCCGGTGGCAAGCCAACGGGAAAGTGGCGTGCTCCGGTGGCAAGTCAACGGGAAAGTGGCGTGCTCCGGTGGCAAGCCAACGGGACTGTGTCGTGCTCCGGTGGCAAGCCAACGGGAAAGTGGCGTGCTCCGGTGGCAAGCCAACGGGAAAGTGGCGTGCTCCGGTGGCAAGCCAACGGGAAAGTGGCGTGCTCCGGTGGCAAGCCAACGGGACAGTGGTGTGCTCCGGTGGCAAGCCAACGGGACAGTGGCGTGCTCCGGTGGCAAGCCAACGGGACAGTGGCGTGCTCCGGTGGCAAGCCAACGGGACAGTGGCGTGCTCCGGTGGCAAGCCAAGGGGAAAGTGGCGTGCTCCGGTGGCAAGCCAACGGGAAAGTGGCGTGCTCCGGTGGCAAGCCAACGGAAAAGTGGCGTGCTCCGGTGGCAAGCCAACGGGACTGTGGCGTGCTCCGGTGGCAAGCCAACGGGACTGTGGCGTGCTCCGGTGGCAAGCCAACGGGAAAGTGGCGTGCTCCGGTGGCAAGCCAACGGGAAAGTGGCGTGCTCCGGTGGCAAGCCAACGGGAAAGTGGCGTGCTCCGGTGGCAAGCCAACGGGAAAGTGGCGTGCTCCGGTGGCAAGCCAATGGGAAAGTGGCGTGCTCCGGTGGCAAGCCAACGGGAAAAGTGGCGTGCTCCGGTGGCAAGCCAACGGGAAAGTGGCGTGCTCCGGTGGCAAGCCAACGGGAAAGTGGCGTGCTCCGGTGGCAAGCCAACGGGAAAGTGGCGTGCTCCGGTGGCAAGCCAACGGGAAAGTGGCGTGCTCCGGTGGCAAGCCAACGGGACTGTGGCGTGCTCCGGTGGCAAGCCAACGGGACTGTGGCGTGCTCCGGTGGCAAGCCAACGGGACTGTGGCGTGCTCCGGTGGCAAGCCAACGGGAAAGTGGCGTGCTCCGGTGGCAAGCCAACGGGAAAGTGGCGTGCTCCGGTGGCAAGCCAACGGGAAAGTGGCGTGCTCCGGTGGCAAGCCAACGGGAAAGTGGCGTGCTCCGGTGGCAAGCCAACGGGAAAGTGGCGTGCTCCGGTGGCAAGCCAACGGGAAAGTGGCGTGCTCCGGTGGCAAGCCAACGGGAAAGTGGCTTGCTCCGGTGGCAAGCCAACGGGACTGTGGCGTGCTCCGGTGGCAAGCCAACGGGACTGTGGCGTGCTCCGGTGGCAAGCCAACGGGACTGTGGCGTGCTCCGGTGGCAAGCCAACGGGACAGTGGCGTGCTCCGGTGGCAAGCCAATGGGAAAGTGGCGTGCTCCGGTGGCAAGTTAACGGGAAAGTGGCGTGCTCCGGTAGCAAGCCAACGGGAAAGTGGCGTGCTCCGGTGGCAAGCCAACGGGAAAGTGGCGTGCTCCGGTGGCAAGCCAACGGGAAAGTGGCGTGCTCCGGTGGCAAGCCAACGGAAAAGTGGCGTGCTCCGGTGGCAAGCCAACGGGAAAGTGGCGTGCTCCGGTGGCAAGCCAACGGGAAAGTGGCATGCTCCGGTGGCAAGCCAACGGGAAAGTGGCGTGCTCCGGTGGCAAGCCAACGGGAAAGTGGCATGCTCCGGTGGCAAGCCAACGGGACTGTGGCGTACTCTGGTGGCAAGCCAACGGGACTGTGGCGTGCTCCGGTGGCAAGCCAACGGGAAAGTGGCGTGCTCCGGTGGCAAGCCAACGGGAAAGTGGCGTGCTCCGGTGGCAAGCCAACGGGAAAGTGGCGTGCTCCGGTGGCAAGCCAACGGGAAAGTGGCGTGCTCCGGTGGCAAGCCAACGGGAAAGTGGCGTGCTCCGGTGGCAAGCCAACGGGAAAGTGGCGTGCTCCGGTGGCAAGCCAACGGGACTGTGTCGTGCTCCGGTGGCAAGCCAACGGGAAAGTGGTGTGCTCCGGTGGCAAGCCAACGGGAAAGTGGCGTGCTCCGGTGGCAAGCCAACGGGAAAGTGGCGTGCTCCGGTGGCAAGCCAACGGGACAGTGGCGTGCTCCGGTGGCAAGCCAACGGGACAGTGGCGTGCTCCGGTGGCAAGCCAACGGGACAGTGGCGTGCTCCGGTGGCAAGCCAACGGGACAGTGGCGTGCTCCGGTGGCAAGCCAACGGGAAAGTGGCGTGCTCCGGTGGCAAGCCAACGGGAAAGTGGCGTGCTCCGGTGGCAAGCCAACGGAAAAGTGGCGTGCTCCGGTGGCAAGCCAACGGGACTGTGGCGTGCTCCGGTGGCAAGCCAACGGGACTGTGGCGTGCTCCGGTGGCAAGCCAACGGAAAAGTGGCGTGCTCCGGTGGCAAGCCAACGGGAAAGTGGCGTGCTCCGGTGGCAAGCCAACGGGAAAGTGGCGTGCTCCGGTGGCAAGCCAACGGGAAAGTGGCGTGCTCCGGTGGCAAGCCAACGGGACTGTGGCGTGCTCCGGTGGCAAGCCAACGGGACTGTGGCGTGCTCCGGTGGCAAGCCAACGGGACTGTGGCGTGCTCCGGTGGCAAGCCAACGGGAAAGTGGCGTGCTCCGGTGGCAAGCCAACGGGAAAGTGGCGTGCTCCGGTGGCAAGCCAACGGGAAAGTGGCGTGCTCCGGTGGCAAGCCAACGGGAAAGTGGCGTGCTCCGGTGGCAAGCCAACGGGAAAGTGGCGTGCTCCGGTGGCAAGCCAACGGGAAAGTGGCGTGCTCCGGTGGCAAGCCAACGGGAAAGTGGCTTGCTCCGGTGGCAAGCCAACGGGAAAGTGGCTTGCTCCGGTGGCAAGCCAACGGGACTGTGGCGTGCTCCGGTGGCAAGCCAACGGGACTGTGGCGTGCTCCGGTGGCAAGCCAACGGGACTGTGGCGTGCTCCGGTGGCAAGCCAACGGGACAGTGGCGTGCTCCGGTGGCAAGCCAATGGGAAAGTGGCGTGCTCCGGTGGCAAGTTAACGGGAAAGTGGCGTGCTCCGGTAGCAAGCCAACGGGAAAGTGGCGTGCTCCGGTGGCAAGCCAACGGGAAAGTGGCGTGCTCCGGTGGCAAGCCAACGGGAAAGTGGCGTGCTCCGGTGGCAAGCCAACGGAAAAGTGGCGTGCTCCGGTGGCAAGCCAATGGGAAAGTGGCGTGCTCCGGTGGCAAGCCAACGGGAAAGTGGCGTTCTCCGGTGGCAAGCCAACGGGAAAGTGGCGTGCTCCGGTGGCAAGCCAACGGGAAAGTGGCGTGCTCCGGTGGCAAGCCAACGGGACTGTGGCGTGCTCCGGTGGCAAGCCAACGGGACTGTGGCGTGCTCCGGTGGCAAGCCAACGGGAAAGTGGCGTGCTCCGGTGGCAAGCCAACGGGAAAGTGGCGTGCTCCGGTGGCAAGCCAACGGGAAAGTGGCGTGCTCCGGTGGCAAGCCAACGGGAAAGTGGCGTGCTCCGGTGGCAAGCCAACGGGAAAGTGGCGTGCTCCGGTGGCAAGCCAACGGGACTGTGTCGTGCTCCGGTGGCAAGCCAACGGGAAAGTGGCGTGCTCCGGTGGCAAGCCAACGGGAAAGTGGCGTGCTCCGGTGGCAAGCCAACGGGAAAGTGGCGTGCTTCGGTGGCAAGCCAACGGGACAGTGGCGTGCTCCGGTGGCAAGCCAACGGGACAGTGGCGTGCTCCGGTGGCAAGCCAACGGGACAGTGGCGTGCTCCGGTGGCAAGCCAATGGGAAAGTGGCGTGCTCCGGTGGCAAGCCAACGGGAAAGTGGCGTGCTCCGGTGGCAAGCCAGCGGGAAAGTGGCGTGCTCCGGTGGCAAGCCAACGGGACTGTGGCGTGCTCCGGTGGCAAGCCAACGGGACTGTGGCGTGCTCCGGTGGCAAGCCAACGGGAAAGTGGCGTGCTCCGGTGGCAAGCCAACGGGAAAGTGGCGTGCTCCGGTGGCAAGCCAACGGGAAAGTGGCGTGCTCCGGTGGCAAGCCAACGGGAAAGTGGCGTGCTCCGGTGGCAAGCCAACGGGAAAAGTGGCGTGCTCCGGTGGCAAGCCAACGGGAAAGTGGCGTGCTCCGGTGGCAAGCCAACGGGAAAGTGGCTTGCTCCGGTGGCAAGCCAACGGGACTGTGGCGTGCTCCGGTGGCAAGCCAACGGGACTGTGGCGTGCTCCGGTGGCAAGCCAACGGGACTGTGGCGTGCTCCGGTGGCAAGCCAACGGGACAGTGGCGTGCTCCGGTGGCAAGCCAATGGGAAAGTGGCGTGCTCCGGTGGCAAGTTAACGGGAAAGTGGCGTGCTCCGGTAGCAAGCCAACGGGAAAGTGGCGTGCTCCGGTGGCAAGCCAACGGGAAAGTGGCGTGCTCCGGTGGCAAGCCAACGGGAAAGTGGCGTGCTCCGGTGGCAAGCCAACGGAAAAGTGGCGTGCTCCGGTGGCAAGCCAATGGGAAAGTGGCGTGCTCCGGTGGCAAGCCAACGGGAAAGTGGCGTTCTCCGGTGGCAAGCCAACGGGAAAGTGGCGTGCTCCGGTGGCAAGCCAACGGGAAAGTGGCATGCTCCGGTGGCAAGCCAACGGGACTGTGGCGTGCTCCGGTGGCAAGCCAACGGGACTGTGGCGTGCTCCGGTGGCAAGCCAACGGGAAAGTGGCGTGCTCCGGTGGCAAGCCAACGGGAAAGTGGCGTGCTCCGGTGGCAAGCCAACGGGAAAGTGGCGTGCTCCGGTGGCAAGCCAACGGGAAAGTGGCGTGCTCCGGTGGCAAGCCAACGGGAAAGTGGCGTGCTCCGGTGGCAAGCCAACGGGAAAGTGGCGTGCTCCGGTGGCAAGCCAACGGGACTGTGTCGTGCTCCGGTGGCAAGCCAACGGGAAAGTGGCGTGCTCCGGTGGCAAGCCAACGGGAAAGTGGCGTGCTCCGGTGGCAAGCCAACGGGAAAGTGGCGTGCTCCGGTGGCAAGCCAACGGGACAGTGGCGTGCTCCGGTGGCAAGCCAACGGGACAGTGGCGTGCTCCGGTGGCAAGCCAACGGGACAGTGGCGTGCTCCGGTGGCAAGCCAATGGGAAAGTGGCGTGCTCCGGTGGCAAGCCAACGGGAAAGTGGCGTGCTCCGGTGGCAAGCCAGCGGGAAAGTGGCGTGCTCCGGTGGCAAGCCAACGGGACTGTGGCGTGCTCCGGTGGCAAGCCAACGGGACTGTGGCGTGCTCCGGTGGCAAGCCAACGGGAAAGTGGCGTGCTCCGGTGGCAAGCCAACGGGAAAGTGGCGTGCTCCGGTGGCAAGCCAACGGGAAAGTGGCGTGCTCCGGTGGCAAGCCAACGGGAAAGTGGCGTGCTCCGGTGGCAAGCCAACGGGAAAAGTGGCGTGCTCCGGTGGCAAGCCAACGGGAAAGTGGCGTGCTCCGGTGGCAAGCCAACGGGAAAGTGGCGTGCTCCGGTGGCAAGCCAACGGGAAAGTGGCGTGCTCCGGTGGCAAGCCAACGGGAAAGTGGCGTGCTCCGGTGGCAAGCCAACGGGACTGTGGCGTGCTCCGGTGGCAAGCCAACGGGACTGTGGCGTGCTCCGGTGGCAAGCCAACGGGACTGTGGCGTGCTCCGGTGGCAAGCCAACGGGAAAGTGGCGTGCTCCGGTGGCAAACCAACGGGAAAGTGGCGTGCTCCGGTGGCAAGCCAACGGGAAAGTGGCGTGCTCCGGTGGCAAGCCAACGGGAAAGTGGCGTGCTCCGGTGGCAAGCCAACGGGAAAGTGGCGTGCTCCGGTGGCAAGCCAACGGGAAAGTGGCGTGCTCCGGTGGCAAGCCAACGGGAAAGTGGCGTGCTCCGGTGGCAAGCCAACGGGAAAGTGGCGTGCTCCGGTGGCAAGCCAACGGAACTGTGGCGTGCTCCGGTGGCAAGCCAATGGGAAAGTGGCGTGCTCCGGTGGCAAGCCAACGGGAAAGTGGCGTGCTCCGGTGGCAAGCCAACGGGAAAGTGGCGTGCTCCGGTGGCAAGCCAACGGGAAAGTGGCGTGCTCCGGTGGCAAGCCAACGGGAAAGTGGCGTGCTCCGGTGGCAAGCCAACGGGAAAGTGGCGTGCTCCGGTGGCAAGCCAACGGGAAAGTGGCGTGCTCCGGTGGCAAGCCAGCGGGAAAGTGGCGTGCTCCGGTGACAAGCCAGCGGGAAAGTGGCGTGCTCCGGTGGCAAGCCAACGGGAAAGTGGCGTGCTCCGGTGGCAAGCCAACGGGAAAGTGGCGTGCTCCGGTGGCAAGCCAACGGGAAAGTGGCGTGCTCCGGTGGCAAGCCAACGGGAAAGTGGCGTGCTCCGGAGGCAAGCCAACGGGACTGTGGCGTGCTCCGGTGGCAAGCCAACGGGAAAGTGGCGTGCTCCGGTGGCAAGCCAACGGGAAAGTGGCGTGCTCCGGTGGCAAGCCAACGGGAAAGTGGCGTGCTCCGGTGGCAAGCCAACGGGAAAGTGGCGTGCTCCGGTGGCAGGCCAACGGGAAAGTGGCGTGCTCCGGTGGCAAGCCAACGGGAAAGTGGCGTGCTCCGGTGGCAAGCCAACGGGACTGTGGCGTGCTCCGGTGGCAAGCCAACGGGAAAGTGGCGTGCTCCGGTGGCAAGCCAACGGGAAAGTGGCGTGCTCCGGTGGCAAGCCAACGGGAAAGTGGCGTGCTCCGGTGGCAAGCCAACGGGAAAGTGGCGTGCTCCGGTGGCAAGCCAACGGGACTGTGGCGTGCTCCGGTGGCAAGCCAACGGGACTGTGGCGTGCTCCGGTGGCAAGCCAACGGGAAAGTGGCGTGCTCCGGTGGCAAGCCAACGGGAAAGTGGCGTGCTCCGGTGGCAAGCCAACGGGAAAGTGGCGTGCTCCGGTGGCGAGCCAGCGGGAAAGTGGCGTGCTCCGGTGGCGAGCCAGCGGGAAAGTGGCGTGCTCCGGTGGCAAGCCAACGGGAAAGTGGCGTGCTCCGGTGGCAAGCCAACGGGAAAGTGGCATGCTCCGGTGGCAAGCCAACGGGAAAGTGGCGTGCTCCGGTGGCAAGCCAACGGGACTGTGGCGTGCTCCGGTGGCAAGCCAACGGGACTGTGGCGTGCTCCGGTGGCAAGCCAACGGGAAAGTGGCGTGCTCCGGTGGCAAGCCAACGGGAAAGTGGCGTGCTCCGGTGGCAAGCCAACGGGAAAGTGGCGTGCTCCGGTGGCAAGCCAACGGGAAAGTGGCGTGCTCCGGTGGCAAGCCAGCGGGAAAGTGGCGTGCTCCGGTGGCAAGCCAACGGGAAAGTGGCGTGCTCCGGTGGCAAGCCAACGGGAAAGTGGCGTGCTCCGGTGGCAAGCCAACGGGAAAGTGGCGTGCTCCGGTGGCAAGCCAACGGGAAAGTGGCGTGCTCCGGTGGCAAGCCAACGGTAAAGTGGCGTGCTCCGGTGGCAAGCCAACGGGAAAGTGGCGTGCTCCGGTGGCAAGCCAACGGGAAAGTGGCGTGCTCCGGTGGCAAGCCAACGGGAAAGTGGCGTGCTCCGGTGGCAAGCCAACGGGAAAGTGGCGTGCTCCGGTGGCAAGCCAGCGGGAAAGTGGCGTGCTCCGGTGGCAAGCCAACGGGAAAGTGGCGTGCTCCGGTGGCAAGCCAACGGGAAAGTGGCGTGCTCCGGTGGCAAGCCAACGGGAAAGTGGCGTGCTCCGGTGGCAAGCCAACGGGAAAGTGGCGTGCTCCGGTGGCAAGCCAACGGGACTGTGGCGTGCTCCGGTGGCAAGCCAACGGGAAAGTGGCGTGCTCCGGTGGCAAGCCAACGGGAAAGTGGCGTGCTCCGATGGCAAGCCAACGGGAAAGTGGCGTGCTCCGGTGGCAAGCCAACGGGAAAGTGGCGTGCTCCGGTGGCAAGCCAACGGGAAAGTGGCGTGCTCCGGTGGCAAGCCAACGGGAAAGTGGAGTGCTCCGGTGGCAAGCCAACGGGACTGCGGCGTGCTCCGGTGGCAAGCCAACGGGACTGTGGCGTGCTCCGGTGGCAAGCCAACGGGAGAGTGGCGTGCTCCGGTGGCAAGCCAACGGGAAAGTGGCGCGCTCCGGTGGCAAGCCAACGGGAAAGTGGCGTGCTCCGGTGGAAAGCCAACGGGACTGTGGCGTGCTCCGGTGGCAAGCCAACGGGAAAGTGGCGTGCTCCGGTGGCAAGCCAACGGGAAAGTGGCGTGCTCCGGTGGCAAGCCAACGGGAAAGTGGCGTGCTCCGGTGGCAAGCCAACGGGAAAGTGGCGTGCTCCGGTGGCAAGCCAACGGTAAAGTGGCGTGCTCCGGTGGCAAGCCAACGGGAAAGTGGCGTGCTCCGGTGGCAAGCCAACGGGACTGTGGCGTGCTCCGGTGGCAAGCCAACGGGACTGTGGCGTGCTCCGGTGGCAAGCCAACGGGAAAGTGGCGTGCTCCGGTGGCAAGCCAACGGGAAAGTGGCGTGCTCCGGTGGCAAGCCAACGGGAAAGTGGCGTGCTCCGGTGGCAAGCCAACGGGAAAGTGGCGTGCTCCGGTGGCAAGCCAACGGAAAAGTGGCGTGCTCCGGTGGCAAGCCAACGGGAAAGTGGCGTGCTCCGGTGGCAAGCCAACGGGACTGTGGCGTGCTCCGGTGGCAAGCCAACGGGAAAGTGGCGTGCTCCGGTGGCAAGCCAACGGGAAAGTGGCGTGCTCCGGTGGCAAGCCAACGGGAAAGTGGCGTGCTCCGGTGGCAAGCCAACGGGACAGTGGCGTGCTCCGGTGGCAAGCCAACGGGACAGTGGCGTGCTCCGGTGGCAAGCCAACGGGACAGTGGCGTGCTCCGGTGGCAAGCCAACGGGACAGTGGCGTGCTCCGGTGGCAAGCCAACGGGACTGTGGCGTGCTCCGGTGGCAAGCCAACGGGAAAGTGGCGTGCTCCGGTGGCAAGCCAACGGGAAAGTGGCGTGCTCCGGTGGCAAGCCAACGGGAAAGTGGCGTGCTCCGGTGGCAAGCCAACGGGACAGTGGCGTGCTCCGGTGGCAAGCCAACGGGACAGTGGCGTGCTCCGGTGGCAAGCCAACGGGACAGTGGCGTGCTCCGGTGGCAAGCCAACGGGACAGTGGCGTGCTCCGGTGGCAAGCCAACGGGACAGTGGCGTGCTCCGGTGGCAAGCCAACGGGACAGTGGCGTGCTCCGGTGGCAAGCCAACGGGAAAGTGGCGTGCTCCGGTGGCAAGCCAACGGGAAAGTGGCGTGCTCCGGTGGCAAGCCAACGGGAAAGTGGCGTGCTCCGGTGGCAAGCCAACGGGACTGTGGCGTGCTCCGGTGGCAAGCCAGCGGGAAAGTGGCGTGCTCCGGTGGCAAGCCAACGGGAAAGTGGCGTGCTCCGGTGGCAAGCCAACGGGAAAGTGGCGTGCTCCGGTGGCAAGCCAACGGGAAAGTGGCGTGCTCCGGTGGCAAGCCAACGGGAAAGTGGCGTGCTCCGGTGGCAAGCCAACGGGAAAGTGGCGTGCTCCGGTGGCAAGCCAACGGGAAAGTGGCGTGCTTCGGTGGCAAGCCAACGGGAAAGTGGCGTGCTCCGGTGGCAAGCCAACGGGAAAGTGGCGTGCTCCGGTGGCAAGCCAACGGGAAAGTGGCGTGCTCCGGTGGCAAGCCAACGGGAAAGTGGCGTGCTCCGGTGGCAAGCCAACGGGAAAGTGGCGTGCTCCGGTGGCAAGCCAACGGGACTGTGGCGTGCTCCGGTGGCAAGCCAACGGGACTGTGGCGTGCTTCGGTGGCAAGCCAGCGGGAAAGTGGCGTGCTCCGGTGGCAAGCCAACGGGAAAAGGTGTGCTCCGGTGGCATGCTAATGGTAAAGGTGTGCTCCAGTGGCATTCTAACGGTAAAGGTGTGCTGCGGTCACATGCTAATGGTAAAGGTGTGCTCCGGTGGCATGCTAACGGGAATAGGTGTGCTCCGATGGCATGCTAACGGGAATAGGTGTGCCCGGTGGCGTACTAACGGGAAAAGGTGTGCTACGGTGGCATGCTAGCGGGAAATGGTGTGCTTCGGTGGCATGATAACGAGAAAAGGGGTACTCCATTGGCACCACAATGGTCAAGGGACTTGGAAATGTCACATGTGAAGTCATACTCGCATAGTGTCTGTTGTTGCAGGGATCAAAAGAGCGACCCGGTGGAACAAGATGTGGACACTGTGCGGCAGATGGTGGTTTAAGGACAGCAAACAGCAAAATAAGACCAAGCAACAGCAAGAAAACAATCCAAGAATTACCGCAGCAGACAAGTAAGTGATTGTGATTCTTTTAAACGGTGATGTATGATCAGATGAAGTGGAATGCAGTAAGTTTGGAAATATGATTAACATGTTAATAAAGTGTCTGAAATGTATGAGAGAGAAAGAGAAAAAGGTGGATTGTTACAGGGGGACAGCTGAGAGTAGGGAGTTGCAGAGAAAGTCCTTGTGACAGGTTTAGGATGTATACGGCTGTTTATTGCCTCCTCCACATACAAAGGCAGGAGATGAGACTATCAAACTATTGAACTTGGAGTTGTCAGTAATGTTGGAGGTGAAATTAATAAAGCAAGTAAAATGGGAAAGAAAAAAAGGGGTTGTATGTTTGCCTGGTCAGAGGGATGTTTGCCTGGTCATGGGGATGTTTGTCTGGTCAGAGGGATGTTTGCCTGGTCAGAGGGATGTTTGCCTGGTCAGGGGGATGTTTGCCTGGTCAGGGAGATGTTTGCCTGGTCAGGGGGATGTTTGTCTGGTCAGGGGGATGTTTGTCTGGTCAGAGGGATGTTTGCTTCACGTTGGGGAAGAGGGAAAGGATTGAATAATCCGGCACCTGTCCTATCCACAGGATGGTCAGCTAGTGCCGCCATTGGGAAAGAGCTGACCTAGTGTCACTATCAATCATCAGAGTCTGCAGTACAACTGATTAGGGGTCCAGCAGGGGGGCGCTGATGACACAGGTGGACCTTGGGGCGGTTTTCCGGTTGCGGACGCTGCACCTAGAGGGTTTTCTTCATGTAATTATCCTCCTCACATTGCAGACTTGTGAACTTAATAAATTTTCTTCATTTGCTTATTTTCTTCCTTCTCTCCCAAACACGTTGCTGAAGTGCTGTCTCACCCCCACTGCCCCCATCCAGAAGCTTCTTGTGGCTGCTGTTCAGTGAGATTTGTCCTCTATATACCAGCAGTCTGTGTATGGGCCTGTCCCTGTCTGATCCTCTCTGCTCTCCACCCCTGCACTCAGACATGGGAAACCCTGTACTCGGATTACTTCACATCTTGGTGAACAACAGCTGAAAGGACCCTATAAAGGAGCCTTTACCAGGCAGGTGACAGCGGTGCAGCATTGTGCTTGTGGGGGCAATCGGGCGGTGGAGTCAGAAATTGGGGAATACTTGGGTGCTCTCTGGACGGACAATATTAGTGCTGCAGTAATTTCCCACAAGTTTTTGCACAGAGCGGCCACTAATATAGAATAAAGTAAAACAATTGTGCTCTGTAAATAATGGCTGTGCTTTGCTACAAATGCTTCATGTTCGCAGGAGGTTTTTTTTTCTTTAATAAATTTTATTTAGTTTATAATTGATTTTTTCTCTTTCTGCTAGATATCAGCACATGATAGAGGCCGTACGGGACTGATATAAGAAGTTCTTGGCTGAGAAGGAAAGAAGCTTCATTCCTCCATGAGCTGCAGTTCTTTATGTCCAGTCGGGAGCTCTATTAGTAAGTAGATTTTATCACCGGCGCAGACATTTCCGGGAAGGTTCCAATTGGCCAAATACAAGACGTTCATTAAACTCTTCATTACAAATAAACGTCTGGTTATCATCCACAATACTTAATACCGGTCACTTGTCACAAATTTGTATATTTTTACCTGTTATAAAATGCTGCTCATCCCTTGAATCTTTTCTTTTTTTTTGTCATTTTAGACAAAACATTACATATTTCTGACAAGTCCCAGGTCTTTTCACACCACTCGTTTTGCAGGTTCTTTAATGCTACAGCACTTATGTTATTGGGGTCATTTTTGTGCAGTTTGCAGTTACATGATTTTTTATACATGTTTTTTTTAGCTTTGTCTTGTTATTACATCACATTCATCTTTTTCCTCTCTTGCTTTCCTGGACTGAAGGAAACATATCTCCAAGTCACTCTGAGCTGCCGGCAGGAGAGATGGACCCTCAAGAGCCTCCTAGTCTTCAGAATCCACATGAAGGAGAAGTCCAAGAACAAGAAAGGCCTCCGACAGCAGAGCAACCTGTCCGCCAAAAAGTCCCAGAAGAAGAAGCGATGGTCTCGCAGCTCATCTGTGTTTTTCCTAAATGTGGATTATACTTTTACTGATTGTAATTTTCTTGGTCGATACCAGATAAAGTTTTGGATGACAACTGTCTGAACTTGTGTCTTATTTTACATTTCTCCTTTTTTCTTCTTGCTTCCCCTCCAGTGAGATCTGGCTTAGGTGATAAAAGCCTTTCTCTATCCGGTATTTTTGCAGCAGGCTGGAGAATGACTTTCTGGATGATAACTTGCCTTAGTCTCAGATGCCCATCCACTAGTTAGCTTTAGACCGGACGCTTGACCACACAACACATCCCGACAACCCCATATACATGAATGTGGTTATATGTGTGGGGGAGATGGCCCCATACACAGCACATGGTCGGCTGCTCCAGCAAAAATCCTTGGGTTTGACCTACCTTCCTGTAATATATATGGGGGGCCATTAGTTGGATGTTTGCAGGACCCCTCTTTGTCCGACAGCTTCCCTCCCCCACACATAGCAAGCAGTGTACAGACAAGCTCCCTTCCCGCACATACAGCATATATATCATATAAAGAAAAAAACTAGAAGTCTGAACTGAAACATAAATTGATGTGCATGCAAAATGTAAATGCATGTTCACACACGGCCACTAGACAAAGAAAAAGCAAAATATCCAAGTAACTGGAAGTAAATGGGTAAATCGCACAGTGCAAAAATAATAAATAATGAAGGGTATTTAGTAAACATAATTTTGATCAAAATAATGTAAAAGCTATCCCACCACGTCATAGCAACCCTTATGGGACAGTCCTAACTCTAATATTAAAACCTTACCATTTGTCAAGTGACGTACATATGGATAAGGGCAGAGAGACTGACCCCCTAGTAGAAGCATAGACCTGAGGCAGAATAAACATTTCAGCTCAGACAAAGGGTGGCCACACCCTAATATGTACTAAAGCACACTGAACTACAAAGAAAAAACCTAGAAGTCTGAACTGAAACATAAATTGATGTGCATGCAAAATGTAAATGCATGTTCACACAAGGACACTAGACAAAGAAAAACCAAAGGCAAGCAAAATACCCAAGTAACTAGAAGTAAATGGGTAAATCGCAAAGTGCAAAAATAATAAATAATGAAGGGTATTTAGTAGTGAAGAGCGAGCACTAAAATGCTCGGATGCTCAAAGCTCGGGCCGAGCTCGCCATGATACTCGGTTGCTCGACCTGAGCCACGAGCCCAATGTTAGTCTATGGGAGACCCGAGCATTTTCGCGGCGGCATCCCCGGCTGTCTTTTAAAAGCCTAACAAGTGCCCAAAACGATAGTGACAGTGCTCAAATGACATGGGGACAGCATGGGGATCGCCCCAGGAAGCATTTCTGACCCCCAGGTCACTTCTGTCAACAACGTGGTCAGAGGTATTAAGCCACTTTTAAGGGCTCACAATAAAACGTTCAAAAACTAAACTGAAACTGCTTTCCTGTGAAATATGTTAAGGAAGTTCCTTTCCAGGGTAAAGACTTGTGTATAAGGAAAAATAAATAACAACAAAAAAAAAAATACTCCTCCACACCTTGGGCTATGTTCACAAGTAGCATTTTTAATGTGTTTTTGCACTTTTGTATTGCTTCAACCGTGACAAATGCATTCACCGGGAAATGTCATTTTAACATTTTACAACCTTATCTGGCCATGTGCTGTGTGACACATGCATACAGTGCTGAAAAGACATGGGGACAGCATGGGGAAGACCCCTGGAAGCATCTCTGACTCCCCGGTCACTGCCTAAAAGTGTGCCCATCAGAAGTCATCCTTGCAGCATCAGAAGATGCAGACTTGCAACTATCCCCGTGCAAGTTCTTGTCCCAGGGCAGGGTTCAATTGTACCTCCCCCATTCCTTGCAATGCAAGCGCAAATATGCAGCCAACCACCCACCCACCCCCAGGCTGCAATACCATACTGCTTGCTTGCACTTGAAATTGGGCCTTTTAGGCATGTGGAGGCGGAATCTGGCCACCATGTCATGGCAGCGTTAGCGGCCTGGTATCCATACTCAGTCCCCAGCCGCCCGGCGGCGGGGTGTCCACACTCGGTCCCCAACCGCCAGGGGGCGGCCGGGTGTCCATACTCGGTCGCCAGCCGCCTGGGGGCAGCCGGGTGTCCATAAACGGTCCCCAGCCGCCCCTATTTCTCCTTGGAACATCCACCCACACACTTTTCTTAGCCTGGCCTGCTTTAGGGCAGCATTGGACGAGCCCACCAGAGAACCAGACTCCTCCGGTGGGCCCTGGCTTCTCCATCAGGGGAGTTGAGAGTGCCAAGGTGAGGACCATGATGATGATACAAGTTAGCATCTGCTTTGTTTTGTTGGAATGCAAGCGCATGTATGTAGTAGCGGCAAGGCCTGAGGTGGTCAGCGTTTTGGCGCATTTCCTACTTCCTCCGAGGATTGCTGGATGTTTTCCTGCTACTATCCCAGTTCTATGACTCCCGTTAAAACAAAGCTTCAGGTGATGAATGATGGATGAGGTGGTGGCAAAGGAGAGCAGGAGGAACAGGGACCATTCACATCAATATCAGGCCAGTCAACCACATATGTCTTGTAGGATATGTTTCTGTAACAAAAGGAGCGGTTTGGCTACACAGTTATAGGGCATACAGTGAGTGCAATGCCTACCAAAAATTTCGAGGCACTCCAATGTACCTTGGAAATGACATGGAGGTCAGAGGGCCTTAACTAAACAGTTTTTTCCATTTATAGCAACTGGGTCTCCTGTACAGTGGTGGCCTAAACAGTGAATGGAAGGCTTTCCAAAAATTATGAGGAACTGCAATGCCCCTTGAAACAGACGTGGATTACAGCGTACTAAAAACCTTCTACCCACTATTGGGGAGTGGGTCTCCCTTAGTATTCGCCTTTGCATTGAAAAGCAAAAGCTGACTAAAATTAGGAGGAAATGCAATGTCCGTTGGAAGAGTTGTGGAGGTTAGAGGTAATTAAAAACAACATTTCAATGCCCCTAGGAAGAGCTGTGGAGTTCAGAGTGGCTTAAGAAGACTGTTTTAATGTCCCTTTGAAGAGACATGGAGGTCACAGTAGCTTAACAAGATGGTTTTAATGCCCCTCGGAAAAGACGTGGAGGTCCCAGTAGCTTAACCAGACGGTTTGAATGCCCCTCGGAAGAGGGGCTTTTAATGCCCCTTCCAAGAGCCATACAGTACAGCATAGTACAAACATTATTCCCATTATTGGGGAGTGTGTATCCCATAGTCATTGCTTATGCCTTCCAAGCAAAAGCTGCCAAAAATTGGGACGGAGGAACTTGCAATGCCCCTTACAAGAGCCATGCAGTACAGCATATTCCAAACATTATTCCCATTATTGGGGAGTGGGTCTCCCATAGTCTTTGCTTATGCCTTCCAAGCAAAAGCTGCCAAAAATTAGGACGAAGGAGCTTGCAATGCCCCTTACAAGAGCCATGCAGTACAGCATATTACAAACATTATTCCCATTATTGGGGAGTGGGTCTCCCATAGTATTTGCTTATGCCTTCCAAGAAAAAGCTGCCAAAAATTAAGAGGAACTGCAATGCCCGTTCGAAGAGTCGTGGAGGTTAGAGTTAATTAAAAACAACATATCAATGCCCCTTGGAAGAGCAGTGGAGTTCAGAGTGGTTTAACAAGACGCTATTAATGCCCCTCAAAAGAGATGTGGAGGTCCCAGTAGCTTAACAAGACGGTTTTAATACCCCTTGGAAAAGTGGTGGAGGTCCCAGTAGCTTAACAAGACGGTTTTAATACCCCTCGGAAAAGTGGTGGAGGTCACAGTAGCTTAAGAAGACGCTTTTAATGCCCCTCAGAAGAAACGTGGAGATCCCAGTAGCTTAACAAGACGGTTTTAATGCCCCTTGGAAAAGTGGTGGAGGTCGCAGTAGCTTAACAAGACGCTATTAATGCCCCTCAGAAGAGACGTGGAGGTCCCAGCAGCTTAACAAGACGGTTTGAATGCCCCTTGGAAGAGACGTGGAGGTCACAGTAGCTTAACAAGACGCTATTAATGCCCCTCAGAAGAGACGTGGAGGTTCCAGCAGCTTAACATGACAGTTTTAATGCTCCTCAGAAAAGTGGTGGAGGTCCCAGTAGCTTAACAAGATGGTTTTAATGCCCCTCAGAAACGTAGTGGAGGTCCCAGTAGCTTAACAAGTCTGTTTGAATGCCCCTTGGAAGAGACGTGGAGGTCCCAGTAGCTTAACTGGCCGGTTTAAATGCCCCTTGGAAAAGTGGTGGAGGTCACAGTAGCTTAACAAAACGCTATTAATGCCCCTCAGAAGAGACGTGGAGGTCTCAGTAGCTTAACAAGACGGTTTTAATGCTCCTCAGAAAAGTGGTGGAGGTCCCAGTAGCTTAACAAGACGGTTTTAATGCCCCTTGGAAAAGTGGTGGAGGTCGCAGTAGCTTAACAAGACGGTTTGAATGCCCCTTGGAAGAGACGTGGAGGTCCCAGTAGCTTAACAAGACGGTTTTAATGCTCCTCAGAAAAGTGGTGGAGGTCCCAGTAGCTTAACAAGACGGTTTTAATGCCCCTTGGAAAAGTGGTGGAGGTCGCAGTAGCTTAACAAGATGGTTTGAATGCCCCTTGGAAGAGACGTGGAGGTCCCAGTAGCTTAACAAGACGGTTTTAATGCTCCTCAGAAAAGTGGTGGAGGTCCCAGTAGCTTAACAAGACGGTTTTAATGCCCCTTGGAAAAGTGGTGGAGGTCGCAGTAGCTTAACAAGACGGTTTGAATGCCCCTTGGAAGAGACGTGGAGGTCCCTGTAGCTTAACAAGACGGTTTCAATGCCCCTTGGAAGAGACGTGGAGGTCCCAGTAGCTTAACAAGACTGTTTTAATGCCCCTCGGAAAAGTGGTGGAGGTCACAGTAGCTTAACAAGACGCTTTTAATGCCCCTCGGAAGAGACGTGGAGGTCCAAGTAGCTTAACAAGACGGTTTGAATGCCCCTTGGAAGAGACGTGGAGGTCCCAGTAGCTTAACAAGACGGTTTGAATGCCCCTTGGAAGAGACGTGGAGGTCCCAATAGCTTAACAAGACAGTTTTAATGCCCCTCGGAAAAGTTGTGGAGGTCACAGTAGCTTAACAAGATGCTTTTAATGCCTCTCAGAAGAGACGTGGAGGTCCCAGTAGCTTAACAAGATGGTTTGAATGCCCCTTGGAAGAGAAGTGGAGGTCCCAGTAGCTTAACAAGACGGTTTTAATGCTTCTCGGAAAAGTGGTGGAGGTCCAAGTAGCTTAAAAAGACGCTTTTACTGCCCTTCGAAAAAGTGGTGGAGGTCGCAGTAGCTTAACAAGATGGTTTGAATGCCCCTTGGAAAAGTGGTGCAGGTCCCAGTAGCTTAACAAGATGGTTTGAATGCCCCTTGGAAGAGACGTGGAGGTACCAGTAGCTTAAAAAGACGGTTTTAATGCCCCTCGGAAAGTGGTGGAGGTCCCAGTAGCTTAACAAGACGGTTTTAATGCCCCTCGGAAAAGTGGTGGAGGTCCCAGTAGCTTAACAATACGCTTTTAATGCCTCTCAGAAGAGACGTGGAGGTCCCAGTAGCTTAACAAGACGGTTTGAATGCCCCTTGGAAGAGACGTGGAGGTCCCAGTAGCTTAACAAGACGGTTTTAATGCTTCTCGGAAAAGTGGTGGAGGTCCCAGTAGCTTAATAAGACGCTTTTAATGCCCCTCGAAAAAGTGGTGGAGGTCGCAGTAGCTTACCAAGACGGTTTGAATGCCCCTTGGAAGAGACGTGGAGGTCCCAGTAGCTTAACAAGACAGTTTGAATGCCCCTTGGAAGAGACGTGGAGGTCCCACTAGCTTAACAAGACGTTTTTAATGCCCCTCGGAAAAGTGGTGGACGTACCAGTAGCTTAATAAGACGCTTTTAATGCCCCTCAGAAAAGTGGTGGAGGTCCCAGTAGCTTAACAAGACGGTTTCAATGCCCCTTGGAAGAGATGTGGAAGTCCCAGTAGATTAACAAGACGGTTTTAATGCTCCTCGGAAAAGTGGTGGAGGTCGCAGTAGCTTAACAAGACGCTTTTAATGCCCCTTACAAGAGCCATACAGTACAGCATTTTAAAAATATTATTCCCATTATTGGGGAGTGGGTCTCCCACAGTCTTTGCTTATGCCTTCCAAGCAAAAGCTGACAAAAATAAGGACGGAGGAACTTTCAATAATGGCAACACGGACCACGGTCACCCTAGTGGTATAGTGGTGGTGGAGGCTGAGGATAAGGAGAAGAACATAAAACAGCCGAAATGAGGAAGCGTATACCCATGTGTGGGTGTGAAGCGGTGCATGTGAATACACCTTCCGAAATAACACAGTGGATTTGACTTTATGTTACTCTGCTGTCATTTGGTGGTGATGAGAAGTCTGGCCCAATCCAGCTACTGTTCATTTTGATAAGGGTCAGCTTGTCAGCATTGTCAGTTGACAGGCGAGTGCGCTTATCAGTTGTAATTACCCCAGCAGCACTAAAAACACGCTCTAATAACACGCTAGCGGCGGGGCAGGCCAGGACCTCCAAGGCGTACAGAGCGATTTCATTCCAAGTGTCCAGCTTGGATACCCAATAATTAAAAGGCACAGAGGAATCACGGAGGATGCTGGTACGGTCGGCAAGGTACTCCCTCACCATCTTTTGAAACTTTCCACTGCTTGTGAGAGTACCCCGCGCCTCAGGGCCTGTAAGCTGGGCAGGTCTCAGAAAACTGTCCCAGAATGTTGACAGTGTTCCCCTGCCTCTGCTGGATTGGAGTTGCCTCTCTCTCGCTTGTACGCCTTGGTTGGTCAACGAACTGTGACCTCTGCCGCTAGCGTGTTTAGATGGGAATTTTTTTTTAACAGTTCTGCAGCAAGGGCCTTCTGGTACTGCCCCATTTTCGTAGACCTCTCCACCTCAGGAATAAGAGAGTGAAAGTTCTCCTTGTAGCGGGGGTCTAAAAGTGTCACCAACCAGTAATGACTGTCACCCAACATTTTGACAACGCGAGGGTCACGGTTAAGGCAGAGTAACATAAAGTCAGCCATGCGTGCCAGACTGGTAACGGGCAAGACTTCCGTGTCCTCACCAAGATGACGACTGACCATGCTCTCCTCCTCCTCCTCCTCCCCCCCCCCTGTCCTCAGGCCACCCACGCTGAACTGACAGTATGACAGTTGTACAGGTACTACCATCTACAGCGCATGATACAAGCTCCTGTTCTTCCTCCTCCTCCTCTCCCTCATTGTCCCCCAATGCACGTTGGGATGAGATGAGGCTGGGCTGTGTGTAATCGACCGCTACGGCTTCTTGATCCATTTCATCATACTCTGGCTGCAATGCCTCCTCTTTAATTCTCTGCAGAAAGCGTTGCAAAAGACAGACAAGTGGAATGCTGACGCTAATGATGGCGTCATCGCCACTCACCATCTTGGTGGACTCCTCAAAGTTTGTCAAGATGGTACATACAGTACAGACCAAAAGTTTGGACACACCTTCTCATTTAAAGATTTTTCTGTATTTTCATGACTATGAAAATTGTACATTCACACTGAAGGCATCAAAACTATGAATTAACACATGTGGAATTATATACTTAACAAAAAAGTGTGAAACAACTGAAAATATGTCATATATTCTAGGTTCTTCAAAGTAGCCACCTTTTGCTTTGATGACTGCTTTGCACTCTTGAGAGACTGCCATAAAGACTGAGAGGAGGGGGCATCTTTGCATGCAGTATGGACAGGGGATTGCCATGCACACACAACAGGTGACACCCGCTGACACTGGTCATGGACCCTGGGGTTCGCCCCACAAAGTCGGGTGCTTTGCTGCCATGTGCTTGATCATGCTGGTGGTGGTCAGGCTGGTAGTTTTGTCACCCCTGCTGATGCTGGCATGGCAGGTGGTACAAATGGCCTTTTTGGGGATATCAGCAGAGTCTTTAAAAAAATTCCAGACTCTGGAAGACCTACAGGTTGTACTGGCAACGTCCCTCGTGTTGGTGTTACGGGGAACTGTTGCCGGCCTTCTGTGTGCGGCCACCACACTGCTTTTTTCTGCCTGTTGGGGTACTCTGCCTCCCTCACCCTGTCTGCTGCTGGCCTCGCTCTGCATGTCCTCCTGCCACATTGGGTCAGTTACTAGATCATCCACCACCTCCTCCTCTTCCACTTGCGCACCACGATCCTCCTCCTCACTTCCTGGCAATTGTGTCTCGTCATCG